>NC_022011.1:14821173-14886173 GCF_000317375.1 Microtus ochrogaster | reverse complement strand
GAGAAGAGCTGCAAGAAAGAGGGGGGATGCCATTCCTCATACCCAGAGGCTTCTATTGCTTCGTTGTAGTTTCCACCCTCTTTTGCCATGAGTATTTAGTTTAGCTTATTTTTCTACAGTTATGGTCCAGGGGTGGGTGTGGGTGTGTGTGTGTGTGTGTGTGTGTGTGTGTGTGTGTAATATGTAGCTTTGATTGTTTATCTTTTGGTTTTTCAAGACAAGGTTTCTATATATTTTTGGAGCCTGTCCTGGAACTCCCTCTGTAGACCAGGGTGGCCTTGAACTCACAGAGATCCCCTGTCTTGGCCTCCCCAAGTGCTGGGATTAAAGGCATGCACCACTACTGCCCGGCCTATAATAGTAGTTTTACATAGCTCAACTTCTAATTCTTTAACATCATTTTTATTAGCTGCATCAGATTCCACAATTTGTTCTCTGTAATTGGCCTTTAGGTTCATTCCTGAGTCTTAGGTACACGGCTGAAATGATCGTAGGTTAGGTAGCCATGATTTTTGTAGCATATTTTTAAATGCTTCTGGGAATAAACAAAATCATGTTCCTATGTGCATTTGGGTGTCAGGTAGGACATGTAGAGATGGGAAACACATACAAATGTCAATACTGGTCATCGAGGTAAAGGATGTGTTGCTATTCACTGGACTGTTTTGACTTCATGGAATTTATTTCAGATTCTTCAAAAGTTTGTTGTTTTTTGTTGTCGTTTGTTGTTTTGTTGGTTTTTTTTCTAGCAAACCCATTAGAACGTGAGGGCTCCACCCTTAACGTATTTGAAGCCTCGGTTGTAGTCCCCTCAGAATTCTTTGGGGTAGCCATAGTATAAATCTGTACAGTAATAAGAATGGAATTTGCTTCTTTAAGCATGTACTGTTTGCTCTTCTGTATGAGACTTAAAATCCAGGCCTTAACCATAGAGTTCATAGTTGAGCATTCTGGATGTGGACATAGATGTGTGAAATACATGTTGCCAACCCTCACCATTTTTCTTTAAAATTTTTCAGTTATAAAAATTATACCCTTGTGACTGTGTTTGGAAATCTGCATCAGGCCCAACTGGGCGGTGTGCCAGGGACTTACCAGCTGGTTCGAAGTTTCCTAAACATTAAACTGCCAGCTCCCTCCCCAGGACTTCAGGTACTAGAAGCATCTTATGGGTAAACAAATTCTGAAACTGTCAGTTATTCTCAGGTGTTCTCAGTTAAAAGGGGGTTCAGAGCCGGGCAGTGGGGACTCACACCTTTAATACCAGTACTTGGGAGGCAGAGGCAGGCGGGTCTCTGTGAGTTTGAGGTCAGCCTGGTCTACAGCGAGATCCAGGACAGGCTCCAGAGCTACACAGAGAAACCCTGTCTTTAGAAGAAAAAAAAAAAAAAAAGGCGGGGCGAGGGAGGATTCTGCTTGGTGAAGAGGCCAGGGATGAGCAGGTGGGGCTGTTTCCCAGGGACCCATTGAAAACTAGTCATGCAGGAATCCTGAGTAAAGGCAGGAAAGGGAAGCAGTTGAGCTCTAAGAACTCTTAGAAACTTACATGTGGGTATGAGAGACAAAGCAAGGGATCTGTCAGAAAGCGTGGGTGTTGTGGGTCAGATGGGCTCTGTTTGCTTCAGAGTAACTCCAGATACGCACTACATTGCTCTTCCAGATTTCTCTGGACAAATTAGTGTTTGCAAAATACAGGGAGTAGGATGCTGTCCGTGGCTCTTAACTCATGGGTTCTGGTGAGAATTAAGTGCTTTAGCTTATCATCAGCACATCAGAAAGTAGTTGATTAGCATTTATTTGACTGACTGGTTTTTTTATCTTTTAGGATGGAGAGGTAGAAGGCCATCCTGTCTGGGCGTTAATTTATTACTGCATGCGCTGTGGAGACCTGCTTGCTGCATCACAAGTTGTCAGTCGAGCCCAGCATCAGCTGGGAGAATTTAAAACCTGGTTCCAGGAGTACATGAATAGCAAAGATAGAAGGTACGATGCTATGCTCTGCCTGCAGGGTATATTCAGGAAGTTTCCTGTCCCTGGAGTACTGTGCTTAGGATGTACTCTAAGTTAAGGTTGCTTTATAAAATAGAACATTTTAGCTGAGAGTGTTGAAATGTACTTATAATTCCAGTACTCAGGTTGAGTTCAAAGTCAGCGTAGACTACATTGTGACCCCTTATCTCCAAAAACCAAAATTAATAAATAACTGAAATAAAATGAGCCTTTTTGTGTTATAGTCACTTTGTTAAACACAAGGTTCTTTGTTCAGTTCTTGTGGAATTATATGCTATACACTTCCTAACTCAAAAGTTAGAGCTAGAATTTGATCATCTTGAAATCAGCATATAGTGTTTGTTGAGGTTTTGAGATGCTGTCCTGAACTAAGAAGCGGCTAAACAGCAGTTTTCTTGAGATTTTTCTTATGTAATTGACACACGTTCCATTCAAATCCAGTTTGTATTTATGCACAAGCATGGAAGAAATACAGTGCTCCAGTGGCACCTGTAGAAAGCAAATATTCAAGTGGTAATACTGCTGCATTAGAAGGTTGTCTCAATTCAGAAGGAGAGCATTTGCTGCAGAGTGTGTATAGACCCTCATGTTTGGTCACCACACCCAGCTCAGCAGAAGATCCTGAGCCAAAGATTTTGGTGCAAGTAGCCCATGTGAATAAGGGAATGTGGAGGCCAAGGGATGAAGACAGTTGGAGGAAGAGGTTGGAGAGCTATTTTAGTAGGTTAAGTGCTTGCTGTACAAGCCTGAGTTTAATTCCCAGAACCCTTGTTAGGCATGGTAGCACATGCTTGTGATCCCAGCACTGGGAAGGCGAAGAAAGAAGGGTTAAAGATTTTTGGGACTCTGGCCAGTCATCGTAGACTAATTGGCAAGGTCCAGGCCATTGAGAGATACTATATAAAAAGACACCACCTAAAGAATGGCATGAAAGGTTGACTCTGTCCTCTATAGTCTACTGTACACAAATGTGCATTCAGACATACATTTGACAACAGTCCAGTTAAGGGAAGAACCCACTCTATCACTACTTGAGGGATGCCCGAGTGGAATAATGATCTCTGGCATTTCTGACCTTCCTCCGGAAGTCTTAGGACTGGAGAAAAGCTAAGGAGCCAAAGAACATGGTGCTGGTAGTTACAAGTCAGGTCATTGATGGAGAGCTTCCTGTTACATGGATGCTTTTACTTGGCCTTTGAGGATGTTTGCTGAGTCTGTGTCTCTGTCTTCAGATTGTCTCCAGCTACTGAAAACAAGCTCCGGCTTCACTACCGCAGAGCCCTCAGGAACAACACAGACCCCTATAAGCGTGCTGTGTACTGTATCATTGGCAGATGCGACATCACCGACAATCAGAGCGAAGTAGCAGACAAGACTGAGGACTACCTATGGTTAAAAGTAGGCACAGCTTCACTTGCTAACTCAAGTTCTTCAGTCTCTTTACCTGCTTAATGCATGATGTTTGTGTGCCAATCAGGACAGGGCCATGGAATTTCTGTCTGTCAGCCTGCTTTCTATCGTACAATTTCCACTAATGTCTACACAGTTAGCTTTCTTTTTCTTTCCTTCCCTTTCCTTTTCCCCCTTTCCCCTTCCCCCTTTTCCCTTCCCTTATGCATTGTTAGGGATAGAATGGGCCTCAGGCATGTGGAGCTACAACCCAGCCCCAGGGTCTCATGTAACCTCCAGCTCATACGGAGCATGGCTGCTGGACAGTCACAGCTGGACATATGGCTGCAGATGTAGTTTGTACCAATGTGTGTGTGTTTCCTTTGGGGATCTAGTTGAACCAGGTGTGTTTTGATGATGACGGCACCAGCTCGCCACAAGACAGGCTCACTCTCTCACAGCTGCAGAAACAGCTGCTAGAAGACTATGGTAAGGTCACCTTCTCCCTATCGGACACAAGGCTCGCCTGTGGGGAGGTCCTTCACACATAGACTCCTCTGTTGCGTCTTAACCATTTTCAATCAGTAGAGACTTATGCATTAAGAAATATGTATCAGTTGGGCAGTGGTGCACACTTTTAATCCCAGCACCTAGGAGGCAGAGGCAGGCGAATCTCTTGAATCTCTGTGAGTTCAAGGCCAGTCTGGTCTACTGGTCTACAAGAGCTAATTCCAGGACAGGCTCTTCAAAGCTACAGAGAAACTCTGTCTCAAGGAAAAAAAAGAAAAGAAAAAATATGTATCACCTGTATACAATACTTGGGAGACTAAAGCAGAAAGATCATGAGTTCAAGGCCAGCGTGGGCTTCAGAGTGAAGCAATTTAGAGAGATTTTTGTCTCAGAATAAGAATTAAAGGGTCTGGGACTGTAGCTCCTTAGTGAAGTACTTACTGATATTCCAGAAGCCTTCAGATTGCACTGAACGTGTTTGGATTCTCCAAAGTGAGTTTGTCTTCAGTATGAACAGACATGGAAACCACAGAGACATTGAATGAAGTGTACTTGATTCACAGAACTCTGAACTCAGCAGCACTAGCTGTAGCTGCTGATCCGTTACTTCCCAGAGCTGCTCACCAATGAGGTCAAAGGGAAAAGCTACAGGTCTCTCCTTTGTAGCCAGATATGACCACTAGCAAGACCTAAGGGAGCAACAACTAAGGCCTTATTCACATCCCTCCCAAGCAAGAACTAGAAAAAGTTTATAGTCTATGATCATGGAAGCCATAGATTTTTCCCCCCATTTTTTTTTTTTTTTTTTTTTTTTTTTTTTTGGTTTTTCGAGACAGGGTTTCTCTGTTGTTTTGGAGCCTGTCCTGGAACTAGCTCTTGTAGACCAGGCTGGTCTCGAACTCACAGAGATCTGCCTGCCTCTGCCTCCCGAGTGCTGGGATTAAAGGCGTGCGCCACCACCGCCCGGCCCATTTTTTCTTTTGGTGCCAATGATGCCACCTTGCCTGGCTCCAGTCATATTTCATGTAGTTTACTGTGTCCAGAGTTGCTTCAGCTAGTTTAAGATCATGTTGGTATTTTCTTCCCACCCAACAAGACCAGTAGATACCCAGGGTTTCATGACAGGTGGCAGCTTCCTTCTGAGTTGGTTTCATCTCCTCTCCTCCAGGCGAGTCCCACTTCACAGTGAACCAGCAGCCCTTCCTCTACTTCCAAGTTCTGTTCCTGACTGCACAGTTTGAGGCTGCCATTGCCTTTCTCTTCCGTATGGAGCGGCTGCGCTGCCATGCTGTCCATGTGGCCCTGGTGCTGTTTGAGCTAAAGCTGCTTTTAAAATCCTCAGGGCAGAGTGCTCAGCTCCGTGAGTATTTAGTTCTTAGCTGGTATTGGTGTGCAGAGCACATCTTCCCATTGGTCATAGTGGCTGTGGGACGGCAAACCCTCAGGATTCGGTCATTTTAGAGCATTGTAGCCATTGAGCTTTTATATTAGTGTTACAAGTGCTTGTTTGTAACCCCTCAGCATTTCCTGGAATGTTAAAGGGTGATGCCAGGCACTAGGTTTGTGCCAGACAAAGTCTTCCAAGAGTCACGAATATCATGCCCACTTGGGATTTGATTTTAAAGACTTTGGAAACCCCAGCTAGCCTACCCAGGTGGGAGAGGCAGGTGGAGAGTCAGGCAGATGTGAGTGGGTGGGTCCTTAGTGGGTCAGTATATGAACCATGATGGTCAGGTACTAAGACATTTCCTGTAAAGGCCATCATGCTGGCCATTCATCATGGGAGACATTTTCCTCTACTGTCTGTACAGAGGAAAGTGAATGACAGTGGTGAGCTCCCATTAGGGAATGTGGAGTGAGTGGGCTGCAGAAATGCACACTTCTAGCCCTGCACATCCAACTTCCGTGGGTTCTGGGGCTCAGAGGAGCTGTCAGAATGTGAGCCCTTCTGTTCTCATGTGCAGTCAGCCACGAGCCTGGTGACCCTCCCTGCATGCGGCGGCTGAACTTCGTGCGTCTGCTCATGCTCTACACCCGCAAGTTTGAGTCCACGGATCCAAGAGAAGCGCTCCAGTACTTTTACTTCCTCAGGTGAAACCTGCTTTTGCCTTTTTACTTGGCTCCCTTTTATTTCTCCATTCTGAGAATGACTCTAAGAGACTCTGAGTACATACCACAACTCACCCAAGCTGTCCCTGTGCTTTTGTAGGGACGAGAAAGACAGTCAAGGAGAAAACATGTTTCTGCGCTGTGTGAGTGAGCTTGTGATAGAAAGTCGAGAGGTAGGTCAGCTTTCTCTCGCTCTGGCGGGAGTTTTCAATGTGTTCTCATGCCATGCTCCTTGTGTATGTTGTGCATAGCCTAGAGTTAGAGGTGGGCGGAGCTTTCCTTGGTTTCTAACAGTGACAGTACTGATCCCAGTCTCACTGTGGTCTAGTTTGTGTCCCTTGTCCTCCATGTTTTTCCCTAAGGAATTGTGTGTTATGTTTATTTCCTTGATCAGTAAGCTAAATAAATCTTTTCCTCCACAGTTTGATATGATCCTTGGGAAACTAGAGAATGACGGAAGTAGAAAGGTGGGTTAATGTGCCCCTAACTGCAGAGGACGAGTTACACTGTAGGGTTCACATTGGACACAGTCATTCTAACAAAGAAAGATGAAATTACAACCCAGCCAATGGACTTGGCTTTACACACATTTTTCTTTTCTTTAAAGTTTCCAAATTTGTGATAAGTGATTAGCTTTTTCATATGTTCAAAGCATGCCTGCCATTTTTTAAAAGCTAAGATGGCTAAATTTTTGCCATTTTTGACTCAGAAAACATGAAGAAAAGTAAGTTGATTGCTATGCCTGCTGTCTCCAGATGGAAGAGTTAGAAATGCCGTTCCCTCTCTCAGGACCACTTCCTAAGTACTCAGAACCCTGCCACCCTGGAGATGCCGTTTCCCAGGGTCCTAAACAGTTCTCAGGGACTTGCTATGACCTGGCTTTCCCTTTGTGCCCCGCAGGTACTCACTTCTCTTTGTAAGATTGTGTGGTTGGGCCTAGCAGCCCAGGTGAGAGGCCTGATGGTCCTGATGATGGGAGTCCATCTTCTTGGGCATTGTGCCAACTGTTTTGTGGGTACTTTCTTAGTTAGAACAATTACCAACAAAGTGAGAACCATTATCTTCTGTTTCCCAAGTAAGAAAGCAGAAATAAGACAGGTTAATTAATTGTTTTCTTCAATACCACACAACTGGAATCTGAACATATATATTTTATTGATCCAGGGCAAATCACCCCAACTTGGTCCAGCCCCAGTGGAGCATTAGCCTGGATAAGCACAGGTGTTGCGTAGTCCATAGACCCTCCCCTATCCCAGGGCCTCAGACTCTCCTGATCACATGCCTGCTGTTGGATTGGTGATGGAGACTTTTTTTCAAAGTACTCACCACCACTTTGTGTCTGCTTTAGTATCTATCTTAGAAAGCAAATTGAAAGTCTTGAAAATAATTTTCTCATAACTTCCTGATTAAGAATCACTAATAATTTTACCTACTTTTAGTCGTTTTAGAAAGTCTTTCAGAAGCCACAAATGTGCCATAGCCAGCTCCACAGTGCTTCCAGTAAATGTGTCCCATCTTTCTTTCCATGGTCTTGGTTGGGGTTTGTCTGGCAGATGAAAACGTGTTGAGTAGGGCAAGCACTTCCAGTTCAAGTGCTTCTGTGTCACAGTTGCAGCTGGGTGATGAGTCTCTTCCTCCCCTTTGATAATTTGTCTTCGCAGCCTGGAGTCATTGATAAGTTTACCAATGACACAAAGCCAATTATCAACAAAGTTGCTTCTGTGGCAGAAAATAAAGGACTATTTGAAGAAGCAGCCAAGCTTTATGATCTTGCCAAGGTAAATGTGCCCCTTTCATGCCTCTTCTCTTCTCTGTACTGATAGCTCCGCCAGCCTCTTAGCATTAATTCTCAAGTTTCAGCGCTATCTTGTTTATCACTGTCCCTGCTGGAATACTGTTTCTAGCGTGTTAATGGTTCAGTTGGGGTAAAATTCCTTTTTTAACAGACGTTTTATTGCCCCAAAGGTATCTCTGACCAAAGAAGATAGCATACTGAAAGGCTTTCCTACAGGCATTGTCAAAGCCACCGTGGTTTCCTATGGTAGCCTTCTACAGTAGCCAACAGTGTGTAGTCCAAGAGCCTGGGTTAATGCATCTCCCTAAGAATATGTGATGATTGCTGATGATTTAGGTGACCTAAAAAGGCAGGTTTCCTAGGACTGGAGCAATCGCTCACTGGTTAAAAGCACGTGTTACTCTTCTTGAGAATCCAGGTTGGTTCCCAGAATCCACTTGTGGCTCACAACTATCCATAACTACCAGTTGCAGAGAATCTGATGCCCTTTCTGGCCTCTGTAGGCAACAGGCATATGCAACATGGTGCATATACATATGTGTAGACAAAACACACACACATAAAAATAAATAAATCTTCTTTAAGTAAAGGAAGATTTTTCTAAATTTAAAAATGCTGTAATTGGGGTATAATTAGGGCATAGGAGAATATGCAGGTAGTAATCCATTAGACACACTGTCCTGGGCTGTCTCCAGTCTCAGTACACAGAATTCCGTTCATCACCCCAGAAAGTTGCTGTTTTTATTTTGCTTATTTAATTTGTTCTTTTGTTGATTGTTTTCTTAATCTTAAAAACTCGAACAGAACGCTGACAAGGTGTTGGAGCTGATGAACAAACTCCTGAGCCCTGTGGTCCCACAGATCAGTGCCCCACAGTCCAACAAGGAAAGACTGAAGAACATGGCCCTCTCCATTGCCGAGAGGTAAGGCCAGGGCCAGTGGGCCTGGTCACAGGTCACTATGCCACGCTGCTGCATGTTCAGCTTCACTAGGTACTGGCAGACAGCTTCACAGAGGTTAATCTAATGCACCTTCTTCTAGAACACCCTGTGATCTTAGGGGTTTTGTGAGTACTGTTGGAGAATCCACCTTCCTCCCCAGTAAAGTCACTGAGTTCTCAGACTGTAACCAGCTTAACTCCAGAGGAGACTTGATTTGAGATGCTTTCCTGCAGCAACACACGCATACACAAACCTTTGGCAAGTGAGGCCTCTCCACTTAGGCATTAATCCCCAGCATTGGTCTTCGGGGTTTTAACATGGAGTCCTCATCTCCTTCCTAAAGACTTGGCTGCAGAGTTACTGGTAGACACTAGAGAAGCATGCTTCACTCAGAATGTGAGTTAGAGTATTGCCAAATCTACATTACTCAGCCCTTTACAACGTCAGAAGTAAACACTGTTCACCTCTCCCTAGTGCCCGTCATCCAGAAAGCTTAGGAGGTTGATGCGTTTGAAATGCTGTCCCGAGGTTAGGGTTCTGCGGCCATCCATGCTCCACCATTGCTTCCCTCAGCGCCCCTCTTTCTGTCTTTCAGGTACAGGGCTCAGGGAATAAGTGCAAATAAGTTTGTGGACTCTACATTCTACCTCCTCTTGGACTTGATAACGTTTTTTGACGAGTATCACAGTGGTCATGTTGACAGAGCTTTTGACGTGAGTTTCTGCAAGGAGCTTTGAAGTGCAGGGTATCACCACCGTGCCTGCCTGTCCCGTGCGGAGGACAAGTGTGAGCCCAGGATGTGAAGATGCTGTGCCCCCGCTGCCCCACTCGCGTTGCCTGTCCCCTCTAATCTAGACACGGGCTTCTGAAAGACGTGGGGGTTTCCGAATTTTAGAATTGGGTCTGAAAATGACAACAGAAATCCAGTTAGTAAGTTAGGGTCAAAACTTTTCTGTACATGAAGAGTGCATTTTCCTTTAAAAGCCTTTTTTGCACCAACTGACTGTTACCTTTGGGGAATGATATGACTCTGATGCTGTGTCATATGGGCTTGGTGATGTTTTCTTTTAAACAGATCATTGACCGCTTGAAGCTGGTGCCTCTGAACCAGGAAAGTGTAGAAGAAAGGGTGGCTGCCTTCAGAAACTTCAGTGATGAAGTGAGTCTTTACTCATTACAGAATTGTTTCCTTCCTTTCCAAAACTGAAAGCTTAATTTTTTTAATTGTGTGTGTGATGTGTGTTTTTGTATGTTTCCATGTATATGAGCACATGTGTGGGTGCATGTGGAGACCCTCAGATGATGATAGATGTCTTCTTCAGTTGCCCTACATTTTATATACTGAGACAGACCTGGGGGACATAGGGTATATAAGTCATGGGGTATATGTCATGCACCCTATGGATATACTTCAGTATTAAAATATCATCTCACATACATAGACAATAAGAGAATTCATCTAGACTCACAGGTCAACCAAAACCCTGTTTCTCGAAGAACACATTGTATGAACTCATAGAACACCAGAGAGCTGGAATTGAACCCGTTCTAGAAAAATCTAGTCTAGTTGGCTATCATAACTAGAACTCTCAGAGTTATTAGGTTCATTAAAACAAAAGGCTGGACTGGGGGCGGATGGCTCAGTAGATAAAGTGTTTGAGGTACAAGTGTGAGGGCCTGAGCTTGGATGACCAGTGCCTACCTAACAGTAGAGTATGCAAAGGTTGCTGGCCACAGTGCTGGGCTTCAGGTTTCCTGAGAGATACTTTCTCAAAAGGTAAAGAGCCACAGAGGGAAGAAGAAAAAAACTAATATTAACCTCCAGTTTTAACACATACACACTACACACACAAGCATGTATTCCCACACACGTCTAAATACAGTAGGTAATTTTTTCTAAAGAAGCAAATGACCATGGACTGTTATCACCCCAGAAGCCCTAGGTTCACTGCCTCTCCAGGGCTTCAAGTTTGTCACCATCTACTTCAAGGTGCTCTGCTGGGCTACGTATGGAACCACTAAGAGAGCTTTAAATCTCTGAACATCCAGGCCATGCCCCACAAGGTTCTATTTACCCTGCTGGGCTATAGCATGGTCTTCCCCTGATCATTCCATGTACACTCAGGTAAGAATTTTCTTTAGAACATAGATACTATACTCTGGACACAGCTGCCTGGGCTAGCTTCTCTACATGAGGAAGGTGCGACTGTTGGGACCATGGCACATAAGCTCAGAAATCATCCTCTGTCATCTTTCACCTCACACAGGGAGGATTCTGCTATTAGCCATCCTTCCTTTGTTATTTCTTACCCTCCCTATATACAAGGTTTGTTGCTTCATGAGCTAAAGTCAATACTAAGCTCTGTCCTGTTAGGCTTCCCAAGGAAGGACCAGTGGAGACAGGTAGGCAGACCTGAAGCAGTGGGAGGGAGTTGTGGGGAACTGGGGAACCATATGCATCCCTTACCCTCTAATACTAGATACAGATACTTTCAATCTTGTTATGCTGGCCAGCAGAGCCACCATGCTTGGAGTTGGTGCCTGAGCTTCGGGCATGCTGCCCCACTAAAGTATCATGTATCATAAGGGAGCAGGGTCTGTTGGAGAAGAGGGCCGCTTGTCGTCCTGGCCACCTGGATAGCTTAGCCCCGAAATAACCACACAGAAACTATATTAATTAAATTACTGCTTGGCCCATTAGCTGTAGTTTCTTATTGGCTAATTCTTACATCTTAATTTAACCCATTTCTATTAATCTGTGTATCACCACATGGCAGTGGCTTACTGGCCCCCTGTCTCAGGCAGAAGATCCATAGCTTCTCTCTGACTCTGCTTTCTTCCTCCCAGAATTCAGTTCTGTCTTCTCCACCTACCTATGTTCTGCCCTGTCAGGCCAAGGCAGTTTCTTTATTCATTAACCAATACAGGCAACACACGGGACTCCCACATCACCTCCCTCGCCTTTTCTGTTTAAATAAAAAGGAAGGTTTTAACTTTAACATAGTAAAATTACTTATAACAGGTATCAAGCAAGAGTTACAGTTACAATATTTCAATTTACTTTATCTTTTATCATAATGAAGGAAAACTATAACTATAAATTCTTCAACTCCATCAAAGACTCCAGAAGGATATAATATTACCTAAGAAATCAGGAAGTGCATTATAAACAACTTCCAAAACTAGACAGAGATATCTCACTGCCTAGACAGTCACCCAAAGTTCTTCTGTATCGTTGGGGCATCCATCTTCAGCCTACAGACCCATAGTATCCAGCATACTTCTCCATGAAGCAGGAAATTTCAAAGACAGTTTAGTCACTTCTGTGTCCTGCAGAATGTCTTGCAGACTCTTTTATGAACCCCAAAGGACTTTTAGGCAAGTTCAGCAGTCATTTCTCTGTGGGTACTGCATGTCCAGTGAAGCAGCCCAGGAAAGAGCAGATTTTTGCCCAAGTGGTTAAGGAGCTTCTTCAGGGCCCATCTTCCTCTTGAGTAATTGGTGCTGCCAGGAGCAGACATGTCTCACCGTCATGAAAAGTCCTAAGTTCTTAAAACATTTTAAATGCCATATTTTGCAGTCTTTGAAAAATTTGAAGAATTTCTATCTAACTGAAATATATGTCTATATATCTTGAAAATCTAACATGACTACAAGCTTGACTATTATAGATGACTATCTATTAACCTATATTTCTTAATTATACATTACATTTTTAAATGAGCTACACAATACCTTAATCAAGATCAGAAATACACATACAACAAAATTGACCTTAAATTTGTATCAGTAAACCAAGATCCACACCAAACCAAATGATACATTTCTATAGCATATCCCCCTTTAAATGTAAACAAACAATTATAAACAATATTTGGGAATATGGGTGTACATTTGTCCAAACTGCTTCCTGCTGATTGGGGGTGCTGTTAATCAGGTCTTTTATGGTATATCCTGCATGCTAAGTTTATTTCAGTCAGCAGCTGGGCGAAGTAATTTTTTGAGAGTGTTCACGGCGACCTTTCAGGAGGCTTTGGTCCATGAAACCATATTTGCCTGGAAGCAATCCTCAGGTTCTCATCTTCTGTGAAAACAAAAGAAGAACCTCTTTTCCCAAACAACTTGTTCTTAGACCCAAATTCTGAAGTCGAGATACCTTTATAATATACATGCTGGTTTAGCTTAGCAGCCCATACAGTGAAATGTCTCTCTGTACTAGCTCCTTCACAGTCAAAAAAGTCAAAGAAAACACAGTAATATACACATAATCCAGACTGTCTGTGAATTTTCCATCTTTACATGGCTCATTTTTCTTTACTCCCTTTAATCTATGATTATCTATACTCTGTCTTTTTAAAGACTTTTTTTAAAAAACTACTTCTTTTCCAACTCTATGTACTTTTTCTTCTCTCTCCCAAGCCTGCATACATTTATCTAACACTGTGACCCATTTATCTGTCCTTATTGTGTTATCTGTAATTATCTTCTGATCAGAAGCGTTTCTTAAAATGCTAAGCAGCTTGGTCTCAGTGGCCCTGGGTGCTGGCTCCGCCTCTCTCAGGCTTTAAATATGGTGGAGGTAGTTCACCTCAGCTCTAGGACTGCCGGTGGGAGCAGTCCTCACCACTTAAACTCTGGGTAGCACCATGCAGCATTTAAACCTTTTTTTTTTTAAATAGTAAAAGCTAAATCCACCATGCAGCGCACTGCGTGGCCTGGAAATATCTCTGTGTATGGTGGCAGGAATTTGCCATGCTCTCCTACTTGTGCATGCCTAGTAGATCTGATCCCGATGCCTGCCCAGGTGGGGAGCACTGAGCCGTGGACATGGTCTCAGCAACTTTTCCTCCCCACCCTGAGTGGGCACACAAACACCCGGGCCCACAAATGCCATTGAAATGCTCCATAGCCAGAGTTCACGCTGGCAGAATGGCCCAGAAAGCCGCGTTTTAAAGAATCAGTGGCCAGTGAGTAGCAACTTCAAAAATTTGATGCCACTCTTGACATCACAGTGCTGCTAGCTCCCTTTTGGTGGCTGTAGTTGTCCATCGGCAGCTATCGGACATAGCATGACCAGGCAGAGGCCATGGTCCCTCCACTTACTGCTCCCTCTGGGGACTGGTCCCTTTCGCTTATTCCAGGTGTTTTTCTCTCTGTAGATCAGGCACAACCTCTCAGAAGTACTTCTTGCCACCATGAACATCCTGTTCACACAGTTTAAGAGGCTCAAGGGAACAAGTCCATCGTCAGCATCCAGGCCCCAGCGAGTCATCGAAGACCGTGACTCTGTAAGATCCCTGAGAAACATTGCTGAGAATCATTTTGCTGGTTTGCAATTGCCCAGCCCCCTTAGACCACATGATCCCAACCCTTCTTCCTTTGGGACCTAGCACTAGTATAAATCTTATACAGGAAGCTCTTGGAGAAAGCTTCAAGTGTTGGGATCACTGCTTTTCTCAAACTAGGGGGAGGAGTGGGGTGGAAGTCAAACAAAATGATAATTTGTGATTGGTTCCTTACAGTGTGTTGGGCTGAGACAGCTCTCTGGCAGAGCAAGCAGCCTTTGCTCAGTTGAGAGCTCTGACACCCTGTAGAATGTGACAGTGAAGGCTAAGGCATTCCTGACACTCTGTATACAGCGTAGAAGAGGCCGTGGTGGTTCTCAGTGCATCACTCTGGATTGACAGTTAACCAGCTTTCTTGTCTTGATCTTTTCTCTCAGCAACTCCGAAGTCAAGCCAGAGCTCTGATTACCTTTGCTGGAATGATACCCTACCGGACATCTGGGGACACCAATGCCAGGCTGGTGCAGATGGAGGTCCTCATGAATTAAGTGCTGTGTTGGATGGGGTCTGGGGCTGCCTGTACACTATCAGTATATTAGTCATGTGGGCCAGCTGGGGTGGGCTTCCCAGTTTTGTTTCTGTTGTATTGTGTTTTGTTTTTTGTATTATGTATTTTTGTCAGTACCAATAAATTTCTTTGATTTGTATTTCTTTTAAACATTTTTTTCTTTCCTTTTTTTCTTTTAAAATTTTGGATTTTTTGTTGTGTTTTGTTTTGGGGTGTGTGTGTTTGTGTGTGTGTTCGGGAAATGTTAGCATTAGTTTTGACCCAGAGAAGGAGAGGTAACATAGGTGTCTGTAATTTGGCTAATATGACTTTAAATGATTAAAAAAATTATTCATCATGAGCAAGGAATCAAAGCCTTTGGAGTCGCATTCACTCAGATACTGCAGTCCATAGAAGCAGAGTCACAGTGCATTTTCCCAAGGCTAGCTGAGTGTGACGTCAGCCTTGGGTCATAGACAGTCTGTGGGTGGACTACTGTGCTGCTGTCCTGCTGAGTAGCCTTTGAGGTCAGGTATCCCCAGACAACCCCTCGTTCTTCAGCCAGGATTCCAGCGGATGGGTCTGCTGTTCCACAGTTCCCGGAGGGTTCAAAGCGTGGGCTTGGTACTGCTGGATAGAAACAGTGTGAGTGCCCAGCTCAAGGGGAGACTGGGGGAGCCTATCCACTGCTCTGCTCTGCTGAGAGCCGATGGATGACTTCACTCCCCTCTCAGAGAACGTTTAAGCCGCCTTCCCTTGCCAGGCAGTTCTACTTGGTTATCCGCGTCAGCACTCACAAAGGCAAGCTCATGGGCTCCTTCTGCATGTCTGACATTCAGAAACATTTTGACATCTGCAGTCTGGGTATTTGGTCCCTGAACAATAGTTGTCATCTGTTGCTGACCCTGCTTCTCTCTCCACACCAGAGCCCTAAACTAGAAAGATCAAAATGAGCATTTGCTCCTGAGCGAGCCAGTTGGGCAGGGTCTGCTCTTCAGAATGTTGAACACTCTTGAACCCTTTCCCACAAGCTCCTAGGGGAAAATCTCTTATGAATGGAGAGTCACTCCCACATCTTCTCCTTTGGGAAAGGGCATGGATTTCATGATGCGTAAACGGCCCTCTGGTCATATTCTGTCTTCCTTCCCTGGTCTCATCTTGAAGGTGGGACCCAAAACTGACCTTCCCTTTGAAGTCTGAGAAGGCAAGCCCGCCCATAGGAGGTTTAGCTAAGCAAGGTCTGTCTTGCTCATGCGCACCAAGAATTGACATGGTTTGTTTTCACAGTGCTGTGATGGGAGCTCTCTAGACTTTGATAGCACATCTTGTCTTTATTTCTTAAATTGGTTCCTTCTCCATAATTCGAGAAAACTGGAGTTGATTGTGACCTCTGTTGCTTGTCTCTTCTTTACCCCATCTGAGTTAACTGAATTTGTCCTTGTTTTATGTGGTGCTGACTGCACACATGCCCTGTCAGAAACCAGATGAGGCCTAAAGCCAACAGGAAGGAAAAACAGCAGCTCAGGTAGTGGCGTAGTCAGTGGCCCGGAGCTTAGGAGTTAGTATGGGGAGACCTTTGTGGAAGAATGAGATAACTGTACCAGAAGGGTTAAGCCCACTACAAGCAAATTCCAGTGCTTGCTCTGTAAAGTGATTTCATGACTGCATGTGGCATGCTGGGCCTGAGTTTGTAAGGCATGGCGTTACCCTGTGTCCGGGAGTCATACATGTCTGATGCTTCATGACCAGGTGACAGCCCTGCACTCGTTTGTTCAGAGAATAAACCCTTTCCTGGGGCGTGGTCTGCGCTTTCATAGTTTACCTAGAGAAATTAGGAGAAAATGGCTCTTGGAGTCTCATCTTTCAGGGCAGAAATTCTAATCTTGAACAAAAGCAAGGGTGCTTTGTAGAGGCTGTTTCAGTATCTCATAACTAACTCCTGGGGAGCCTCACAGGGAGGTGCTGACTGCTCAGCACCTTTTCAGGGCCTGGAGATTTAATTTTCCCTGTTCTTTTCCTTTGCTTTTTCTTTTTCCTCCTCCTCCAAAGTAGTTAGGTGACTTCAATGGGACAATGAAGTGGAATTGAGGACCCCTCTTTGAGCATGTCTTCTGGTTGTGGCTTCTGAGCTGGGGAGAGGGGTGTCCATTGGAGGGCCAGAAGTGTCACTTCTCTGGAGGCAGAAGGTAGACCCCACTTTTGCCCTGTGTAAACTCAGACTCGAGCTGGAAAGATCTTTGCTGCCGTGATGCTTTTGCCCTGTCACTTTAAACCCTAGGGTTGAGGATATTTTAAGTAAAGAATTAAGGGTCCTCCCACAGTGCCCAGCATTGGCTGATTAGAATAACAAAGCTGGGTCTGTTCTTGCTTTGGGTTTCAGCATTGCCTGTTAATAGCTCCTGGTTCAAACTCCCAAGGCTGATTTAGCTGGATGCACCAACTTCTGCTGCCCTAGGCTAGATCTCCACACCCGTGTTTCTCCTTGGGTGTCAGAGCCTTTGTTTCTAGTTGGTTCATTGGGTATCTCATGTCACTTGCCAAATTCCCATGAGACCATTCTATCCTTGCCATTCATGCTTGGAGCTTGCTGAATACTGTGCTAGAAATAGCCTCCAGACTGGCATGTCGCCTGTGCCTGCCAACCGACTGGCCACAGGGTGGACTGAGCCTCTGCTAGGGAGGACTATTGCACACTTAGGGGTGGTGTGGGCAGAGAGACCTAGCATTGCTCTAGCATGCTTTGTTTCTGACTGCCTTTGCCCTTGAGCACGGGTTTCTCAGGCGTGAGGCAGGTAAAAACATTTGCTTCTGATTTTCATTGACTTGTTGCAGCCGAAGGGGGTTGTCACAACTCTAGATTGGGCATCTGGCCTCAGTGTGAATGTATTGTAGCCCTCTGCTGGCCCTGGAAGACCTAGCATTAGCCAGGCTTTTAGTGGCAAAAGGCTGTGTGACCCCCTTCATTGGGAACAGATTTAGCAAGTGAACACTGAGTCACTTCTGGGTTGAAGATAAACAATGAGCCAATTATAGGGTCAGTTGTGTGTCTGCAGTGCCTTTGGCTTGGCATCTGCTGGCGCTCACTGTTGGAGACGGAGCTCCTGGTGCAGGCCGACAGCTCTGGAACCACAGGAGCTCTGCAGCTACTTGGGTGACTTGCGTTTCTGAAGTAGCAGAAATGGCAACAAGATGAGAAGGCAGTAACTGGAGTTCAGGCAGGCTGACTAATGGGACAATTGGTGACCTCCTGTCGCCTCCCGGGTGTTTTCCATCAGGGCTTCGAATGCTGTGTATGCTAGAAGGGGAAGAGGCAAACTACAGTTAATTCTCACTGAGGAGTAGCTTGTGTTGGGAATGCGGTGGGCAGATTCTCTGCGTCAGTCGGTGGCATGGCTGGTTTCCTTCTTAGCTTTTCTGAGGTCACTCTTGTGGTTTGTGGGGAGAGGGCATTATGGGAGAGTCAGTGCACGTGTCATGTGTTCCTTTCCATGCAGTAACTTCTGTGTTTGCTCTGTTCAGGATACTCCCTTCACCTCCACCCCTGTGTCCATCCAGTAAATGTTCTCCCAGTGTGCCATGGGCTTCCTTTGTTCAGTTCTTCAGTGGAGTGGGAGCTCCTTAGCTGGGGCTCCTCAGAAGGTGACAGGTAAGGGAGTTCCTTCTGTACTCCTGGTGTGGAAGGCTCCCAAGGCCTACCTGGTTCTTAATCTCTGGGTCTTTTCAAGGCACAGCAACCTCCTTCTGTAAGTATAGGATCCAAAGTCATTAACGACCTCAGATTCAGACTGAGGTGTGGTAGGCAGTAAACAGCATTTTGGTACAAGGCCATCGCATGGCATTCTGGATCTGGGAGCCTTTATTTGGGACCCTCATTGAAAAGCACTGGGGAGGCAATACTGGGGGCTGCCTTTATCTCAGCTGATAGCAGGAAAGGCTGGGCCTGACCAGGGGACAGGTGTTTCTTAACAGTACCTGCTATGCTTCTAACCAGGAAGGATGCTGTCAAGATCTGGGCTCTGGTATTCTTCCTAGAGATGTGCAAATGGCCAGCAGTACAGGGTGGTCATGTCTTTCTTTGGGGCCCAAATGAGATGGCCTGAGCTCAGCCTGAGGGTTCCCCAAAAGTTTTCAACCTGTTCTTTGCTGGGTCCCTTGGAGGCAGACTGTTGATCCCAGAGTCGTACCCTGGACCCCTTGTAAAGGTTTCCTGATGTCCTCTGAACTCAGTGCACCTCCTGGAACCAGGCTGGCAAGGCTGTGGCCTTTGAAGGGACCTTGGTGAGGGGGGTAGAGTCAGAACTGCTGCTGGAGCTGTCTCTTGAAGTGGCCTCCTTTTTCATGGAGACTTGGAAAGCAGACACAGGAGGATTACTTGAATTCAGTTCTAGGCCAACTAATTAAGACCTTGTTTTTATTAAAAAATAAGTAAAAATAAAAGGGGGTAATCATTGGTGACCCACCATGAGTGTCACCACAGCTCTTCCCTGGAAATGGCCAGGTTTCAGCAATAGAAACCCTTGGAAACACATGGACTGGTGCTGGTAAGAGAGGCCCAGAGCCTGGGAAGCTTTGTAGCAGCATGACTGAAAACTGTCCCCATTGCCCTGGAGATTGTCTAGAAGCTCCTCTCAATTCCCCACAGGTCCCTTTCTCCAGCCATGCCAGCCTGGGACATCCTCCTCACCATCTCTGTCCCTCCCTCACTTGGAATGGGATCCTTCCATGAGCTCTCATGCAATTGGGCTCACTGGGTTTTTTAGAAAACTTTAAAGCAAACCAAAAATTTTCTAAGAATGGGTGTGTGATGTGTGACCCTTTGGTGACAACCGCAGCCATTCACATTTGAAAGCATAGACTTCCCATGAGGGATTTGAGACTTCTTGCTGGAGAGCAGATCCCTAGACATGGATATGCCAGAGCTGCGGTGTGGGAGAGCAACAGAACTCTCTCAGAAGAGCTGGGAGCTGGGTGAAGTTCCTCTCTACTTGGGAATCACTCCCTCTGAAACAGCTTGCTCCGGGGAGGGCAGAGGTACCAGCTCCCTTGCCCTCAGATACTAGGAAGCATCAGTTAACTCAAGTGACTCAGCTACCTGGAACTGTCACTCAGGAGACCCCCATCAGGTAAAAGTCAGCTTGGGTCCCTCTTCCTGCTCCATGTAGGTGGCTTCCAAAGGTGATAGGGGTTCCCCTGTGTGGTTTAGTTAGCCCTTCACAACAAGGTTTCATAAGGCTTCAGGAAGAGTAAGTAGCCCACATCACGGTTGCCTTTCCTTCTGTTTCTTCTATTCCAAGACACAAAATTAGGTCAAAGCTGGTAGATCGGTTTTGCTCTTGGAGGACAGTTACTGATAACTGCAGCTGGCTGTTCCTGTTTTTTTCAGTGGCTGCTAATTGGATAATGTAATTCAGCAAATGTTTGAGGGCCTGCCTAAGGCCAGACAGTTGACTCAGCTTACACTGTGTCCCCTTTCCTGGGACATGATTCTAAAACAGACTCACTGCCCCCTTAGGGGATAAGAGCAGTGAGAGGTCTGCAGGTGAGTCTCCTGATTGATGGCAAGTCACCAGGAATCCTGAGGCTGCAGATCCTCTCTCAGTTTGTGAAAACAGCCCTGGTTTCTGGGGAGCTGAATGTATACACCCAGACACCAATGAAATAGGCCAAGAAATGCCACAGGAGAAGATACACAAAAAGAGGAAGATGGGCATGGGGGTGCATACCTATAATCTCAGATACTCAGGCAGGAGGATTGCAGGCTGAAGGCTATCCTGGGCAATTAAGTCCTGAAACCCTGTCTCAAAACAGAAAAGGACTGGGTTGGGTATCACGGTGCTAAGTGCCTGCCTGCCATCACAAAGCCATAGGTTCAGTCCCAGGATTGTCCTCCAAAAGAGGAAGATGGAAGGCAGGTCTCCCAGAAGCTGGGGATGGAGGAGCTCTCTGTATGTGACCCACAGAGGCAAACAAGATGAGTGACTGTCTGGCCAGCTTAGGCAGTGAGCACCAGGGCTCTGTTGGCCTGCTCCCTCTGCTCATGCTCCAGTGCTGCTGTCCACGTGGTAATGTTTCCTGTGCTTGAATCAGCAGCAGCCGAGGGACTAAGGTGAGTGGAGAACCTGCCAGAGGCCACAGGGTTCCTGTCTTGTTTAAGGAGTATGCGGGGACCTGTATGGTGGCCCATGAGGCAGAGAGCAAAGAGGCCACAGAACTGCTGAGGCAGTGTGTCTAGGCAGAAACCTAGTGGCCAGTGTGTGTCCTCAGTATCTAACCAGAAGAGAAGAGATCTTTAAAAGCCACCTACAGCATAAAGGATATTTTCAAAAACTTACAAATCAGCATTCCTTTAGCAGGAAGAACCAGTTTCTGGGCTGCAAGGCCACACCTCCCACCCAGCAGCCCCCAGCCCTGCTGACACCTGAGCTGCAGAGCTAAACTGCTGCAGTGGGCTCCAGTGGCCTGGGGAGGGGCTAGACACTGGCCGCTAGTTTTCAGATGTTCCTCAGTTGATTTTCCTCCCTTGCAGGATCAGGAAGCACCATTCTGACTGACAGCAGGGTGTGGTAAAGTAGTCCCTTACGCTCCAGGGCACAGTTTGTTCAGAGAACCTTTGAGCTGTAACAAAGAGGTGAAAATTCAGCCTGACTAGGAAAAATACACCATGCCTAGGCCCATCTGGTCACTTTGCTTGGTGTCCCCACCATGGTCAAGGCAGCCCATCCACATGGTTTTTCAAATGGCATCAGATGGGAAGAGCCTTGTGGGGAGTGGAGGAGTTGAAGTCAAGTTTTCAGGATATTGCAGGTGAAGGACATCTGACAACTTGGGCTGAATCCCTAGTCCCAAACCCAAGGTACCCCTTGGTGATGTCCGCCTGCTCCTGCCTTTTTGAGCCTTGGCTGGGGCCCTTCACTGCCCATTTCAGTGCCTGCCATATGAAGTTCAAGCTCTCTGGGGCAAGAGCCCAGGCTTGTTGTGTGGGTCCAGCACCCAGCTCTGCAGCCTGGTCTCAGGTGTCCTCAGCAGGTCCCCTGGTGCCGGAAGCCACCAGTAGAAGAGCTCTAGGAGATGGGCAGGGCACTTCGGTGTCATGTGAACACCATGCATGGCACTCCTAGAATTCTCTTGAGTGTTTTCTGTTTTTACATCAGCCTCTCACCTGCGAGCAAACACAGCCAACTCTGGTCTCTACTCAGAGTCTCAGCCACCTTTTCCTGCCTTTGCCCACAGCCAACCATCGAAGTAGCTGCTCCCCAAAAAGCATACTTTAAACTAATCAGATTAGCCAAGGAGCTGGTTTTCTCACACCTGTTTTACATAGTAACTGAAGAACTGAATCTAGAAAAACACAAAACTGTTTGCAGAGCTCTGTGAATGTCTTCTAAAGCCCCTGCTCTGATGGTCAGCCCACAGATGGAAGGTTCTCTGTGTCTGTCAGTTAGACAGACACCCAAGTCTCAAAAGTATGTGTATGTGGACCAGGCTTGCTTCTCTCATCCTTCCTATTCCCTCTGTGGCTCCAGGACCAGGCGTCGCTTACAGCTAAAGAGGAACTGGGCTTTTAAAAGATGCTCTGAGGTTGCTTGCATGGTTCCTGTTGCAGGAGTCTAGATCCCAAAATCTCGAGACCATTAAGCTAGGTATAGTGACACATGCCTATAATCCCAGTACTTGGGAGCTTGAGGCAAGAGAATTGCTGCAAGTTTGAGACTAACTTGGGCTACATAGCAGTTACCAGGCTAGCAATGGTTATATTGCAAGACTGTCCCAAAAATAAGGGGAAAAGTAATTAAATTGAGCCTGGCGATACACACCTGTAAATCTAGCACTTAGAAGATGGAGGTAGGAGGACCACGAGTTCAATACTGCCCTAATAAATAAACAAAACAAAAAAGGCCATCACGAGCTACACAGTAAAACCCTGTGGGTGTTTGTTTGTTTGTTTGTTTGTTTTGGGGGGGATGTGGTCTAGGCTGGCCTGAACTCCCTGAGTAGCTAAGTTTAGCCTTGAGCTCCTGATCCTCTGGCTTCTACCTCCCAGAATCTGGATTATAGGCATGGGCCCCATACTCAGTTTGAAACCGTGTTAACAAAACAACAAAAACTGTTGCGTAAATGTACGGTTGGATTCAGATTGAGACAGAATGACCATGCCTCCCCTCTTGGTTTGGGGCTGGGAGGGGCGTTCCCAGAAAGTTAGAAGGGCAAAGATGTTTTTTAAATGAAAGTTTAGATGTAAGGGAAGCAAACAGTGGCTGATTCATTGGTTTCCTGGCAGTCAGTGGGTTGGAGGAATTTACCTGTTACTGGAAACCTGAATTCTTAGAAGGATTGCTCCTTCAGTTTGTGTAGCTGCAGCAGGACTGAGCTCAGACCAGCTCTGCATTGAAAAGTGCAGCTAAACCTGAATGGAAGGCTAAAAGGGTTGGTGGGGACTTAGTGTTTTGTGAAGCAAGAAATAGAAAAATGAAATCTCGGTCTCACCAGATAGCAATCTCTATTCAGGAGTCAACTTTTTGCTTTGGCTGCCACGAAGCACCAAGCTTAAATGATGATCTCTCTTTTCTTTGTTTGAGATATTACAAACACCTTATAGCATCCTTGCCCCAACCAGAGGAAGCCCCCCATTTTCTGAACCTATGTAATATTTTATTCAAGGATTTATGCTTTTATGTCTAAATTGTAACTTGTGACTTTGGGTCTTGAACATCACACGTCTGAGGACACTAGCCATACTTTGTCCTGCTTAGTCTCCAAAATGGTCACATTAAGTCTCGTGCATTGCCTATACCTGTGGAGACCTGTGGGGTGATGGTGGCCAAACAGCCAGGGGTCCTTCCTACCCTTGGTCTTAGCCAAAAGGCCAAGAAATAATCTGGAGTCCTTTCTTTAAGCATGCAGATGTCTTAGGGGCTACACATTTCCGTTTTGCATCAGCTGACCATAGTTAGTTAGTGCCCGGCTGTGTTAATGCTGTCTAGGATCAGGATACAGCAGGCATGGCCATGTGCTGTGCAAGGCTCCAAGGGAATGCCAGTGGCTCAGCCCTGTTTCTCACCTCCCAGGGCTGCCATGGTCCTGGTACCGCTGTGCCTTCCCTGCTCCTATACTGGGTAGGATTTGGATCTGTCTCCGTTCAGTGGAGTCATCGAGTCTGTGAGCCCCTAGTGGGCAGGGATCCAGCTTCATGTTTGGCAGCCCTAGGCTTCTACTTGGTCCTGGCCCAGGGCAACTCCTGGCCAGGGAAGATGTTTGCATGGGTTTTCTACAGTCTCTGAATGGGAGGAGCCACGTCCCCCAGGAGGAAGCCACGCCCCCAGAAGGAAGCTTCACGGTTCTGGTAGGTTGCTGCAGCTGGTGTTGTGAATCAGGCCGACGAGCAGCGCATCCTCTTACCCGGCTATTTCACGACACCAGGGTTGCATCCTACCCATCCTCTCCAGGAAAGCCTCGCGGGACCACAGGACACAGGAACTTGGGGACAGGGTAGCTTGGGGTAACTGACTGTGAAAGGTGATGTTCAACAGTCCATGGCATCTCGGTTATACAGCTCCTCATCGTCACCTGAGCAGCTTTAGACAAATGCCAGTGTCTGCCCTCTCCCTACTCTACTAAGCCACGGAGGCTCTGAGTGTGACCTCAGCATTTCCGAGCGGTTCTAATCCACAGGCAGCAGGAGGGAACCAGGTGGGCCTGTGGCTCAGAATTGAGCTGCTCCCCCGTTGTTGTCTAACCATGCCAAGGCACTCGCTTGCCCTCTCCAGGCTCCCTCCTTTAGATTTGATACGCACCATACAACTGCCCCTGGCACCAAGACACCCAGAACAAAATCAGCTCCTTATCTTGGCACCCTACCCAGGAACATATTCTCCCATGGAGTGCTCCCGTCACTACCTGCCCCCCCCCCCAAAAAAAAAAACCAAACCTGGCCTCGTACAACTCCACAGAGATGCTAATGCTGCCATCTCTGTCTGCAGGACACCTATCATCTTACCACCCTGAAGTTCCTTCCAGGCCTGGCCACCAATCGCTGCATATTGAAGAAACCCCAGTCTGGTCTCCCTTAGTCCATTCTTTACACAACCACCACTGTGATCTATGGCAAGTCCAAATCTGACCATCATCACATAGTAAGTTATAACTTGTAAGATGGTCTTTGAGGCCCGAGTTCCCTCTTCCAGGGACACACCTAGTTTGCTTAGTCCTAACACCCAGACCTCTCTGCTCTGTTGGAAGCCCAAGCCTCACTTTGCACTCTGGGGCCTTTGCTCTCTTCCTGCCCGACTCCCTACCTCTTGCAGATCCTGCTCACGTATGGGTGGCCAAGCTTGAGGGTTTCATCCTCAGAGACCTAAGAAAAAGCTTTATTTTCTGCATAACACTTTCTTCACCAGGTGTATTCTGACAATTGTTCGTGTGTTTATTATCTGTCTCTCTGTAGAATGTGAGCCCCCAGAGGGCAGGGCTTTGTCTTGTTCAGGGAAGGGGCGCTTGCTCAGCCAGAAAATAGTATTTGGTAGTTATCTAATAAATGTGGTGCAATGGAGAAACAGCCCCTGCAGTCTGGATTCCCGCCATCGCTTTCCTGTTCGTCCAACCCATCAACCTCCTTCCCCTTTCCTACCCACTTTTCCTCTCTGCTCCCATCTCCTGTGGGATCCCCTCTTCTGCTGGTGGCCCTCTGTGGTCCTGGAGATAACAGGCCTGAGTTGGGGGTCTGCAGCCTGCCCTCCTGTCCTCGTGGCTCAGCCCCTGCAGTGAGTTTTTTTTTTTTCCTGATTCCTTGAGTCTCTCTGCTCCTTGGCTGCCCCGTTCCCCCTGAGAGCCAGGCTGAGGCTAGGCAGGAGGGATCTGGCTGACCCTGGCACAGGTGCCTTGCGGCGGCTGCGGTAGCTAAGGCTCACCCAGTGGGGAAACTTGCTTAAAAGCGCCCCAAAAGCAAACAGAATGGAAACTGTTTACCCAATCCCAAATCTGTGCTCAGAGTAGGGGGTCCTGTGTCCTCTCAGAAGCTGAATACAGGAGGGGAGAGACCGTGTGGCCCAGTGCTATCTCTCTATCAGGAGGAACCCGTCCCAGGTTTATCAGATGGACTGCATCCCAGCAGCCACAAGCCTTGCCTACTCCAGAGAGAGCACTGGGGCAGAAGGTTCTGGAAACAGCCTCACACCCCTCCCCGCTGACACAGGTGCTTTGGAGAAAGGAAGAAAGGATAAGCCAAGGTCACTCAGCAATTTCACAGCCTCTTACTCCTGCCTGGAAACTAGCCCTGGCCCTTTCTGCCCCAAGATCTTTATCAGATATTTTCCAGAGCTGCCAGGGCACGCAGTGTTAGAACGATGTGGGGATGTTGGGTGGCTGTGATTTTTGCCAGGTAGCTGGAAGTTTAAAACCAGAGGATATGATCTGCCTCAAGGGCAGCGGACCTGTTGGGGGGAGGTGGGGGAGGCTTCACAATCTCACCTCCTGCCAAGAAGGTAGAAAATGGACCTGGAGGGGCCTTGGCCTGAATCCTTACTTCAAACCTTCAACCCTGCTGGGACACATATGTCCACCTTTGTATGTTTTCCTCTCCTCACTGCTAATTCCCAGTAGAGGCACGATCTGTGCTGTGGGAATCCCAAAGCGCCCTTGTATGCCCCTCTCAAGGGTAATCCTGCCAGTCAGGATTTGTCCTCCTGGGTTAGCCCTCCTTGGTACTAGTCACCTTCGTTCATGGACTGTACAACCAACAGGCATTTATTGGGCACCTGTCCGTTATTCCGGTTGCCTGAGGTAGTCTAAACAATAGGGCAAGGTCGCTTTGTGGCTTCCATTCCAAGAAATTGGAGGGAAGACATGCCCGTCCACAAATAAGAGGACTGAGGTCTGAAAACCTTTCCAAGCTCATTGGGCTCTAACTGGTCTCAGCAGTCTCTGCTGGCCCTCCAGCTGGACATGCTTGTC
Organism: Microtus ochrogaster; assembly: GCF_000317375.1. Classification (NCBI taxonomy): domain Eukaryota; kingdom Metazoa; phylum Chordata; class Mammalia; order Rodentia; family Cricetidae; genus Microtus; species Microtus ochrogaster. The sequence goes on along the minus strand of NC_022011.1, from coordinate 14,859,641 downwards.
CTGGTCCCTCTGGTCCCTCTGGCCAGCGGGGCCTCCTGAAAGCATCCACCGGGTAGTCCTTACTTCCTCTTGGAGGTCTCAGGTCTGGATGCCTTGGGCAGGACCTCTAGGGGCCATGGGTAGGCTCTGAGAGGCAGGGCGCAGTGGGAGGGAGTGGGAATGCCTCCCTTCCTCTCTCCCTCCAGTTTCCTCTGGAAGATACTGGAGCCCGAGCTGGGCCTAAGCGGAGCCCCAGTGCGTGAGTAGACAGCAGCCTTCTGGCCTTCAGCTCATCCCAGGCCTTCAGGAGGAACAAGGCAGTTAAAAGGCCTCCTCCAAGGAGCCAGCCCTCCCCGGCTATCTACACCTTGTCCCTTCTCCAGGGGCCTGCTCCTATAGCGGTCAGCTCACCTCATAGATGGGCTGGGCTGTTTCTAGGTGTCACTTTCTGTCAACCCTGCCCTGCTATGAGCAGAAGCATGGCTTCTCCAAGTCCCTGGCTCCCACCGCCACACAGCATGGGGTGGGGGTGACGCTGGCAAGGGCCTGTTGGACGGTGACAAGGGGTCTCCAATCTTAGTTTTAATGTTTTATTTTACAAACTTTATTCTAAAAAAATCTTGCAACCAAATGGTGGAGGTACAAGCCTCTAATCCCAGCTTGTACCTCTTGGGAGGCAGAGGCAGGCAGATCTTTTTGAGTTCAGGGCCAGCCTGGTCTACAGAGTGAGTTCCAGGACTACCCAGTGAAACCCTGTCCCAAAACACCAAAATCTTGCAAATAAATAAGAAACATTGCACACCAAAATTTATCATATCAGAAGTTGATGCAGCGTAATGAACTACACAGAAATGAAACTTCACATTGTATTTTACACCTTTAGTATCGAATATATATTTTCTTGCATTTATTCATCTTCCAAACCAAAAACCTCTGTGGCAGGGTTAGAAGGGGAAAAAAATTAGCTTCCCCCCATTTCATATCTCGTGTCATTTCCTGCATCGATATGTAGCTTTTCTTGTTCTTTCTTCCTGCCATGCTGTACCCACAGGTACTTCTGTCCATACACGGACATTTATTTTTGTCTAGATGCCACATGGGAAATGTGTTGTTTCTGAGATTGTGGATCTCACCTAATATTCACTCTAAGCCCATCCCTTTTCCTGGAAAACTTTTAACTTCATCTTTCTCTTCAGAGCTGAGTAGCACGCGTGTGCACACCCACAATTTATGCATACATATGTACATATATAATTTGTGTTATTCATGTATTTATTGATTTCAATTCTTTGCTATTGTGAATAAAGCGGCAGTGAACATGCACGGTCTTCTTGAGTTCTTGAAAGGGGCTGGGTTGCCTCACCACAGAAGCAGACTGCGAAATGAACGTCCAGGGCCTGTCTGGGAGAGCAGAGGGAAGCAGGCTGTGGTGTAGACCCTAAGCCTCAGATGATCCAGGGAAACCCTGAGACTTTTATGCCCCACATCCGTGGGTCCTTAAACACCCAGCCTCTTGGGGGAAAAGACAGCATGGGTGGGACTGTAAGCGTAGGAACCAACTCTGAGAGCCCTCGCAGCCGCATGGCCGTTGTTTCTGTAGAACACATCAAGCATCTACTAATTGATGTTTCAAAACCCAGGGTCCCTTCAGTGATCAGCCGACTGCTCCATGGGAGCGTTCTATGGCTCCAGGGAGGGAAGGCACAGTTGGGCTCTGTGAACCACAGCTCTGTAGGCCAAACCTGTGGATGTGCAGCTCAGGCGTGACCCTGTGTCTGCCCTGGAGGCTGGAGGATAGCACCAAGCCCTCAGGGTTTGTCGGCCAAGAAGTGACTGCAGGTCTAGTGTGAGGCCGCTCACACGCTCCTGTAAGCCATAACCATAATGGCTTGTATATATTGAGATGTATCAGGAAAGACACCGAGAGACAGAGATCAGAAGATAGACTTCCTTTTAATATGCATGTCCTGAAATGACATTCACTCAAACTAGTAAATAGAAGGGAAGAGATACGCTGTGGCCCCAGCTGCAGCACTTGTAACAGGCCTTCTCTGGGTCCTTTCTCCTGACTGCTGCTTCCTGGGGCCTAGCTGCAGACCCTCTATTACCCTAGACTCAGAAGAGCTGCCTCTGGACGCAGCTAGCCCAGCCCTCCTACTCCTAAGTACCCCCCCCCCCCGTGTCAATGATCAAATAAATGGGGGCAGGACAGCAGTTGGCTCTGCTCCGCCTCCCACTCCTGGCAGAGACCCTGCTCACCAGCCACGGGCAGTCTGGGACAAGCTCCCGCCTTCTGCCCAGCCTATAAAGCCACCCTTGGTGTCCTTGCCCACCCTTGATACCCAGAGTCGTCATGGCGGAGCTGCCTGCGACAGAGATGCCAGGAGATGCTCTGTGCAGTGGGCGCTTCACCATCAGCACCCTGCTGGGGGGCGATGAGCCCCCACCGGCCGCCGGTGACAGCAGCCACCCCAGCCACCTGACACACGGCAGCACCCTGTACATGCGCACCTTCGGTTACAACACTATCGACGTGGTGCCTGCCTATGAACACTACGCTAACAGTGCTCTGCCGGGCGAGCCCCGGAAGGTGCGGCCCACCCTGGCTGACCTGCATTCGTTCCTCAAGGTAAGTACGAGTTGGGAGACTGGCCGCTTCCCAGCTGTGTGACTCTGGTCTGATTACCCAACATGTTCTGTCATCTGTGTGGGGAAGATGGCTAGGAATCTTCCTCCAGGATCAAGATATTCAAATGAACTAGTGGACGGCCAGTGTCGTGAAGCTCAGAGCACACATAATCCTCATGGCCCAGACACTGGTGACCCAAAGATGGCGTGGCTGCTCATGCAAGTGCAGTTGCACACCCCTGGGAGAGACGGTAAGAGGGGAGCATGGTAGGCCCACTCAGATATCAGCCTGCTGGCTCTGCTCTCTGGGAAGCTGGACAACCCAAAACCCTGTGACCTCACTTCCTCATTGACAGTGGACAGAATTACTCTTGGCTCAGGAGCAGGGACTCACCTAATTCCCAGTCCCCCTCTCTGCCTCAGAACAGCCCTCCGGAGGGGCCGGACAAGACCCCCATTGAAACAGGGATGCTGAGATGAGGTGCCGGGAAGAAAGGGCAGAAGGCCCCAGCGTGGGCTGCAGTCCCAGGAGTAAAAACCAGAAGACCTGTCGTGCTGGGGTAGCGGCCTGGGTTCAAGTCCATCTGTACCAGAGACCCAGGGTGTGACCTGAGTCAAACCGCTTCACCTCCCAAGGGTCAAATAATCTGTCTCCCTTCTCATACTGAGAGCGTGTCAGTTCCCAGCCCTCGGCCCTAGAGGGAGAGGAGCCCTCTGAAGGCTGACTTGGTGTCTTTCCAAGCTTCAAGCAGCATTGTGTCTAGGAAGCTGTCCAGGGGCTTCCTGTGTGGCAAAGTGGGGCAGGTAGGGCTGAACACAGACACTCAGCCCCCAGCTCCCATTTCCTGACTTCTGCTGGTCTTCCCTAGCAGGAGGGCAGCCACCTGCATGCCCTGGCCTTTGATGGACGGCCAGGCCGGGAACTGACTGATGGACTTGTGGAGGACGAAGCGGGCACCAGCAATGAGAAAAGCCCTGGGGAGCCTGTGCGCTTCGGCTGGGTCAAGGGGGTGATGGTGAGTGGGTGTGGACTGGAACTTGATGCCAAGAAAGGGTGGGGGTAGAGCCCCATTCAGCCTCAGCTTTGATTCTCAGATCCTCGTGGGCAGGTTAGGTCTTGGGCTCAGTTTGGCCCTCTGTTTCATTATATGATGATGGTGGCAATGACATCCCAGGAGCAAAAGTGAGGAGAGGAAGCATCCACAGTCTGTTTAGGGGGACACTGTCAGGACTAGGGACTAAGAGAAGAAACACAGTGACCTCCAGTTGTACTTGGTGAAGGCTTCCCAAACATTTTGTGTGCTCTTGGCCAAGATCCAACCCTAGGAAGATCTCTGCTTAGATACTCACTAATCTCGTAGCCTTAGAAAATCTTCCTAGCCACTCCCTGCCTCAGTTTCCTCATCAGTAAAATTGAGCATTAAATTGGTTTATAGCTGTGAAAATTCTTGGATCAATGCCTGCTAGGGAGTAATTAGAAGAAATTCCCCCATAGAGCCACCAGAGGGCAGCACTAACACATCTACAATCCCCTCCACAACCCTTGACTGCCCCGGCACACACCAGAGTGCGTCCTAATGGAGGCGTGTTTCCTGCTACCGCTTGGAGCATAATTAAGCCTTAAGTAAAGAATCAAGTGACCTTGACTTTGAAAGACTCTATAGCGTTCTATAAAGGTGATGGGATGAACTGTAGGAGAAAGCGTCAGCCCTGCCCTGGCTTGCCCTGGGCAAGCTTCTGATCCTAATACCGCAAACCCACTGTGACCATTTCTCCCTCAGAACCAGAGCTTTCATTCACCTCTGGGGGTTCACAGCCAGGGTTGGAGCATGTCCTGATCTGTGTTGTCCAGAACCAGGCTCATCCTGGTTTTCATCTCAGCAGACAAGAACCCCAGAAACCTCATGAGTGAAGGACACATGCCCCTACCTGGTCCTAGTACTTGGCAGAGCCAAAGTCCACAGCAGGCCCTCCCACTCGGAATTTCAGCCCCAGTGATGACCTCGAGCTATGTCTCCAATATGGGAACAATCTGGGCTTGGATTTCTACTCCATGTGGGTCGTTGTGCCAACACTTCCAGTATACCATGGCCTGGCCCGATAGCTGCCCAAGGCAATGGCTAGGACCTGGCAGACACAGGGTCTTGGGCTTGGAACAGGGTGAATGATGGGAAGACTGAAGCCCATTCAAGGCCTCCATGGCAGGGGGGAGGAGGTGGGATGTAAACCGGTCCGCCTCTCCCGCTCCCAAGCTGGCCAGCCTGATCCCAGGGTGCGGAAAGCATCAGATGCATCAGGTGTCTCCGGGCCTGGGAACAAGCCCTTGAGGGTTTGACCTTGGGCATCTCAGGAAATCTGTCACCTCACCCCCTCCCAGATCCGCTGCATGCTCAACATCTGGGGTGTGATCCTCTACCTGCGGCTCCCCTGGATCACGGCGCAGGCGGGCATTGGTGAGTGATGCCTCCTGGGGGAGGTGGGAAAGTGCGTGAGTTCCCGGCCAAGGCCCCTGGGGTTGCAGAGGCAGCGGGGCTAGACCTTCTCCTTCCCAGCACGCTCTCAGATGGCATCAGCCGCAGAGGAGGGTGGGGCTGGAGGGACGGTTGGCTGTAGAGTCACCAGTTTCAGGGCTCCTTGGTGAGTCTCTCGATCCCACTGAGCCAATGCCTGTCTCAGAGTATTTGTGCTAGGAGCTGGGCGGTGGTGGCGCACGCCTTTAGTCCCAGCACTCGGGAGGCAGAGGCAGGCAGATCTCCGGGAGTTCGAGACCAGCCTGGTCTACAAGAGCTAGTTCCAGGACAGGAAAAAGAAGACCCGGGTGGAGATGCTGAGCCCGGCACCAAGCTAGGTAGCCTTGTGGAGGTTCCAAACACTCTCCTGAAGAAAGTGGGTCTGATGATTGTACCTGCCTTATAGAGCCATTGTGAGTGCACAAGGCTCAGTAGAATGGCCTTTGCTACCTGAAGGTGCTGGCAACTACTTTGCTTTGATTTTGTTGACAAAGGTGGATACCTTCCCTTCCATGCCTGGACATTATTCACACATAGGCACATGAACTTCCCACTTAGCTCAGGAGGTAGATAGACCCGCTTTAACTTCATCTGGGGAAGTGCACACACACACACACACACACACACACACACACACACACGCTTGTATTTGAATGTGCAGATGCCAGAGAATAACCTCAGGCATCCATCTCAGGAACCACCCCCCTCCTTTGGGACGGGTCTTTTTTTTGGTGTGGATCCCACTAACTAGGTAGATTGGTCGGCAAGCCCAGGATCCCTCCCAATACTGGGCTCACAGGTGCAAGCCACCATACCTAGGACTTTTGTGTGGGTTGTGGAGGGTTTATACTTACTGAGCACTTAGCTACCATTTCCCAGCTGCCGTATCTCTTAGTTTTCATTTTGAGACAGAAGTCGTGTATACCCCAGGTCTCAAACTCAGAATGTAACTAAGGAGAACCTTAGATTTCTAGCTGTCGCATCCCAAGGGCTAGGATTAAAAGTGTGTGCCATCAGACCTGGGTTAAGTGGTGCTAGGACTTGAACCCAGGACTCCCAACCTAGCTACATCCCAGTACTTATTACTATTTCATTTGTTTGTTTTCTGAGACAAGGTTTCTCCGTGTACCCCTAGCTGTCCTGGAACTAGCTCTGTAGACCAGGCTGGGCCTCAAACTCACAGAGATCCGCCTGCCTCTGCCTCCTGAGAGCTGGGATTAAAAGCGTGCGCCACCACACCCAGGTGTTATTACTGGTTTTGATTTTGGTGTTTTTGTAAGGGGGTTGTTGTTTGAAGCAGGGTCTCTCTATGTAAACTTGGTTGTTCTAGAACTCTCTCTATAGACCAGGCTGGCCTAGATTTCCCAGAGAACTGCCTGCTTCTGCCTCCTGAATGCTGGGATTAAAGATGTATCACCAAGCACAGCTCCTTGTTTCTGTTTTGACACAGGGTCTTTCTCTGTATTGCCCAGGCTGGCCTTGAACTCTCTACCTCCAAATGCTGGGGTGACAGGTCTGGCTGAGACCCATTGTTTCTCAGGCTCAGAACTGAGGCTCAGAGAAGGAAAGGGACTCAGGTCACATGGGAACCTGGGGGGCTGACTCGGGTTTCTCCATGGAGTCTCACCTGAGAAATGTGTTTATTGAGTTTTGGGGTGTTCGCATTCTCCCCCACAGTGCTCACCTGGCTTATCATCCTGCTGTCGGTCATGGTGACATCCATCACAGGCCTTTCCATCTCGGCCATCTCCACCAATGGCAAGGTCAAGTCAGGTGCGTTCTCCCCGGAGTAATCTTCACCTGGACGCTTGCTTTTGCTCTGGATCTCTGAGCTGCCTCCTCACCCCGGGTGTACCCCATAATGCCCATATGGCTCCAGATGGGACCTTGTGGGAGCTCTCTCCTTCTCAAGATGGTCTCAGTTGCCTGCCCTGTGGCCCTTGGTCCTGCCCGCCCCTTGCAACACCCTGTTCTTTCTCTGGCTCCCTGCTCTGACCCTGCTAGGTGGCACCTACTTCCTTATCTCCCGGAGTCTGGGCCCAGAGCTGGGGGGCTCCATTGGCCTCATCTTCGCCTTTGCCAATGCTGTGGGTACGGCCATGCACACTGTGGGCTTTGCCGAGACTGTCCGGGACCTGCTTCAGGTGAGGGGCCAGACCTGGGGCAGAGGGAGCTTCTCCATACTGCTTCTCACACTGGACCAGGCCTTCCTTCTCCTGCCTAATCCTACCTGCCATTGACCAAAGTTATGTCTGGTCACTTTGGGTGACAATAAAATTCTCATTAACTACAGACCATGCCCATAAGACCCCTTTTAGGATCCATGTTGTCCAGGCCCATGCGGTAGCCCTTGGGGTGGGGAACATCATCTAATGGTATGCCCTAAGTAAAGCGGGGCGGGGGTCTGAAGGAGTACTGGTGAAGACAGGACAGACAGCTCGCCTGCTCCCCCCAGGAGTACGGCACACCCATTGTAGACCCCATCAACGACATCCGTATCATTGGCGTGGTCACTGTCACCGTGCTGCTGGCCATCTCTCTGGCTGGGATGGAGTGGGAGTCCAAGGTGAGGAGGAGGTGGTGGGCGTGAGAGGGTGGGTTTGGGTCTGGCTTTGCCCCTTCTTAGTGTATCCGCTAGGGCTGCAGTGGTGTTGCTGCTAGGACAAATAGACCCTGAGACAGACCCTGTTCTGTCTCCTGTAACCGTCCAAAGAGTGTGGCATAGGGCCAGCATGCTGGTTTCCACAGCGGTGGGGAGAGGCATGCGGATTCCTTCCATCCGGTGACCTCTCCATCCCTGTGTGTGGCCCTTAGTCGCCTGATCCACACTGGCTACCACCATCATGTCTGTGATCCAGGCAGAGGGAAAGGGGAAGGGCAAAAGGAAAGGAGGGATTCCCTACCCCATACTTTTAGGCTCAAGTCAGAAGTTGAACATATCACTCCTGCTCACACCCCATTGGCCATAACCTGATCTTGTAGCTGTACATAGCTGCAAGGGAGGCAGGAAAATGTGCTCTTTGATCCTGCTAACTCCTGTGTCCATGTATCCAGCCAAATGTCAGCGGTTTCATACATGAGAAGAATTGCTGGGTTACAGCCAGTGGGCTGGACCAGAAGGGAGCCTTCAATCTGGGAGGGGTGTGAGCCTGATGTTTCTCTTCTCCGTGTTGCTTACTGGCCTCCCGGCTCAGGTGGTTCTGTGGTTAACTCACCCTTCTGAGTGTCTGTGGCTGGGAGATGCTGCTCCAGGCCCCCAGCCTGATCCCACCACAGCCTGTTTCTAATCTCAGACCATCCTGCTCACTGCCATGTCCCTGACGCCTCACTGTCTGACTGAGATGAAGAAATAGTTTTGTGGTTAGAATGAGGGACCGTGGCAGGCCCCTGAAGGCCGGATCATCTGACCTTCGGTGTCCTTTGCTCCAGGCCCAGGTGCTGTTCTTTCTTGTCATCATGGTCTCCTTTGCCAACTATCTGGTGGGGACACTAATTCCAGCATCTGAAGACAAGGCCTCCAAAGGCTTCTACAGCTACCACGGTATGTGAAGTCAGGAGCCCTGACAGTGGTTCTGTGGTTGGGGACAGTTGGTCTGTGCATCTGACTCATTAAATGGACGCGAGGGGCTGAGATCTTCTTCTCCCAGGGCCAGAGGCTTTGGGGAGCCGATTTCTGGTTCAACAGGGCCCAGCTAGGTGAACAAACCCTCTGGGTGGCTCTGACTTGGGCACTGGTTTTCCAGGGGACATTTTTGTTCAGAACTTAGTGCCTGACTGGAGAGGTATTGATGGCAGCTTCTTCGGGATGTTCTCCATCTTCTTCCCTTCGGCCACGGGCATTCTGGCAGGAGCCAATATCTCTGGGGACCTTAAGGTGAGCAGAGCCCCATCCTTACTGTCTGGCACCACAGAGGACATGCATCCCTGAACCCTGCCATCATTCCCAGCAACCCCAGCTCTGCCCGGAAGACTAATTTACTCATGACAGGCTTTTAACTAAGAGACCTAGTATGTCCTGTTCTTGTTACTCTGCAAAGTTCTGTGCCCCTTGCAATCTTTCCTGCAACAGCTTTCCCAGGCCTTCCATCCTGCACGGTGTGTTCCCAGTGTAAGGTGTCAGCCAGTGTCTGTCTCCATTTCCTGCTTAGAGTCAGACACAAGCTAGGCATTCAGTGTGTTTGTTGACTGAATGGTGGCGGAGTGAACTCAAAGCGGCAGAGCCAAGAGCTGTGCATTGAGACAATGGGAGGGCCTTTGCCTATAGAAACCAAAGAGATGGTGCTGTGCCAGCCAGGGAGCCAGTGACATGCCTGGCATCGTGTTCAACTCAGAGCTGCCTCTGACCTTGGTCTCCTTCTCCTTGGAGGTGCTCCCCAAGTCATGCTTCTCACAGAATTAAGAACTGGGCAAGTGAGGCGTGGTGGCTCAGGCCCAGAATCCCAGTCTTCCTAAAGCTGAGGCAGGAGGATCAGGAAAATTGAAGATTATTCTTGCCTCCACAATGAGTTCAGAGCCATCCGGGCCGAAAACCAAACCAAAACCAAGAGCAAGTAAGCCCAGTTATTCCTGGAGACAACACAGAAAGCAGCCTGCCCGGCTGGCTAGGCCTGGATCTCCCAGTGAGGCCAGGGGACCAGAATGCTTGCTTATCGCACTGTTCTCAAGAAAGCAGCTGCAAGATGCCTGGGGTGCCTACCCTCGAAAGTACCTACCCTCAGGGTGCCTATCCTCAGGAGTACCTACCCGCAGGTCATCCTTAGGCCTGGTCTGTGTTTAGACAGCCTGAATCCTCTAAAGCCCCAATAACTGTCACTGTCACCAAGCCTCCGTCCCCATTATTCAGTATCAGGGCCAGCATGTCTCTCAGATCGCGGTGGGGTGGTACCTTTGTTATATCCTCTGTCCTTAGGCCTGCGTCTCCTTTCCACATTGCGACCTATCTACTGGGCCCACAGAGTATGAGGAAGTTTGCAGACAATTAGTTCGTGGCAGATGTGGCCTTCCCCCTGGGTTGGGGTCTGTGTCTCCTGGGGGGAGCAGTTATTGCCTCTCCACAGGAAACTGTAGAAAAGTAGCCTGTGCCCCTGCTCAGGTTCCAGGTCCTGGTGTCTGAGGCTGTGGGAGTGTGGGTCAGCACTGTGGGCGGGCTCCAGAGGTTGGCGCCCTCCTCACACCCTGCTCCCCGCGGTTCCTCACTAGCTGGGTGGGATCGCATAGGCCGTCTCAGGAAGTTCTGTTGGAGAAAGTGCCTAGGAGGAGGCTATGACCTGTGTGTGGGTGGATGGGGTGAGGGTGAGGGGTAAGGAGTGTCATTATTATTGGGAGAAATCTCTTTCTTGGAGCAGGAGAATGTTTGGGGCATGTCTTCTGTCTCCTTATTGCTGGAGAGCCAGACACATTAATCAGCTAGTGGTGATTTCCCGTGACTCAGTGAGGTAAACAGGGTCCGGGGCTGGCCGAATGATTCATCAATTTCCAGCTGTGGGTGGCTGCTGCCACTGCTCACAGATAAGCCTGAGGTGGAGAGCCAGGCACGGGTCTCCCTGCTACCCACAGCGAGCTGTGCCAAGGGTCCCCTGCGGGTTGGATATTGAGCCAATGAGGTTTCACATCTTCATCCATTTCAACCCTGGGGCCACAGGGTGATGGCTGTCTTGTTGGTCCTCAGTCATGGGCCTTCTTCTTCCAGGACTGGACTGGTTCTGGGGGTCCAAGCTTAGGGTCTGTTGCCCACCCCGGCTTCTGCCAAGGCACCGAGGCCCAAAGGAATGCCCCAGGCTGCCTGACAATACCATGCCTTCCCACAGGACCCTGCTGTAGCCATCCCTAAGGGAACACTCATGGCCATTTTCTGGACCACCATCTCCTACCTCGCCATCTCGGCTACTATTGGTGAGTAGCCGGCAAAGCACGGATGGTGGGAAAGAGAGGAGAGGATCTGCTCTGTAGTAAGGCTGAAGGGGGCTACTGTGTGGGGCTGGCTTCTAACAGAGGGAGCTAGGCAGCGAGGCCCTTGAGCCCTGGTCCTGTGGGATCTGTCCCCTCTACAGTGACAGAGCGCCTTCATGGTGAGGGAAGCCAGACCAGGGAAACATCCTCCTCGAGTCTCGGGGTGCTCTTGCTTCCAGTACTCACCTTTGAGGCAAGCTGCACAGGTGGCCAGGGGACTTGGACTTTTCTATAGGCACCAGGGGCTCAAGAGCCAGGTCTCTGCTTTAAGGACATTAGGCAGGTCCCTGCAGGTCTTCCTGCCTGGGTTTAGAGGGGGCAACAACAACAAGAGAACTGCCTTGCTCAGATCGTCAGGTACAACAAAAGACACCCATGCTTGCCGGTGCCATTAATACTGTCACGGGATAAAGGAGGAGCCAGCCTGTCCACAGTGTCTCCTCCTTGGCAGAGGTGCCTGGCTTTGGGGGATGGAAGAGGAGGGTAAAGCAAAGGACAGAAGGGAAGAAAAGACACACACACACACACACACACAAGCACACACACACACAAGCACACACACACACACACACACACACACCCCTCAACACACACCTATTTCCTCTCAGGCTCCTGTGTGGTGAGAGATGCCTCTGGGGACCTGAATGACACAGTGACTCCGGGCCCAGGCACCTGCGAAGGGCTGGCTTGTGGCTATGGCTGGAACTTCACCGACTGTTCCCAGCGGCACAGCTGCCGCTATGGCCTCATTAACTACTACCAGGTACAAGTGGTGGGCCCGGCTGAAGGGCACTCGAGGCTAGAGAGGTAGAGGAGACTGCGGGAAGTTATTGCCCACGTAGGGCTCTCATCCCCACCTCCTGCCTATGAGTAGGCCTCGGGCCCCGCTGGGTGTTCGATGTCAGGACCATTGACTGCTGCAGGGAAGGGGTACACAATAAGGTTTCTAGCTCAGCCTCCTACCATTCCCACAGACCATGAGCATGGTGTCTGCCTTCGCACCCCTGATCACAGCTGGTATCTTTGGGGCCACCCTGTCCTCTGCCTTGGCCTGTCTTGTCTCTGCTGCCAAGGTCTTCCAGGTAAGGTTGCAGAAAGAGGCCGCTGGGAGTGGCGGGTTACTGCTGGCGAGCACCTAGTAGGCAGATTCCTAGGCTGCTGTGAAGCCTCAGGGTGTCGTGTGATATGGATCTGGGTAGAGGGAAAGGGACAGGCTAACAAACTCTTTAAGGAAACAGCTCTGTCTCCAAGTGAGGAGACGGCTGGATTTTCCCTGGTTCCCAGAAACAGAAATCTGCAGAGGTCAGAGAGTGGGCCACACCATGTCAGGAGTACAGGTGGCCCGGGGAAGGGGAACGGGACAGGTCCCAGCAAGGGCTTGAGTGTGATATACTGTCCACAGTGCCTTTGCCAAGACCAGCTGTACCCACTGATTGGCTTCTTTGGCAAAGGCTATGGCAAGAACAAGGAGCCTGTGCGTGGCTACCTGCTGGCGTACATCATCGCGGTGGCCTTCATAATCATTGGTAAGAGGCTCCTTCCCCAGGCTTCTGGGAAGGTCCTAGGATTCACTCCTATTAACCCTGGTGTCACTGGGCACTCTGTGAATAGCACTTGGTTGGTGGTGGGAATGGAGCTAACTAGGGCCATGCACATACTGAACACTTGTTTTACCACCAAGCCACATCCCAACTCCACTGAGTAACCCTTGAGTGGGTGAAGGCCTGCCTGGAGGGCCTTTGGAAAAGCCTCGTGATCCTTCCCCACCTCCAGAGAGGGCGGCCACGAAGCCACTCCAGGTAGTGGGCCATTATACACTTAGAGGGGACCTTCTCTGCCTTTCCTGCCTCTGCATTCCAGTGTCCTGACAGGTGGGACATCATCCCACCCCCAGGATAGCTGTGGAGATGAGCCTAGCGGATATAACTGGCTAGTTCAACCCTTTGCAGATGCATAAACTAGACAAAGCCAGCCAGCCTCTCACCCCAGGAAAAAGTGCCCAGATAACAGTTAGGTTGACTGGCTTCTACTGGCTTTGCCCTGTACCTGCTGTGTGGCTGTGGATAAGTCATTTCTCTGAGTCACAGTTTGCTCATCTGTAGAGTAGGGGCAAGAGTGAGCCACAGATGGGCAGAAAGCCAGCCTGTGTGTGATGGCGCAACCCCCACAGGTACACATACCCAACATAGCCTGGCTAACTCAGCCAGGGAAACAATTCATTGAAGGAGGAAAAGTGACGGCACCACGACATGCCATCCGCTGCCCCGCTCCCTATGCAGAAGTGGAGTCATGGACGCTGTGGAGGCTCCACTCAAAGGCACCCTTCCTGCTACAGCCAGATCCCTGCTGCTCAGGCTGGCTCCATCAGGCACCCACTCATAACATTTGCCCTAATCGTCTGGTTGCTGTCACCCAAGGGAAGATTCTAGACACTAGATCCCACATTGTATGAAGAAGTTTCTCACCTAGGGGATAGAGAAGTCTAGTCAACTGGCTGTAGCAAAATTAGAGTTACGAAGTAGCGATGAAAGAATGTTATGTTAGGAGTCCCCACAACATGAGGAACTGTCTTAAAGGGTTGCAGCATGAGGAAGGCTGAGAATCACCTCAGGGGTCCTAGCTCACGTTGCCAAATGTATTCCTTATATTAATTTGTGGTCCAAAAGTATAGCCTGGCAGAGCCCGTCCCCACTGTCTTCTGCCTTCTTCTAAAGATTTTTATTACATCTGTTATCTTTGGAGGGGGTCATATGTGAGGGTCAGCAGACAACTTATAGGGGTTCCCTCCTTCCACCCCATGGGTCCCAAAGCTCTAACTCAGGCCATCTTGGCGGCAAGGGTCTTTACCAGCTGAGTGATCTTGCTGGCTCCCTCGGTTCCCTTTAAACTTCGTGGGGAAAGGACTCGCTGCCCAGATGAGAAGGTTGATCTGACTGAGTAGCAAGGCCTGGCTGTGCCAGAGGCTACCCTACGGGCTTAGGTGCCAGGCAGCTCCTGTGGTGGAGCCCAACATGCTGCCCCTCTCTCCCTGGGTTTTTGAAGCTGAGCTCAACACCATTGCCCCCATCATTTCCAACTTCTTCCTCTGCTCCTATGCCCTCATCAACTTCAGCTGCTTCCACGCCTCCATCACCAACTCACCAGGTAAGCAGACCCGCCCCCCCACCACTGGAAGAGGTGCAGAGGGGCGGTGGGGGAGACAGGAGGGTAGGGGATGCAGATGAGCTGACCGAAGCAACCTTAATTTAAAACTACATGAAGGGAATGTCTGTACCCCGACAAAGCCAGCCATCCTTTGCCGAACACAGTGCATCCTTTACAGGCCACGGAAATTTTTTTAGTTCCACTCTTCGCCAGTTTCTTCCGAGTCAGAAGCCTGATTCCCCAGAAAGGGACGAATTTCCCAGTCCCAGAAGTTGCAGCCATTTGTTCACGGCTCACCTCTAGGGGGCGCTGTTTAGACTGTAACCATTAAATTTCACAGATTTCCGGGCTCTTGCTAAAGCCTTCTAGCAGATGGCAGTAAAGAGCGTAGAGGAAGAGTTTGGCTAGTGACTCCCAGATCTTCAATGGGCCTGTTATTCCAACACTTTCCATACAGACCGCAGTATGCCCGGCACACTCAGACATGTGCCATGGTACAGTGCTCACTAGCAGTGGCCCTAACCTGGCACAAAGTCAGGCGGACTCAAGTCTCCCTCCATCTTTTTAATTCCCTGGGCTCCACAGAACCTTTGGGAGGTGGCACTGTTGCTGACGTTGGGGCTATGTTTGGCCAGGGCCAGAAGTTCCCTTCCTGGTATAGCTTGCCACCATGGTGAAACAAATGCCCTACAGGCCAGACTGTGGTACACCCTGGAGCCTCCCTAGCCCACCCCTGGAGCCAAGGCTGGTGGGGCCCTCGGAATTCCCGGCTAGTGGGTATAGGCTAGGACGGCAGCATGGGCGTGGCTGCAGCTCTGGGAAGAAGAAGGCCCTGAGCACGGGCAGATGCACTGACCTTACTCCTGCCCAGGATGGAGACCCTCCTTCCAATACTACAGCAAGTGGGCAGCGCTATTCGGGGCAGTGATCTCAGTGGTCATCATGTTCCTGCTTACCTGGTGGGCGGCTCTCATTGCCATCGGACTCGTCCTCTTCCTCCTGCTCTACGTGATCTACAAGAAGCCAGGTGTGTGGCCGTGGTTCCCCGGGGGCTCAGCTCCCCACCTGGGCAGCCGTGCAGCAAGGCCAGTTCCTCATCCCATCTGGAGCCTTGTCCTTAAATGGGACTCAGGCTGGCCTCCACCTGAGCCTTCCTGAACCAGGGGCTCAAAGGAACATGACCACTCGGGGCCAGACCCCTGTCAGATTCCTAGAGGGGCTTACCTGTCCATCCAGGCCAGGGGGGCTGTGTGAGGGTAGGCACTGAGAAAGATGGTCTACCTGCATGTAGCTGACTTTGGTCTGAGGGAGATAACCCTAGAACTCTACATCTGAGCCTGGCCTTCTGGGTCCTCTTGGAGGGCTGCTTTTTTTTTTTTTTTTTTTTTTGGTTTTTCGAGACAGGGTTTCTCTGTGGCTTTGGAGCCTGTCCTGGAACTAGCTCTGTAGACCAGGCTGGTCTCGACCTCACAGAGATCCGCCTGCCTCTGCCTCCCGGGCCCGGCTGGAGGGCTGTTTTTGAGTGGGAGTTTAAGACTTTGCTACAACCTTGAACTAGGGGACCACATGCAGCACTTGGCTCTATACCTGCACGTAATAGATAGAGCTGCCAGCTGTCCAACTGTCTGTGGCTTTGCTCCCAACGTCCTCTGGGCCTAAGAAAGGTAGACATTCCCTGGTCCCCCATCTGGCTGGCTGCTTCCTGCAGTTTTGAGTCTTGCTGTCTCCTTTCTGCCCTCAGAGGTGAACTGGGGCTCCTCGGTGCAGGCTCACTCCTACAACCTCGCCCTGAGCTACAACATGGGCCTCAATGAGGTGGAGGACCACATCAAAAACTACCGGTGAGCGAGGTTTCTGGGCCTCCTGGGAGGCGGGACCTAGCCGTGTTCCTCTGCTCTGGTAGATCCAGGATGGTAGGAGCCCCGAGGTGGAAGAGCTGATGACCACTGGATGGCTAGGCTTGACATTGCCTGACAGGGACAAAGCAAGGAAGAGGTCCTCGTGTCTCCATTTCCACAGAGGAAGCCGCTCTGCCATCAGGGTCACTTGGTGCAATTCCCAGGACACAATCCTGGGATGCCAGGAGTGATCAGCCTGGTTATCCAGAGCTGGTTCCCAATGGCGACGGGGGGTTGTTCACCTTCCATCTTCCTCCCACTTGACCGTAATATAATCATATTTATTCATGCGGTACCTCCTGTGACCCAGACACTCATGACAAACCCCTGAGACCTCAGACACAGGCAAGGACAAACGAAGTTTGGAGATGTTAACTATCCCTGTTTGCCCAGCTGGTAAATGAACCAATGAGTCTGGCTGTGATTGGCAGGGCTGCTTAATGGCAGGCCTGTGTTGCCTCTCAACACAAAGGTTCAGGCTTCTGGCCAAGGTACAGTGAGTTTGTCAACAATGGCTTCCTTGTGACTCATCTCTACTCTGCTTTTGCCACGCTGGGCTTAGTAGGGCAAAGCAAGTCTGTAGGCTGCCGAGTCTGATGGCCTGAGCAAGAAGGACAAGGAGACTTAGTCTCATGATGTCAAAAACACCTGAAAGACCCCTTGAGTCACAGCTGGGAAAATGTGTCCTGGTGCACACAGTCTCACCCTGGGCCATCAGGATTCAGGAGTGCAGGGGCACCTACCTTTAGCATGAAAGCCCTAAGGGCTCTCTCCTGATGCCTCATGCCATGTCCCCTCTTTTCCTAGCCCCCAATGCCTGGTGCTCACGGGACCCCCCAACTTCCGCCCCGCTCTGGTGGACTTTGTGAGCACATTTACCCAGAACCTAAGTCTGATGATCTGTGGCCATGTGCTCATTGTGAGTGTTTGGGGTGGGGGGGTGTGGAGGGTTGGGAGGAACATTGGTACCCTGGCGGGGAGTTGGGAGACAGGGATGGGGAAGATAGGGGACAGGGGACTAGACCTGGATTAATGTCTGCCAAGGGACAGGATGGGCAGGGCAAGTGGAGCCATCAGAGTCTGGCCAGGCCTCTCTTTTAGGACCATAGTCTTGTGAAGCCCAGGCTAGTTCAAGTTCACTGTGTAGCTGAGGTGGCCTTACCTTTACCCAAGAGTCACTACCTCTAGTTTCCCTTCCTCTTTTCCTTCCCCGCCCCTACTCTAACCAAGAACACCTCTAGGCGCTTCTGAATCTCAGGGGAGCCTCTAGGATAGGAGAAAGCCTGAGTCAGGCCCTGATACCACCTGTCCCTCACCCACAGGGACCCCGAAAGCAGAGAGTACCCGAGCTGCAGCACATAGCCAGTGGGCACACCAAGTGGCTGAACAAGAGGAAGATCAAAGCCTTCTACTCGGACGTCATTGCTGAGGACCTCCGAAGCGGGGTCCAGACTCTCATGCAGGTGCCCTGGCCAGGCTTCCTACAGGACTTATTTAGAGAGAGGCAGCTTGCAAGGCTGGACGCTCGAGTCTAGTTTAAGCTTCAGTGGTTGCAGCCGGAGTCCTCCACTTGCTTGTCTCAAGCTCTGCAGGTTCAAGAATGCCCAGGACCTCTGGGAACCTGTGGGGAGTCTGTGGCTTTACCCAGATCCGGTTTCTGTTTTGTTTTATTTTATTTTAGTTAAATTTAGTTTAGTTTTAGTTTTTGGCAGTGCTGGGATTGAGTCCAGGGCCTGAGTGCCTATTAGGTAGTAGCTCTACCTTTGAACTCTATCCACAGAGCCCTTTTTACTTAAAAGATAGTGTTTGAGACTAAGGTTCACTAACCTGTCCAGGCTGGTCTTGAACTCACTCTGCAGCCCAGGCCGGTTGGGGCTTGCAATCCTGCTGTTTCATCCTCCTAGGTAGCTGGAAGTTCAGGCCCTTGTGACTTGAACCCTTCCTCCCGTTTAATTTGTCAAATATAACTTACATTTAGGATAAGTGAAAACCATAAAGGGACACGTTTGCGTATGTGGACACACACAGCAGTGTGTAACCACAAAGGGACACGTTTGCGTATGTGGACAACACACAGCAGTGTGTAACCACAAAGGGACACGCTTGTGTATGTGGACACACACAGCAGTGTGTAATCACAAAGGGACACGCTTGTGTATGTGGACACACACAGCAGTGTGTAACCATAAAGGGACACGTTTGTATATGTGGACCCACACAGTGGTGTGTAACCATCTCTCAGATTAACGTTCCACTGGGCAATGGATTTACTGCTCCACATTTCTGTGTGGAGCATCTGAGCATCCTTTTCAATGGTGTTAACTGTCTCTCAACATGAAAAAAAAAAACACAAAAATGTGTGAGGTCTCTTTTGAGGAGGGGTTCAGAGAACACTTTAGATTTTAGAAGTAGATAGAGAAGATGGCATAGTGAAGTGCACAGTTGCTTTTCTTTCTCCTCCTCTTCTTCTTCTTCTTCTTCTTTTTCTTCCTCCTCCTCCACCTCCTCCTCCTCCTGCTTCTCCTCCTCCTCCTTCTTCGGTTTTGTGGGTTTCTGTTTTGCTTGAGACAGTAATTGTTATGCAGAGCACACGAGCTTCTGCCCCACATTCCTGGTGAGTCTGTTTCCTCAGGCTCACGCAAAGGCAAAGGTCCTCCTGACTTAGCTCTTGGGGGTTGGGAGTGGGGGGGGATGGGGTAGTGGTACTTGGGACCAGGTACAGTGCTAAACAAGTGCTCTACCACTGAGCAAACCCTTGTCTGCCTCGGCCTCCTGGTAGCTGGGACTAGAGGCTTGTATACCATGCCCAGCTTGATATCTATATATAGATATATGGATTTGCATTTATTTGTTTTGAATTGTAT
Source organism: Microtus ochrogaster (assembly GCF_000317375.1). Lineage (NCBI taxonomy): Eukaryota > Metazoa > Chordata > Mammalia > Rodentia > Cricetidae > Microtus > Microtus ochrogaster. The sequence continues at coordinate 14,840,669 of NC_022011.1, read as the reverse complement.
AATTTTAAATGATTAATTTATTTTGGAGACAGGGTCTCACCGTGTAGCCCTGGCTAACTGGAACTGTCTATGTAGACCTCCAGGCTAGCCTCAAATTCACAGAGATCTACCTGTCTCTGCCTCTCTAGTGTTGGGAGTTAAAGGCATGAGCCACCATAGCCTACTCTAAAATGGTCAATTTGTTGTATTGATTTCACCCCAAATGTTTTAAAGAATCTGGATGGGGTGTGGGGTGGGGTGGGAGGGGGAGAAAGAGCCTGTTAGGATGTGAACTCCTATAATCCTCACTCACTGAGACAGAGACTGGAGGATCAACCATGGGGGGAGGGAGGAAAAGAGAGAGGATCAGGTAGCCTGAGTCCTCTAACTCGGCACACTTTCTGGATGGACTGAACCCTGAGCCCCTGAAGCATGGGCGGTAGGGGTGGCTGGGATGAGCACGAGCCCCACCCTGGTCATTTGCCACAGCACAGAGCCCCTACTGATCCCAAGGCTTGAATACCAACCACTCCATCTTCTGACTGACTCCCCACCCCTACCCGATAGGCCTCAGGGCTGGGAAGAATGAAGCCCAACATTCTGGTGCTCGGATTCAAGAAAAATTGGCAGTCGGCTCACCCGGCCACCGTGGAGGACTACATTGGCATCCTGCAGTGAGTGAGCGCGAAGGTGCCCTCGGGGAGCTGTTGCCTCGGGCCCCTGGGGCTCCCTGGGCCTGGGGAAGCAGAGTAGTGGCTGTGTAGACACCCGAGTCACTTGATGAAGGCTGAGGTCTCCCCTGAAGTCAGAGCGGCAACACGAGGAGTCGGGTGGACCAGGTGTGGGACTCCGGGGGAGCAGTGGGGATTAGGGCAAGCTGGAGAAAGCTCTGGACAGTTGTGCCCCTCAGAATGCAGGTCCAGAGTTGCTGGAATACTTAGCTTCCCAGGGTAGCTTGAAGGGTGGTTGTTAGGCAAACATCCTTGAAGTTCTCACAGTTGCCCGGCTCAAGCTGGGAGCTGAGGTGGGGAACTCGGCCCAAGGACAGTGCCCAAGGGTTTCCAGATTGACTCTAAGCCTCAGCCCTCCAGCTCTTTCCTTTGCAGGTGTGAGGAATGCCTATCTGGGTTGCCTTTCCAACGCTATACCACACAGAGGGAGAGTACCATCCAAACACAAGGCTGAGCTGTGAGGCCTTGGAACCTACATCCGGGTCTGCTGCTAACCCACTACGTGACTCAGCTGTCACCCCAACTGCTTGACCCAATTATGACACAGGGTAGAAAATCTGGTCCCCAGGCTCCTTGCTGCTCCAGTGTCCAGATGTGTAACTAAAGGAGTCTAAAGAGGGAGCTTAGCTGGGTGGGCCAGACCCTCGGGGGCCTTGGTAGTGTCGTGTGAGAGAGGCCATTCCTATGGGCACACCTATCCATTGGCTTACAGTCCCGGTCAGATAGTCCTAGTGCTAGCTACTCGGTTCCTTACTGTCTGACACCGGACAGGTTTTCCTGTGTGAAGTGGAGGTTAGAGTCCCCAAGCCCCACTACTGCGGCAGAGAAGTTTACAAAATCAACTGGTGGGAAGGAACAGGTGTGACATGAAGCAGGACCCAGGAGTGTCACAGATGACACTCCAGTTCTGCCTGTATACTACACACACAGGGAAACTGAGGCCCACAGACCAACACTAGACATGGGGAGCCAGGTCACAGGGCCAGCGGCTTGACTCCACATCTCTTTTCCAGCGATGCCTTTGACTTCAACTATGGCGTGTGTGTCCTGAGGATGCGTGAGGGGCTCAACATCTCCGAGGTCATGCAGATGCACAGTGAGTACACACTGCATCCCATCAGCCCCTGTCAAAACCCGACAATTCTTCTGAGCCGTGCGAGGAAGAAAGGGAAGAATTAGCGAGGCCACTGACTTGTAGATAGCCAGTCCTTAATGGTGCTTTGGAGCCCAAGGTTTCTAAACGGAACTGAGGCCCAGAATGGGGAAGTGTCCAGGTCAAGGTCATGCTTCCAGTTAGGCACAGACAGGGAACTAGAACTTCCTGCGCGCAGTGACGCTCAGATAACCACGTGGGTAAAGAGGATCGGAGAGAGAAAAAGGCAAAGAGGAGGCGCCTGCCCACATAGAAACACCACAAGGAAAATACTTAAAGGCCATGGGCACTGGACCATCTCAAGATCTCAAGTCTGTCCTTGGGGCTCTGAATAGGAATGTTTCTGGAAGTTGCCCCTGATATGGAGAGTCTGAATCAGTGATGGTTAGATGTGGGGAAGACCAAGAGAGGTCAGGTCTTCTGGAAGACACACCAGCAGGACTCTGTTCTTTGCAGGCAGGGCATTGTCATCAGTGGCCAAGGACATGCCTGCCCATAGCATCTAGACAGTAAATATTTATGCAGCCACTGTGACAGAGTCAGAAGCCTAGATGTTGTGACTGCTGTAAGCAGGGGACACACAAAGCCCCTACCCACCCAGGGTGCTACCTCTGAGGGCAAAGCAGATGCTTATCATGGTGGATGTGAAAGTGTCCTGAGGAAATGGATGCTGGGTGCTCAGAGGCCTCAGGCCTGCCTGTTGCTGAGGAGAGTGGAGCTGAGGGAAGAGTGGCTGGGGGAGGGGGCACCCTCCACCAGCCAGTGGTCTGTCTTGTGGAGGAGCAAGAGAAAGTCAAAACAGCAGGCCTGGGGGCGGGCAGGGCAGGAGCCAGGGCAAAGGGAAGCAGGCAGCAGCCAGTTACCCTGGACAAGGGCAGAGGAATTTTCTTTAGTGTTAGGGGAGCTCCACGGGGTGAGGACCCCAGCATCCTCAGGCAGAAGCGCCTACCCAGCTGTCCCCGTTTTTGCGGTTAAAAGTGTTTGACCCGCCGGGCGGTGGTGGCACACGCCTTTAATCCCAGCACTCGGGAGGCAGAGGCAGGCGGATCTCTGTGAGTTCGAGACCAGCCTGGTCTACAAGAGCTAGTTCCAGGACAGGCTCCAAAACCACAGAGAAACCCTGTCTCGAAAAACCAAAAAAAAAAAAAAAAAAAAAAGTGTTTGACCCAGTAGAGGAGGGCAGGGGAGTCAGTGGCAGTGGCAGTGGCACTAGGCCATCTCTCTGTGTCTGGCACGGGTCAGCTCCCCCCACTCAGAAGATCGGGGTGCTCTTGGACTGTGGGGTTGCTCGTGTCAGGTCATCTGGGAACTGGGCCAAGAGTAAATGGCTGTCTCTCGTGACAATGGTGTCCTAAAAACTGAGGTCGGGTTGCTGTGGGTTTTGGGTTCCTGTTGAAGATGACCAACCCAGTAATGGCTTTGGGGCTGTGGGCTGAAGTTTCACCCCTTGCAAATTCCCCCCTGCCCAGTCATGTTTAAATGCCATACACAGAGAGGAGTAGCATGCGGTTCCCTTCTTTCAGGGACCTCTGGGGGGAACTGGCAGCAGGTGCAGGGGTACCCTGTCTTTGTGAGGGGGAGAAGAGGAACACAAAAAAGGGCAGGCTCGGTCTGAACAGGGTTGCTGCAGAGAAGGTTGCGTGCTCCCAAACAACAGTTGCCCGCGACCTCAGGGTCCACGAGAACGGAATTGGGAGACTGGAAGAGGCTCACTCTAAGGAGCATGGGAAAGGACATTAGTGGTGTCTGGCCAGGCCTGCAGGATGCCTCGGGCCACTGCACACCCACCTTGGTGACAATGGCCAGCCTACCTCCTTGGGAAAGCTGGCTGTTTTCAGGCAGGTCCTGGCAGTGAGCCTGTGGACTCTGCTCAGACCCGCCCCTTCTTCAGCAGCCCCAGAGGCATTGGTACAGGAAGAGCAGACCAGCACCATCTTCCAGTCGGAGCAAGGCAAGAAGACCATTGACATCTACTGGCTGTTTGATGATGGAGGTCAGGTCCCCTCAGACCTATCCCTGTCCCCTGGGACTCTCTGTCCTCCAGGTCTCTGGGTCTTCTGACCTGCCCTTCAAGGCTGTGCTTGCTGAGGTCTCTGGTGGGACCCAGAAGCCAGCAAAGTGGACAGAGGCCATAGCCTGTCCTGATCTTAGAACACAAATCTCAAACTTTAATGATTCTACCTTTAATAGAGTCAGAAAGAGACCACAGCCCTGCCCTAACTGAATATATGTCATCTGTTTTTGTGGGTTCCACATCAGTCCCGTCCTGCTGTAGATCAAGATACTGAAAGAAAAAAAAAACAGTCTGTATCAATTATATACAAACTAATTTTCCTGGCACCATTTCCTCCACAATAAAACCCAGGAACAATTTTCATGGCACATGCCCTGTGGCGGGTGTGACAGGAAATGACCTAAGGGAAATGCAAGGCCCTGTGTAGGCTCCACACAGATCCCACACCTTACTGGAGAAGGAGTGTGGCCCCTGCAGGTATGTCCTGGAGCCAAGTCCCCTCTGGATATCCAGGAGTAACTGGGTAGCTCACTGACACCTGTGCAGGCTGGGCTGTGTGACTCTGTGCCTGGCAGCAAGTGCTCTTGTGGGCTAGCCCAATGCAGTCTTTCTCTCTGAAAAAAGGAAACTGAGGCACAGAGGAGCATACACTGATCTCACGGTGGCGGGCCTTGACCGGGTGTGGAGAAATGACATGGTCAGATGGCTCGTACACATTGGTCAGCTGTTCAGTTTTCAGGAAATAAGTGAGGATCATCCTGATGGTCACGTGCAACCTCCCCACCCCCACCTCTCATGCCAAGTGCTCAGTGCCGGTTTGCTTGTTTAAAACCACCTCATTGCCTGGGAGCACGGTGTCACATACCTACAATCCAAGCACTAAGGAAGTAGAGGCAGGAGGATCAGGAGTTCAAAGTTGGCCTCAGCTACATAATAATACCTTGTCTCAAAAGGGCCAAATGACTGGGAGACAGAGGCAGGCAGATCTGAGTTCAAGGCCAGCCTGGTCTACAGAGAGTTCCAGGACAGCCAGGGCTACAAAAAAAAAAAAAAAAAAAAAAAGCAAAGAAAAAGCCCAAACTCCTTCATTAGCCAAATAAACCACAGCCCACTGAGCACCAAAGTCAGTTTAGTCTGTGAGTTCCTCCTCAGCTAAGGTCCCAAGGGAGGGTTTTGCTGTGGCAGTCTGGGGTGGAAACAGACAGAGGACTGTGTCCTGAGTCTGTCCCTCTTGCCTCCTGGGATTGTCCCTGCCAGGCCTCACCCTCCTTATCCCCTATCTCCTGCACCGCAAGAGGAGATGGGGCAAATGCAAGATCCGGGTGTTTGTTGGGGGCCAGATCAACAGGATGGACGAAGAGAGAAAGGCGTAAGTGGGGACCATGGGGCTGTACGGGCCTGCCATCTTGACTCCCTGAAGCTGCCTGACTCCCTGTCCCTGTAACCACCTGTGTCCCTGGGTGGCCCTGAGATTGTCCCAAAGCCCAGGCCAGCTCTCTCCAGCCCATAGCAATGGTGCCCGGAACTCAGGCAGGAGCTCTCTCCCTTTCCAAAGTGCTGGCTTCCTGTCTCCCCCCAAGATGACCCAGGTGCCCTGCTGTTCGCTATGATAGGAACAGGTGGTAAGTGCTGGAATCACGAGGCTCTCCGAGGACAGAGTCATGTGAGAGGCAGGATGGAGGTAAGTGAAGCAAGACTACAACCTTTCTTTGTTTTATTTTTCTTTTTAATTTTTTTTTTTTTAGAACCTTTCTGACACAGTCCCCCAAACAGGGATGCAGGTTCCCAGAGAGACATGAGGTAACCTAAGTGACCAGGAGCAGTAGCAAATGATCAGAAAAAAACAAAACAAAACACTAACAACAAAAACCCCACCAAAGCTCTTGGTGAGAAGTGATTTTAATTCCTTCTCAGGTCTCTGGCTGATTTGGCCAGAGATCTTGGTGTAAGGCTAGCTTATTCTTGAACTCATTTGTCCTGTCTTAGCAAACAGAGCAGGCCTGGCTCACTGGCTTGGGAGACCATGCCATCTGGCCAGAATTTGGTGACTCTGAGGCTTTTATATGGGTTTTCATTGTTACCTCTTCCTGGCCACAAATGTTGTTTCTGTTTAATTAGAAGCTAGAATTTGCTTTTGAAGCGTGTCTTTTTAGCCCTTTTTAAATGACTGTCACACACATCTCGAGCCCCTCTGTCTCTTGAGGAAAAGAGGTTTCCTTTTGCTCATAGTCCCGGAGGGTCTGTCTAAGGCCTGCATCTTGTGATGGCCTTCTTACTGGCAGAGAACTGAGGTTATGGTGACATAGGACATTACCAAGATACAGGCAGTGTGTGTGTGTTTCCCTCTTTCTCATGAACCCAACAAAGTGCAGTTCGATCATAAGATGCAACCCCAATGACCGGATCCAGTTCCAATCCTAAGCATGTTCCCAGAGGTTCTGCGGATAAACACCAGAACCTGATTCTGTTTCCATGGTCTCACACACACACATACACACACACACACACACACACACACACACACACACACACACACACCTGATTCTGTTTCCATGGTCACACACACACACACACACACGGATTAAATTTTAACCTGAGTTCGCACTCAGGCAGAAGGTGACTTGCCTGAAATAGACACAGAAGTACATGGAGAGGCGTGGTCCCAGAGGCGTGGTCGCGGAGGTGGAGGTGTCCAGTTGGCAGGAGTTGTAGGGGAGGAGTTGGGCAATGGTGACTTTCCAACAAGGGAAATTAAGATTAAAGGTCAAAAATGAGACCAGGTCGGACAAATCGGGGCAGTTTGCCCCAAGAAAAGAGCCTGCTGCAGGCTCTAGGCCAGGACAGTGCTGCCCTGAGGACAGGACGGGAGGCGGCCCCTGACCCGCATGGCTCCTCCTACCAGGGCTCCACCTTTCTCCTTTCTTCTAGTCACCCTCTGAGTTTGGGAGACCCAGCGGTATTGTCCCTGTCACACCCTTCTCCTCCCCCTACAAGCGGTGAGAACTTTACCAACAAAAGGTCTTTCTTTGGCAAAGCCAAGGGCAGTGGTGAGGACAGCAGCACCTGGCTTTCAGAACGCTTCAAGAGTAAACAGACCAGAAGGCTCTGGGAAGCCTTTGCTTTCTGTCCCAGCTCTGGGTGGCAGCTGGGTAACGTGAGGTTGGCTCAGCTCAGGGTGGTTCCCTCAGGTAACAGCCTGTGGCTCTTACAGCAGTTATATATATATATATATCCCTTCTGTCCCAACTGCCACTTAGTGGGCCTAGGCAATCTGCTGTCTCTATGCCCAGGCCTGGGCCCCTGACGTGTTCCAGGATGAGGCCACCACAGCTCTGCTTTCCAAACCCTACTTCTGGGAATGTGGCACAGCTGGTTATGTCTGCCGAGTGTGTGTGAAGCCCTGAGTGTAATACTCAACACTGCATACGTAGAGAGTGATCGTCAGTGCTGGGGAGGCAGAGGCAGGGGGAGTCAGAAGTTCGAGGTCTCCCTTAGCTATATAGTGAGTTGGAGGCCAGGCTGACCGACAGGAGACTTGGTTTCAAAAAACCAAACCAAGTTGAGCACGCCTTTAATTCCAGCACTTGGGAGGCAGAGACAGGTAAATATCTGGGTTTGAAGCCAACCTGGTCTACATAGCCGGTTCTAGGACAGCCAGGGCTAGCAAAACAACCCTGTCTCAAAAAACAAACCAAACAAACAAAAACAATCCAAACCAACCAACCAAACAAACAAATGAAAAAGGCCTAGTGGACGGAGGGGGCTGGAGAGATGGTTCAGCCATTTATAGTACTTCCTGACTTTGTACAGTACCAAAGTCGGAGTCCCAGTACCCACATGGGCAACTCACACTGCCTATAAGTTTAGCTCCAGGGGATGTGACTTCTTCTGGCCTTCTTGGACATCCTTACACACAAGGCATTACAAACACAGAAACACACACACATACATGTAAATAAAAAATAAATCTTAGAAAAAAATTTTTGTCTCACTCCTAAGTTCAAGAGCCATCAGGGGTCTTGGCACAGGGGCCCCAGCCTGGACCGGTCAGCTCCTACTTCCTAGGATGCTCTGTGCATTCCCAGTCATTTCATCTTCCACCTTTGCTCACTGACTTCCTCCTCCGGTGAGTCCAGCAGGCCTCAGCTCAGCGGGCACATCCCATCCTGGGGGCATCGCCCTAGGCTCTGACCCAGCACTGGGCTGGGGACCCGTAGGTATGTTCTGCAAGATCCTTGGGTGATTCCAATGTGGACGTTGCCCTTTTCCAGCTCCTTGGGCCTATAATACCTTCTTCACCATGTACCAGCCAACTAGATGTGAAGTCTTTCCCAACTGCATAGACCACAGTGGGCTTCTCCTTTAGATGCTGATTTGGTACCATCTAGCATGCAGTTTTCTGGTTTTCTTCCTAGCTCTTGTGTGTTGCTGTCTTTGTCTTCCACCTCTCTTCAGTTTCTCTCTCCATCTTCCACTCGTTTGACCCTCACTTCTGCAAGTGTGATCCCAGATCTAGCAGCATCCCAGACTCTTCCTGACCAGCAGACCCTTAGAAAATCCTGGTCAAATGTTTTTCCACAGTGCTTGCCACTCTCTGACTTTCTCCACGCATGGTTCTCGCTCCCTGGCCGCCTTGCCTCCTGTGCTAGCCACATCTGTTCTGTTCGGCGCTACCCATCGTCAGGTGCGTGAGAAACACCAGAATGGATGGATACTGTCTTTTAAGTTCTGTGTCTCTCTTCCAGGATCATTTCTCTTTTGAGCAAGTTCAGACTGGGATTTCATGAAGTTCACATCCTTCCGGACATCAATCAGAAGCCTCAGGCTGAGCAGTGAGTTCCGTGTGACAGAAAGGCCTGCACGGGCCCTGTAGATTCCTCTGTTTGCTCCTCCCTTCTTCCAGCCCTCTGGCTCCTGTGCTGCTTTTCACACTGTGACTCAGGAAGGACCTTTGCACATTCAACTGTTTCTCCACCCAGCACCTTCTGCCTTGTATACACAGCTGGCTTCAGAAGGACCTATTTCCTTCAGCTAGCAGAGAGGCCTTCCGTACCTGCTATTCCCTATTGGAGGACTCGGGGCTTATCTTCCTCGGATACCTGCTTATTTGTATTTATTTTCCTACTATCACCCAGCTGATCAGAAATTCAATGAGGATGGGGTCCAGTCTTTCTTGTTGACAGTGGGGTAGCCAGCAGTACTGGGGGAGGGACCAGGTCAGTGGAGGACATACAAAAATCTGACGAATGCCAGACCTGTCAAGAGTTGAGGTCACATGTAAGTCATTTAATAAAATGACAGGGTTGGATAGGTCTGGTCTGAGGAGTATGTCCTGTGGGTGATATCCCTACCTTGCGCTCCCTCCAAGTTCCTGTCCCCTGGAGACAAGGCCATGTCACCCAGCCTTACATGTACTTTCTTTCCCAGTACCAAGAGGTTCGAGGACATGATTGCACCCTTCCGCCTGAATGATGGTTTCAAGGATGAAGCCACTGTCGCCGAGATGAGGAGGGACTGTCCCTGGAAGATCTCAGATGAGGAGATTAACAAGAACAGAATTAAGGTGCAAGACAGGGAAGGGACTCACCAGGGCCTGGGGTCCCAGCTGTGTGTCTCTGTCCTGAGCTTTGGATTTCCCACTAGGCCCCACCCTTCTTTCCCTTCCCAAGGCCTGAAATGTCCTTGGGTCACGTGACAGGACTGAGCCATGACATTGTGGAGCCTCATGTTTCTTTGGTGGGGTAGACTGGCCCTCCTGCCATGTAAATGGTGCTGGCCACTGGCGGGTTGGGGTCCTTCTTCCAGATCTGTGTGTACAGCGGGGAGGAGGCTGTTTTGACATTGGCTACAGTGACATTTTTAGGTAGAATGAATACATGGGAGGACCAGGCACCCAGGGGCAGACCTTACTTAGTCTCTCAGTAGTTCAAGTCAGGGGCCCTGAACCGGGGCCATTTGTCACTCTTCCCCAGGTAGGGACATTTGTCAATCATCTAGAGATATTTTGGGGGAAGTCACATCTCAAGGGATGTATGTGGCAGATATTTCATATTACATAGACACCAGGGGAACTGATAAATGTCCTACAACACACAGGGCAGCCCTCACAACAGTGAGACGGTGAGAGTCCCAGACTTGGCTAGCTCACTTGCCTCAAGTTCCTTTCCCTACACTGAGGATCCATCCACTTTTAGGTCCCGGGAGTTGACTTCATTTCTGAGGGACTTGAGACGGCCATAGGTTAAGGTGTGTCCCCCAGCCAGCACCCCACACCTGGGGACTTTGGAGATGTTCCCAGCCTGGAATCAGCTGGCTCTTTACAAAGTACCGAACAAGCAAAGTGTCTAAAGAAAGCCTTCTCAAAGTCCGCCACGGGGAGCCTGCCCCTGCTCCAAATAGTTTCCCAGTGGGTCTTCTGTGTGCCCAGCACTGAGCCAAGAGTTAGCTCATCTGATCTTATCCATATCCCCTGAGGAGGAGAAGATCATACCTATTTCAAAGAGTGGCACTCTGAAGCTCAGGGAGGCTCTCCTGGGGCTGAGGAGTCAGGAATTGTCTAGGGGCATAATTCTACCTCCAGGCAAGCTGGGGGTGTTGTGCTGTTGAGGAGGTAGGAAGTGACCTTGATTTCCTTGGCCCCAGTCCCTTCGGCAGGTGAGGCTGAATGAGATTCTGCTGGATTACTCTCGGGATGCTGCGCTGATCCTCCTGTAAGTCACGTCTGGCTTCCCTGTTGGGATGTGGGCTGCAGCTTCAGATTCAGCTTGGTGGGTGCTCAGAAAACATGGCCAGTCCGATGAGTGTCAGCTGGCAGGTCACAGGTCTCACGTGTCCCAGGCAGTGTCGATCTTCCTTGCTGTCCCTTGTTTACTCTTTTTCATGCCAAATAGGCTTGGCAAACGGAGGCAGCTCCTCCCAGAAGCCAGTGTGTCTCCTAGTTTGGAAATTGCTCTCGTTGGCTATTTGCCATTCCTCAATGATTTGAGTGTCCTTTCTGGACAGCAGGAGCAGAGGCCGCTCCAGCAGCACTGCTCCCCCTGAACCCACACGCAGTCCATGTTGCCCTCCAATGTTAGCCAGGGAAGAGCCGGTAAACGGGGACAGTGGCAAGGGGGGGCCTCCATGTGACTCTCATCTCTCCAAGGCCATGGCCAGCAAAGACATCCGCACCTGTAGCTTAGGATAATGTGGATTTTATTAAGGCTTTTCCTATGCTTGCTAGAACACCAAGTCATCTCTCTGCTCAGATGGGACCTGTCATTTGCAGGGGCTTCTACCACACAAGAGCATAAAGCCCCTAGCCTAGCATATGAAACTTGCTTTGAAATGTAGATGGAACTCAGACCAGGGATCCTTCTACCTCTGCCTCTCTGGTAGTCAGCAACAATGAACATGTCAAGAGGTGGCCTTCTTTTCAAGGAATGTTCTGATATGAGCCACATGGGATCTTATTCTTACTACCCGCAGGAGTGTCAAGGAGGAAGGCCAGTGTCAGTCTTCCTTGATAACGAGACGGCTATTGTTATGGACAGGTGATGGGCACATGCGCTCTCAGCAGCATCCTTCTCGGTGTGCATGAGTCTAAACATCCTGGCAGACCTGGCAAGTGTTATCTGCTCTGGAGAGCGAGCCCATATCTGCTGATGTGAACAGTAGAGTCGCGTCTCTATTGCTGTGATAAACACCACGACCAAAAGCAAGTTGAGGGGGAACATGTGTATTTCAAACCTACAGCTTATAGGCTGTCATCCAGGGAGGTCAAGACAGGAACTCAAAGCAGGAACCTAGAGGCAGGAGCTGAAGCAGAGGCCATGGAGGAGTGCTGCTTACTGGCTTGCTCTTCACGGCTTGCTCACTCTCCTTTCTTACAGCACCCTCCTTACAGCACGGGGATGGTACTGCTCACGAGGCCTAGGTACTCCCATATCAATTATTAATCAAGAAAACACTTCACAGGCCATGAACATATGAAACATGTCACTGCTGAGGTCATTTTCTCAGTTGCGCTGATCTCAAAAAACTGACTCTACTTTGTGTCAAGTTGACCAAAAACTAACCAGGACAAGCAGTAAGGGTGTGGCAAGGATTGTTTACCTACTGCAGAGAGGCCTCAAACTCAGCACCATATTGGGTTTAGAATGCCTGAGACTCAAGAATGGTTCCCAACTTGGTTGCCCCCTAGATTTCATAGGTCATATCTATAGCTGACAATGGATTCACAAGAAGAGACTGTACCAAGGAGTTCCTTAGGGTGACAAGAGTAAATGGGGTCTCTACTTCAGTGAGAAGTACTTCCTTTTCAGGAGACACCAGCGTTGTTCCCCTTGGCCATGTAAGTGCCCCTTTGAGAAGCTCAATATGGCAAACAGGGAAAGACCTAAAATGCCAAGGCCTTCTGGCAGATAAACAAGAAGGTGGCAGGTGAAAGCTGAGGACAAACCCCGTGGGATCATGATAAGCGTGGCATCAGAACCCCGCTTCTGGAGGGTCTGGCCCTTCAGTCTTGTCTGAAGGCCTGTAGGGTCAGATGGCACCAGCCAGTTAGTTACTCAGTGTGGAAAGCAATGGTGTTTTATTTCTACCACAGGGTTTGGTCAGCAGCTAACAGAGCGATGGGAAATCTGCCAGAGTATGACCCAGGCAAGGCTGTGGGGACAGAGGGTGTGTCTCTCGGACAGTACTCCAGCTGTAGTTCCAGACACTCACTGAACCAAGGTTTAGGAATCATGTCTTTAGTTCACTCAGAACTGTAACCAAATACCACAGTCCAGGTCCCTTACAAACAACAGGAGTTCATTTCTTATAGTTCCGGAGGATGGGAGGGCTACCAAAGTGCTAGCAAATTTGGTATTTGGTAAGGCCAGCTTCTGGTCCTAGACTCACATGTCACTGGGTCTGCACGTGGTCGGAACTATCTAGAGCCGTTTTGTAAAGTGGGTGCTAACCTCTTGGCCTGATCACCTCCCTAAACCCCTAGCTCCTAAACCTCTTGCCCAGCACCCTCTAAGGGGTTGGATTTTAGTTGGTTTCTGTCTACTCAGATCACAGCAAATGGCTTGCTGACTTTGTTCCTGCGAGTCACTTCTTATGTGTCCGAGGACAGAAAGACATTCAGAGTCCCTAGTGATTCGTGCTGTTCTGTGTAGAGTGGTGGCCAAGATCTCAGACAGTTAGCACCAAGGCACAGAGATCGGACTTCAAGAAGTTGCCAGTCCATCCCTGGGTCACCCCAGAGGACACTAGGGCTGCACAAGCTTTTCCTCAAGGACTGGCTCCCCGTATTCAGCTCTCAGCTAGCCAGTGAGTGGGGTCCCACACAGGAAGTTACCAAGTTAAACTCTTCCTTGAAACGCCCTTCTGTGTGGCTTACAACATTGAAAAGGGGTCAAGACTGAGACAGGACACCAAGGCCTTAAGCTAAGTGCGTGCCCTCTGAGCATAGGACCCTGTGTGACTATACTTCTGTGGTCTGGTGACACCCATTGTGTCTGAGCACCTCCCAGGGCCTGCAGGAGATCATGTTTTCCTGCTGAGAAAGTGCTGAGGAAAGGGGCTTGCTTCATCACCAACACCTCTCAGAGAAGGTTCCCTAGGCAGTGTTGGGCCCAGGGTGTGGCTTGAGCCAGAGGGCAAGGCAGTGGAGGTGGCTTTATCCCGGGCTCCAAGACGTCTAACCAGGTGGGGGCCTGGGGTGTGACCTCTCCTGGGTGCAGGTGGGGGGCCTGGAGTGTGACCTCTCCTGGGTGCAGGTGGGGGACCTGGGGTGTGGCTTCTCCTGGGTGCACGGGTGGGAGACACTACAGCTTCCCTATTGCAGTCTCTTCAAAGAAGCAAGCTTGCAATTATGACCCGCTGTTAACTCAATGTGTAACCTTGGTGTCTCTCTAGCCTTGGTTTCCCTAATGACCTCTGAAGCAGGGTTTAGGATTCTTTTTCACCAGGTTGTGACCCCACGTTTATTTGCTATTAAAATGAATCTAACTGGGCGGTGGTAGCACATGCTTCTGATCCCAGCACTCTGGAGGCAGAGGCAGGCAGATCTCTGTTAGTTTGGGGCTAGCCTGGTCTACAGAGTGAGTTCCAGGACAGTCAGGACTGTTTCACGGAGAAACTCTGTCTCAAAACCCGCCTCACCCCACCCCCCAACAAAAGATTGCAAAATGAACCTATCTCTCGGGGGCCCCATGATGAGAAATTTTCCTGAGTAGCACCTCTTCTTCCCTTTCCTTTCTACCCCCAAACTTCAGGAGAAGTCAAACTCTCTCCAGCTAGGTTTGGCATCCAGGATTAGCCGAGAGCAGCAACAGTGTGTCCAGTCACCCTGGATTTGATGCCTGCACAAACCCCACCCTAGCCAGCAACTGCAGCTGTCACCCCACAGGGCCCCAGTTCTTGGGCCAACTCCTTGGGGAGCACAGAAAAGCTGTGTGTGGGTGTGTGAGTGTGAGTGTCACAACCCTCCAAGCTGGTGACCAGCCTGGATTTCTCAAGGTGTAGTTGAGGTCAGGTAGACCTCATGAGACCTGGGAACCCTAGAAATTCCAATTGTACAGTCTCTCCCAGAAGGGGGCTGAGAAGGAGCTCAGGACCCCTGTCACCAGATATTCAAAGGACAACAAGCAAGCAATGTCCCTCTCTGGGACCAGGTGCCCTGGCCATCTAATCTAGCACTGGTTGGAGGCAGAACCTGGCTGTCTGCTCGTCACGTCAGTGGCTTATGTGACAAAGCACCCCCACAGCTCCGCCTGCGCGTGTGAGTATAGCTACACCGGCACAGGCATTGGCCGGCACAGTCACCAGTCCCACAGCCTCCGGCTGGGTCAAGAGCCTGTTCCTGTGGCTCTGCTCATGGCTTTCACTTCTGACTCTAGCGCTGACCCAACATTGCCCTGCAATTTTGAACAGAAGTTGTTTTGTTCCCAGTTTTGCTCTAAAGATAAGCGGTTTCGGGAGAGCATATCCTGTTGGCGAGAGCCAGCGTGTCATGCCGGTGCTGGAGTGAGTTAAAGGTGCTGTCCCTGGGACAGGGCCACAGGCTCCACTGAGGGAGGGAACTTCTTGCCTACTGTAGGAACTACGAGTGTTTCCTGGCTCTCAACTGGCAGGCCCCTGTGCCCTGTGGCCTTTTAAGCAGGTGAATTATTAGGTTCCCAAAAATAATAATAATAGAGCCTTTCCCAGATGGCAGTGTCTTCGGCCTCAGGAGTGCCTGTGACACCTAAACTTGGCCTTTCTTCTCGTCTATGCCTTTTCCATGGACGATCTATCACAAACGCTCTCGGGTGAAGACGACAGCCGCTTTATGGGACAGATGATGTGCTTGCCCCTTCCCCGCTCCTCAGGACCTCGCTTTTTAAAATAGGGCAGAGCTTGTCCTGCTATTTTTCTGGCCCTGAATTTTAGTTCATGGTCACAGGCTCTTAGTGGGCATGCAAGGTTGTAGCAAGCAGGCGCAGCTGGTAGAAAGATCTCTAGGGACTTGGCTGAAGGCCCATCTCTACCACCTGCACCCTGTGTGTGCCCACAGACAGCCTACAAGCGGAGTACCTGTCACTTTAGAGAACTCTGAGGCTCGGGCCAGTCGGGCACTTTGCCAAAGCCACGTGGCTGAGGACACGGCAAAGCCAACGCTCAAGCAGCTTTTAGGGGGTCAGATTCTGAACTCTGAACCCCAGTCCAGTGCAAATTTGCCTGACTGGCTGCTCCAGCTGGCCGGGGGTACTGCCAAGGCCCTGTCCACTGGCGGGCTATGCTAAAGCTCGGGTGAAATCGTGCCTGTGGAGGGGCTGTCAGATTGCCAAGTCCCATGTAAACACTGGTGTCCGAGCTTCATGCACTACAGCTGGTTCTGTGGGATCCTGTATTTCCCAGAAGCTGAACCGGAGGCGCTGGGACTTAGTCCCAGCATATCTTTAGAATCGTTAAGATGGTAGAATAGTCACTTTCTGGTGTAAACAGCCAAACACAACTGCACAGCTTTCTAGGACATCTTGTTATTTGCACGGTGTTGTGCAATCAGGGGTCCTGCGAGGCTGTGTTAGGGTTGCCCTGACAACCTCCATGGTTCAGGGGGTGGGGCCAGGATGTGCAGCCACGGCCCATGAACACATCATGCTGTGGCTCTGGGAAGGTGTGTAGCTGGAAAGGCCAGCCTGGCGTGGTGCTCGGGACCCGGTGGGCTGGCCTCTGTCAATCGGCAACACCCTGCTGAACCTGGCTGTCTCAGGGAGATTCCAGACACAGAGGGAAGAGGTCAGGTGGACCCAGCCTGCAGGTGGACGAGCACACCTTCCAGCGGGGGAGACAGACAGCAAAGAAACACCACTAGCGATACCTTTAAGATCGTGAAGGGCTATGAAAGCAGTCAAATGGGGGATTGGCTGGAAAGGCGTGGTCAGTCAGAGGAGCTGCCCTCAAGCAGAAACCTGGATGATTCAAGGGAGCTACCCAGAGCTGGGCACGTTGACATGTTTACCAAGTGTCGAGAGCGTCCAGTGCAAAGGTCCTAAGGCAGGAGCAAGCTTGGTGCTTATCACTGTGTCTGAGGTTGGAAGGGCTGGAGGGGACTGGATGGGTCATAGGGAACGCTTAGGAATGCTTTGTGGCTCCAGGTATTCTGAGGGCCTCAGTGAAGGACAGCAGGGGGCCTTAACGTGAGTGGGAAGGAACAATGAATGAGCAGCAAGCTGATGAACCCTTCAGAAAACAAGCCCTGGGCTGGGCTGTGTGGGGAAGCCCTGGGTAATTCCTCTGTTGCCACCCTTCCTCCTACAGCACCTTGCCCATCGGAAGGAAGGGGAAGTGCCCCAGTTCGCTGTACATGGCCTGGCTGGAGACCCTGTCCCAGGACCTCAGACCTCCTGTCGTCCTTATCCGAGGCAACCAGGAAAACGTGCTCACCTTTTACTGCCAGTGACCGAAGCTGAGGGTGTGGATGGAGTCAGAACTCTCCAGCTAGAGACAAGCTAGCTCCGTGTTCTGCTTCCTTCGGGGTCCTCACATCTGCTGGTCCCTCTGTAGAAGATGCTGCGTTTCCAAACTGGCTGAGCCCTGACAGACACACCTACTGGGCCTTGAAGCTGTGTGGAAGTCTATAGAAGATTCTCTCTCTTTTTAAAAAGCTTTTTCTTGCTGACCAAGTAGTGAATTGCTGTCTTTGATTTGTATGCAAATTGAGTCCCAGCACTGGGTTTGGCAGTCTCTCCAGACTACCCAGTGTCCCCAAACCTGTCTTCTTCCCTGAGGACCTGTGCAGAGCTCCAGGGACCAAGGGTCCTGTGCACAAAGCCTGCACAGAAATGTGCATTTCTTCAGCCCTCACTCTGATGCCTTTCACTGATAGCGCCTAGATGTTCTCACTGGTTATTTAACCCCGGGTCATTAAGGTTCTTTGATTATACATTCCATGGTTTTCCTGGAGACTCGCAACAACTGTCCCAAAGCATCGCAAAGCAGTATTCTCACTCTAGGGGGCGCCCTCCAGTATTCTGCCCCAATCTTTCTTCCCTCTGACAGTCTCAGGTAGTCCAGGCTGGCCTTGAACTTGCTCCCACAACCGAGAAAAGATTCAAACTTCTGATCCTCCTGCCACTACTCCAGAGTGCTGGGATTCCAGGCACATGCCTGGAGCTTTATGTGGTGTTAGGGACCAAACCTACGGATACCAGGCAAGTACTCTACCAACTATGCTGCCCCACCCGGTCTCTATTCTGCTTCTTTTAAAGGTTGGTTGCAATCTACAAGATGATTTTCGTACCCACTAAATGGGCAGCGATCAAGGACTTGAAAATGGGTTTAATTTCCACAGGTTGTGCGTAGGACCTGTGCTGGATAGTTTCTCTGTTGTTTGGGGTTTTGCTTTGTCAACTTGACACAAGCTAGGGTCATCTAAGAAGAAACTGCAATTGACAAAAGGCCTCCCTCTGCTTGGCCTTGAAGCAACTGATGTGGCAGGGCCTAGCTCTCCCTGTTGCCTTGCCACCGCTGAGGACCTGGGTTGTAAAAGAAAGCAAGACAAGCAAGCCATGGGGAGCAAGTCAAATGTTCCTCCATGGCATCTGCCTTAGTTCCTGCCCTAATTTCACTTCACGATGAACTGTAAGATAAAATAAACCCTTTTCTCCCTAAGTTGCTTTTGGCCATGGTGTTTATCACAGCAGTAGAGACCCTGACTGAGCCTGGATGGTGCATATGTCTTTGTCCGGGTGGCAGGAGTTGAAAAAGACAGAGAAGGAACCTGGCAAAAGACTGTTGCACTGTGGGAGTGGCAAGGTGGGGAGCACAGATTCTAAAAGGGGAAGCAGAGGGGACATAGAGATGATAAGATGAGGAAGAAAGATAGAAAGAGATGGTACCCAGCCCAGAGCTGGAGGGGTCCACCCGCCCAGAGCTGGAGGGGTCCACCCGCCCAGAGCCGGTGGGGTCCACCACCCAGAGCCAGAGGGATCCACAACCCAGATGAGAGAGAGAGGAGGTTGTCAAGGTGAGGTAGGGTAATGGTGGGAGCTTACACTTAGCTCCATGGAGTGTGCAGCAGCTGCTGCAGGCTGGGTCCCGAAGAACAGTGGTCGCAGCTGTGGTCTAAGAGTGGAACAAACATGAACATGTTGAGAGCAGGGCACAGGAGCACGTGTTGAGACACCAAGTACAAAATGCAGTGGGCTTTGAGCTCTTGCCAGGCAGAGGCAGAAAGTCGAGTTGTCTGGTGCTGTGGCTGGGTCTGCTCCTCTAAAACCGAGGAAGGCCCCAGGGTAGAACCATCCTCAGGTTTGGCTATTTTCCTCCAAGGTCACTCGAGGTCATTTGGTCACAAAAGCTAACCCCTTCTTGAGGTTTTCTCATTCAAAACCAAGGACTTCAGTCTGAGGCTCTCACAAACCCCCACTGTTCTCAGGTTAGCACTGTTGTCAGGGGCTTGCTGAGCAAGGTGGGGGCTTCAGGGCTTAGCGGTGTCACTGTCCTTCTGTCTATGGACCCTACACCAATTTCCAGCTCAATAGAAAGCCCTGCACCACTAGGCCATGTTGGCTTTTCTAGAACTACATGATAAACAAGTTTCTGACGAATGGTGTCCCCCTTCAGACACCAAGGAGTCCTTGGCATGAGATTACAGAATGTTTTGGCTTTGGGTACTTAAAAACAAAACAAAACAAAAGACTTCAAAATGTTAAGTATGTGTGTGCTGGTTAGTCACGTGTCAACTTGACACAAGGTAGAGCCATCTGAAAGGAGGAGCCTCAGCTGAGAAAATGCCTCCAAAAGATCCTGCTGCAGGGCATTTTCTTAATTAGGGGTGGATAGGGGAGGGCTCACCTTGTTGTGGGAGGTGCCATCCCTGGGTTGGTGGTCCTGGGTTCTATAAGAAAGCAGGTTGAGCAAGCCAGTAAGCAGCATGCCTCCGTGGTCTCTGCATCAGCTCCTGCCTCCAGGTTGTTGTCCTGTGTGGTTCCTGTTCTGACTTCCTTCAGAGATGGACTACAATATGGAAATATAAGCCAAACGAAGCCTTTGTTATTCTGCTGACCTTTCCTGTCACCTGGGTACCCGGTCCCATTAAGAGACAAGCTCCACTCACCCCCAGTCTCCCCCTACCTTCCCGCCCCCTACCTTCCCGCCCCCT
>NC_022011.1:14806093-14821073 GCF_000317375.1 Microtus ochrogaster | reverse complement strand
CCCCCTACCTTCCCGCCCCCTACCTTCCCGCCTAGGCAAGCTAATCTCATGCTTTCTCTCCTCCCTCTCTGTCTGTTCTTCTGAAGAGGCAGTCTCTGCTTCTCCCCCTCTCTTTCCTCTCTGTCTGTTCTTCGGAAGGGGCAGTCTCTGCTTCTCCCCCTCTCTTTCCTCTTCCTCTGTTTCCCTGTCTGTCTCTTACCCACTGAGGTCTCAGGTCACCAGCGCCATGAAGGATAACACCCTTCCTCCCCAACTTGCTTTTTGGTCATGGTGCTTTATCTCAGCGGTAGAAACCCTAGGACATTGTTTAACAATAATAGAAGTTCTATTTTTAGAAAGAATGAGAACTTCCTTTCTTCCCTTCTTTCTTTCTTGGCAAGGTTTTACTATATACGTCAGGCTGGGCTTGAGACTTCCCTTTTGTGTCAGCTTCCTGAATACTGGAATTACAGGTGTGTGCCACCCTCCCACCAAAAGATTTGTTTGCCTTAACCTCAAGGCCGAAAACCATGACAAAGAACTTAGTTGTTTGGGAACTTACTGTTTTTCAACTATGAGAAATGATTTGAAAAAGAAAATTAGGCATTGTTTTGTTGTTTTGCTTTTGTTTTTGTTTTCTTCTCACCCTGTCTTGTGTCTTGGTCCTTGAGGTCAGATGGTCAGTTTGTGTACGAACATTTACAGCTGTTTCCTTTTCCTTTCTTCTCCCACATCTGTTTGCAGTCAGTCCATGGGGGAATGCAGAGGCCTCAGCCTTCTGACACTGTCCAGCATTTGGGATCTTGCCTCAACTGAGAGGGAGGTTGAAACGCACAAGGATCCGTGATGCAGGGGCCTCCTGAGCGCTGGGGGCTGAGTCTCTGATGATAGTCTGCAGCCACTGAAGCTGGGAGCTGAGTCTCTTATGTCTCCACTGTCTGCAGCCGCTGAGAGCTGGGACCCGAGTCTCTGATCGGCTCCATTGTGTGACCTCAGATGCGCACCTTTCCTCTCTCTGGGCCTCTGTTTACAAAGTGGGAGAATTGGGTCACAGTAGGTGTCCCCAGACAGTTGACCTGAGTGTGATTTGGCCCAGCATGGCTGACCACATAGTTTCTATGGCGGTAACAGAGATGGGCAGGTGGAGGATAGGTAGACATTCTTTAGTCCCCACCTCCCCTGCACACCCACCTCTTCCTGTTCCCCTGCTGGGGAGCTTTGGGTCAGATCTCCAAAGCGCCCTGTTAGGCTACAGCAGCAGAAGGGAGTTCAGTGCTCTCTGCGTTACTCTTTCTGCCTTCGGGTAACAAAATGCTTCACATCATTACATTTTTTAAAAGACTTTAATTGTTATTTTTAACTATGTGTACGTGTGAATATGGCTGTGTGCCGTGTGCGTTTGCATAGCAGCGCAGGTATCATCAGAAGCTAGAGTGAAGAATCCCTGGAACTGGAGTTACAGTTTAAACTAGCTGCCTGATAAAGACTGTTGGGGACCAAACTTGGGTCCTCTGGAAGAGGCTCTCAACTATGGAGCCGTCCCATTGGCCCTACTTACTACGTTTTAGGGCCAGGGGTATTGTCCCTGATCAATGCTTTTGTGGACACTTTTGTTTTGATGCTCCCACAGGGAGGTGACACTCAGGACGACTCCAGCTCTAGCCACGGGTGCAGGAGCTTTCATTACCCCCCTCCCCGCACCCCTCCCCGCACCCCTAGTTCACTGCTCCACTAAGTAGCTCTCTATTCCCCCTTGGCAAGTTAGTGGCACCTTCCTTCAGCTCCCAGACAGATTTCTTGTGACTTTGAAGTAAGTACAGTCCACTCTCCACCCTGTAAACCTGCCACTTCCCTGGTACGAGGCTTTGGGCCTCATCAGCCCGTGGAGAGTCCCATGAAGAACTGAATTCCCATTCCGGTTCTGGCACCTGCCTGACTACTCCGGTGTGGTCAGGCTGACATGGGTTTCACAGAAATGAGAACTGGTGGAATGTTCCAGAAGCCCCACCTGGCTGGGAAGCCCCTATAGCAGAAGCAAAGCAGTGAGATTGACCTCACACAGCTCAGGCAGGCAGCAAACAGCGCTTCTGCTGTGTTCACAGAGCAAGGAAGTGAGGAAGCCTAGACACCAGCCCGACTGCTAATAACCCAACTTGCGGGGAGTCTAATCTTGTGACTGAAGGCGCTCGTGCCAAGGAAGGGCCCTGCTTCCTGAAACACACCATAACAATTCACTTCCTGAAAACACAAAGAGAGCCACTGGCTGGGAGGCCTGCCAACGGAAGTCCTCTGGGTAAAGGACAGTGTTGAGGGGTTAAATAAAAAGCAAGTGCTTCTGAGAGTAGGCAAGAAAATGTTCTGGTGGCAAAAGATATGGGAGCGTTTTACTAACAAAGCCAAGCAAATCCCTGTGGAGGACACGACACCGTAAAGAGCCTTGGAGAACTGAGTGTGTTGGCCCATGCTGCAATCCCAGCTCTTGGGAGGTTGAGGCAGGAGAATTGCCGAGAGTTTAAAGCCAACCAGGACTATAGAAGGAGACCTTGTCTCAACTCCTGCCCCCAAAGTCTTGAAAGATGGGTAGTATTCAACAGAAGGAGCTGGGGTTGCGAGGAGCATGCTAGCAGAAGAAAAAACTTGATCAAGGGCCAGCAAAAGAACGACTCTAGATGTGCTGGTAGAGCCAGAATTAACCAGTTTTCCTAGGGCAGGAGAAATGTACACATGGGAGAATAAGAAGGCCAGCATGTACAGGCCCCAGGTATATTGCTGTCACTTGGTTGACAGTGTATGCCTGTAATATCAGCAGAGGCTGTGGCAGGATTGTGAGTTCAAGACTGGCCTGTGACACGGAGAAGACCCTGTCTTAAACTTTGCAAAGTGAGGAAGGGTGAGCTTTCAGATAACCCAGAGGAGCTCACTAGGGTAGAGCCGATCTTCAGATCATGGTGAAGGTGGGGAGAAAATCCAGGAGGATCCTGGGGAACCTGAGGGGAATCCTGAAGTGAATTAACTTCTAAGCAAGGCCAGTGGAAGAGAGAAGAGAAAGGACACAGACGACAGGAGGAAGAAGTGGAAGTGGTGATTGCCTGGATGCAGACGGGAATAGAGACAGGGTCCCAGACACTGAATGGGGCAGTTCTGAGAATGAGGGACATTGGGAACATAGGCGGGGCACTGCACAGATTTGGCTGGGCTCTTGTATTGGTTGCTTCTCTCAGCAATGTGACAAAATGTCTGATAAAAGCAATTAAGAAAGGCAATGTTTATTTTGGCTCTCTATCTGAGTGTATAGTCCCTCGTGGCCAGGAGGGTGTGTTAGAAGGAGACTTGTCAGGAAGCAGAGAGATAAATGCCGGGGCTTGTTTTCTTCTTAGTTAATCTGGGAGCCCAGCCCACCCACGGAAGAGAGCAGCCCACACACCTAGTAGGTCTTCCTGCTTCAGTTAAACATCTCTGGAAAACCCTCGGACCTGCCCAGAGCTTTGTCTCAATTCTTAGTCACATCAGATGGATGGTTAAGAGGAGCCATTCCAGGTATTTTATGTGTGAGCATGAACAGATCCATCAGAATTATAACCCAAGAGCTCTGGAGGAAGCTTAGGGTATCTCGCCACTGGCTGGAAGCTCTTGGCAACAGTCAGCAGAAACAGACTCGAGAGATACACTCATGCTCAAGATTCCGAAAGCATAGTCAGGCAGGTAAGTCACATCTTAAATGAGATTAGGAGAGAACATGGGGAACAGAGAGAGCAGAGGCCAGACCCTGGAAAGGGCTCCATTCAACAGGCAGGGGGAAAGGGAGGCAGTGGTCGCAGGAGCCTTCAGAAGAGCCTTAGAGGGGCTGGAGAGTTGCCTCGGTGGTTAAGAGCTCTTGCTGCTCTTCCACAGGACCCGAGCTGGGTTTCCAGCACTGACACCGTTGTCTGTAACTCCAGTTTCAGGAGATTTGACACCCAAGGCATGCCATGATACACACACACACACACACACACACACACACACACACACACACACACGCAGGCAGTCCTACATACTTAAAATTTTGTAAATGGTTAGTACATTTTAAAAACAAAAACCCAAAGAGTTCTGGTAGGCAAGGAAGCCAGACGCTTCAGGAGGCTTCAAAGAAGAAGGAGAAGGGCTGGGGAGGCACACAGCACAGCTGCCTGCTGAAGCCACAGATAGTGCTGCTCGCCTGGGCTCCCTTGGTGCCCTACGGAGAATGGTTTGGCGAGGTGGCAGGCCCGGCGGGGACTGAGGAATGGAGTTGCCTGTCTTCCATGCCCACCTTGCCAACTGAGTGGCTGGAGAGTGTATCATTGTGGCCCTCACATTGGCTTTCTTATGTGGTATTCAGGAACCCTACCAGGTAGGTCCCTCGAGACTGACCTGGATGCTTTGTGACTTTGAACTACACACGCCACCTCTGCCTTTCCCAAAGTCATCTTTTTGGCTTTCCAGTCCCCTTCTCTTCCCAGATTCAGCCTCTTAGCGCCTCTGTTGTGCCCTTGTATCTCGACTCCCTCCCTTCTGACTTCAACAACTCAGTTCCTACAACAACTCAGAGACCTATGGTTTAATGGCTATTTGTCTGCTCCCCCAGACTATCCCAGTCCCCCTGTAGTTGGGTGGGGCCACACGGCCTACTCAGTTAATGGACTCTGAGAAAAAGCGCACCACTGCCAGGCTGCAGCATCGAACGCCAAGAGCACACAGCTCTCTAACTCTCACCTTTTCCAGGGAGCAGGAAGCTGCTGGTTAAGCTGGACCTACAAAATGAGAGCAGCTTCGATCATGGAGCCTAAAGGGGCCTGGAGAATTGCCTGATCAATGTAAGAATACTCGGAAAAGAGAAATCAGTGTTGTGCAGACCGCAAACACTTGGTGGGCCATTTGTTACTGCAGCAGAGCCCACCATCATCCTAACTACTATACTCCCTGAGACAGCAGCAACCCAGACACTTCCCTGGGAAGGGAGAAGCTCTTTCGAGTTTCTACCTCAGTTTCCTCAATCTCTCCATTGCTGGCTTACTTGAAATGAAGTTGCACCCGTATCTTTTTTTTTCTTTTTGTCTCCACACGTTCACTTCCCCCCACAGGTAGACTTTCAATAAATATTCGTGCAGTGAATCAGTGAATGAGGAAATGAACAAGTGAGTGGATTTCACTTGTCGGGGTGGGGGGCAGATGTCAACGGAGCAGTGCATTGTGGGAGCAAATGATTGGGTCCCTAGAAAAGCGTCCTGGAGGTTAATAGAGCAAACCTGTAAAAGGTAAACCTTCGGGGAAGATACACAGCACCAGCTAAGAGGCGGCCACAGGGAGGGTGTGTAGGTGCGTGGCGCCTCCTTTAGCGAAGAATGCTCAAGGGTCTTTTCTTGAAGGGAAGCATGATTGGTTCAGGTGGAGAGGTTTGGGGTAAGAGCTCAAATGTCCCAGTCAGCTTTCATCACCGACAAAACACCTGAGACGATGAACTTAGAAAGGAGAAAGGTTTGTTTTGAGTCATGGTTTTAGAGGTCCCAGTCCACGGTTGCTCAGGCCCATTGCTTCTGGGCCTATGAAGTAGAAACGTGGTGGGAAGTGTGGTGCAGCAGAGCTGGGAAGCCAAGAAGACTGAGTAGGGGGGTCACACCTCCAGTGACCCCACTTCCTCTCACTAGGCCCCACATCCTAAAGGATGCACCACCCAGAATGGCACATGACCGAGTTTTTTGTATGGGCCCTTTGAGGGACATTTTCAACCCAAACCATAACGGCAAGGTACAGAGGGAGGGAAGCTGAGCCTGTTCACGAAGAGCCAGACCCAGGGTTAATTCCTGAGGATCGAGGTCTGAAAAGAAAAAGAACCTGCCCTGACCAGAGCAGCAGTTGAAAAGCAGGTGGAGGCCTTTGCTGGAGCTGGGATGGCAGGAGGGTCCCTGGCTGAGAGGGAGAGTCCAGCAAGCGGAAGTAGACCCAGGGAGCGTTCTGAAAGGTCCTACCATTTTAACAAGAGTGGTGGCTGTGTGAGCTATTTCTGGCTTGCTAGTCTTTGCTGAAGTGCTGGGTCTAGTGTTAAACTCATTTCAGGAAGGTAAGGTATCTTCCTTGTGTGTGTGTGCATACCACACACACACACTAAAGCGTACGTTCTATCAGTGGGCTCCAGTCCTAGCTGGAAACGGGATTATGCTGGGGTAGAGGTGGGTCAGGGGAAGGAAACCAACGTGTGAACTTCCAGTGGGGTACAGAAAAGGCGGCCCTGGAAAAGATGCACGGCACTTCAAACAAACGTCTGAACGTTTCTGTCTATGTAAAGTAAAATGCTGAGCGGCAACCAAATATTTAAACAAGGGATGGATGGGCGGTGTGATAGGGTGAAAGGTCAACTCTGTGGTTGCCTGGGGTTGGTGCTCACTGTCTTCCCTGGATACTGGCTGGTCCACATGACACTTATGTGTCCTGGAGCCAAATGAACGCAGCTAGGGAGAACCATAAACCTGGACCTGGACATTCCTGCAGCCTGAGCTGGGCCAATGGCTACTCTGCGGGACAGACAGTCTGATCAGGCAGACTGCGCCCCCTCCCCCAGTCCCTGTGATCCAGTCTTCTGCAGGGGGAATCCATAGGCATTTGCTAGGTGGCAGCTGTTGTTTAATTTGTCTTCCTCCCTCCGCTGGAACGGTTGGGGACTCAAGTTCATCAGAACAGTCCGAGGAGTTTCGTCTTGTTTTTCCACTGTGGTAAAAAAAAGAAAAAGAAAAATTCCCATTTCCACTACTTCCCAGTGGGCTCAAGGGGTTCACCATCCTCAAAAAGGAGTCCTGGAAGGGTGAGGCCCTCGCCACTCCCTGGCAACCACCAATCTGCTCTCTGTGGATTGGCCTATTGTGAATATTTCACCATCAGTAGATGCGACTTGTGCCTTTCGTGTCTTACTCCACGGTTCCCCAGGGTCACCCAAGTCACAGCAGGCGTTCACTCCCACTGATGGTTGGTTAGCGTTGCCTTGTGTGGGCCGATCCCAATTCACCCACTCGG
Source organism: Microtus ochrogaster (assembly GCF_000317375.1). Taxonomy (NCBI): domain Eukaryota; kingdom Metazoa; phylum Chordata; class Mammalia; order Rodentia; family Cricetidae; genus Microtus; species Microtus ochrogaster. Next base: position 14,814,068 of record NC_022011.1, on the reverse strand, counting down.
CAGCTGACAGATACACAAGTTGTTTCCACTTTGGGAGCTATCGGAAATCATGCTGTCATGAATATTCATGAGCCTGTTTTTTTTTTCTTTAATTAAACTGTTCCGAGTTTTTTGGATGTAAACCTAAGAGTGAAATTTGTTAGGTCAGATGGCAATGTTGTGTTTGACTTAAAGGGAATAATTGGTACCTTTTAAAATAATGTAAGGGTGGAGGGTTCTTTTGGGGGCTGCTTAGCATGTGTGTATTCATTTATGTGTAGGGACGTGTGTGTGTGTGTGTGTGTGTGTTGTGTAGGCCAGAGGTCAACATCAGAATCATTCCTCAAAAGCTGCATACCTTAGCCGGGCGGTGGTGGCTCATGCCTTTAATCCCAGCACTCGGGAGGCAGAGGCAGGCGGATCTCTGTGAGTTCGAGGCCAGTCTGGTCTACAAAGGGAGTTCCAGGACAGGCTCCAAAGCTACAGAGAAACCCTGTCTCGAAAAACAAAAACAACAAAAAAAAAGCTGCATACCTTGATTTTTTTTTTGAGGCAAGGTCTCTTGTTGGGGTCTGGGACTCTCCAATCAGGTTATGCTGGCTGACCACCGAGACCCAGGGAGCTGCCTGTGTCTGCTTCCCTGCTGGGACTCTATGTGTACCCCATACCTAGCTAGCGATATGGATGCTAGGGAAGCAATGCAGGTCTTCATGATTGCTTAGCTAGCCCTTTGCTGTCTGAACTACCTCTCAGTGCAAAGGTAGGTAGGTCGGGCTTAATACTTATTTTACAGGCATTTGTGAGTTATCTCATGTGGGTCCTGGGATTTGAACCCTGGTCTTCATGATGGAGCAGCAAGTGCCCTTTAACCACTAAGCCATACTTCCTCTCTCTCAAGTGGAACAGTTGCTTAGCACTGGCCATAGTTAAGGGCAGTTTCTGGTGAGACAAAAAATCATGCTCCAGTTGGGCGTGGGCAGGAGGGCTCCGGACAGATGTATTTCAAGAGTAGGGAACTTGACACCCTCTTCCTGGGCTACGAAAATGGATTTTGCATATAGCTCTGCTGACCTCTGAGATGGCCGTAAAAGGCAAAGATCTTGGTGCTGGATTAATTGGGGGATTTCTCGAAGCCAAATAAAAACAAGAGTTCCAAAAATGAAATGCAGAAGTTCAACCAAACCTGTGACGCCAGATGGTTTGAAATATTCACGCGCATGCTCAGTCATTTTCTTCCGGCTCTGGTTTTGTGACGATCTCGTCTCAGTCTCTGACCTGATTGTGAGTGAGACAGCTCTAGGTTCCTTGGTGCTTTCCATGTACGTTCAGAATATAAACCAGAATTAGTTCTCAGCCCAAAGAGAGCAAGTGTCATAGCAGAGCCCTGTGGTCTCAGCACAGAGAGAGCATCATAGCAGAGCCCCGTGGTGGAATTCTAACTGCCCGCAGCCCTTTCCTTTGCACAGACACCATCAAAAAACATGGGTTTCTCCTCAGCTCTCTGACTTTCTTCCTTGATCCAGTTGAACTGCCATCTCTGCGCGGGGGTGGGGTGGGGGGTGGGGGGGGGTGGGTGTGTCAGAGGAACACAGACTGCATGATTTCATTGGTACATAATCAACTGGGGTAGCCAGAAACCAACCAATAGTGACTGATGGGAGAAGTGGCAGGAGCCCAGAGGTGGACTGGGAAGGGACAATGGGGAGTTTGGGTGTGGTCGGAATGTTCTGTGTTACCAGAGCGTGTGAGTTACAAAGGCAAATGTACTTGCCACAGAGTATGTCAGTCACACCTCAGCCCTAGTGAAATCCTGAGTTTAGAAGAGCTGCTGGCGTTCTCAGAGCTTCAGTCTGCCTAGCTGTAGGGTGGGAATGCTAACACCATATTCCCTAAGGCAGTGGTGGGAGACTGAATGCTGAGGTCGTGCGTGGTCCTGAGGCTGTGCTGTGTTGCCAACCCTTATGCACGGCAGCGGTTATCTTTACAATTTCTCTGAGAAAGGCAGGCTTCAACTGTCAAGCCTCGTTCCTCCTACCTCCGTTTTGCAGGGTCTCCCCTCCCCCTATGGTGTGACTCTCTTCTTCCGTTGACAAGGACGGTGCTCCACCCTCAAGTCAGTTCCCCTCTGTAATGGCTTTGATCCCTAGCACCCCAAACTTCCCACTGCTCACACATGCTAGGAGGACCAAAGACTTTGCTGAGCTGGTCCCGAGACGACGTTCCGTCCCTGTTCTCACTGATAGTAGCATGCTGTTATTATTATCTAAAAATAGACCCGTGCTTGTCACACTAGGTCAGTGGGTCCTTTGAATATCTATACAGTTGAATGTATCAGGCCCTACTTGGTAGGTCTTGGATGTTTCACAAACACTTGCCCCTTAGGGGGCGGCACGCAGGATCTCATCATGTAGCCCAGGCTGACCTACACTTAGCATCGTGTGTAGGCCCCCTGAGTTCAGTGTGCCAACTCACCTGTCCTTTGCAAAGTCCGTACACTTTTAAACCGAAGTTGCATATAAATGCATAAAATACACAATTTTTTCTTTAATAAAATTTATGGGTTCCTCTACAGCAGAAATGGGGAAGTGGAATAAGTCCATTCAAAGCGGATGTCTGTAAAGTGAATCTCATAGCACATCCTTTCTGATGCAGGCTTGTTACAACCTTACTCCCAGGATTTCCAAATCCAGCAGAAATACTTCGTTTCTGTTTGGGCCTTCATAGCTGCCTCCTTTCTTAAGTAGGTGTTCCTTTCTAGGTCCAAGCTGGTTAAAGACTCGTGTGTTTTCGCAGCCTTCTTGCCCTCAGTAACCATATAGATGCATCCAGCCACAGGCAGGGCAGTCATTTAATAGTTGGCCTTCACCCAGATCTTGTTTTGTTTTTTTTTTTTGTTTTTTTGCAGCATTGAGCATCTCAAAGGAGATTGTCTCCAGGATTTCTTCCTCCTTTATGAAGCGCCTTGACCACGACAGTATTTTCTTGAAGTCTGCATGTTTGTGCACTGGCACTCTGTGTCTAAGAGTGGGAGGAGCTTTCCTATGGCTTGGTGCAAAATCCACGGATCCTTTTCAAGTCGGTGTTTCTGCAGACCCCAGAGATGTGGAAGCATTTCTTTTGAATAACCTAAAACCAGGTCCAGCCGCCAGATGCAGGCTGCAGATGCTCCCATGGCCCCCTGCTCTGAGGTACAGCATCCCTCGGTGGTCATGGCACTGGCTTTCAATTAAAAAACACAAATCTTAAACACACAGTTTGATTGATTTTTTTGTTTGTTTGTTTGTTTGTTTGCAGCACTAGGGGTGTCGTCAGGTAAATGCTCTACCACTGAGCTACACGCCCCCAGCCCCAGTTTGGTTAGTTTTGGCAAACTTAGATGCCAGTGTAAGCTGCATTCTGATCAAGGCAGAGGGATGTGTCCTCCCCTAGACGGGTCCCTGGTGCCTTGTAGCATGCCGGCAGAATTATCGCACAGGCTCCTTGGAGAAACACCATGGTGATCTCCAGGGCTTGTTGACCACCCTTGAACTCATGCTCTGCCTTGGTCAATCTCCAGCTACCAGTGTGGAATTTGAGTCAGAACTGGGCAGAAAGACCCACAGTGAGTCTCGTGAGCCAGGACAATTGGGACCATACTGTGCCCCACCCAAGTCCATCTCTGCTGTCCCGTTCTCTCCCCGGAGCTACCGTTTCTTCCGGATGGAAAGAGGTAGTAGCACACACGGGGGCCCTACGTTATCCATTGGTACCCATGGGGAATTTGTTCCAGGGTCCTCTGTGTGCTATCTGTAGATGTTCAAGTCCTTTACACAAATTGATAAACATCCTCACAGAACCTGCACACATCCTCCTGAGTGGCAGCCTTCTCTATATTAGTCAACAATGTGTGGTCACAGCAATTGTTTAGGGATGACAACAAAAAATTTGATACAGTTCAGTACAGATACAAGATATTTTGATTTTGTTTTTATTTTGGAAACAAAGTATTATTTTGTAGCCAAATTGGCCTTGGATTTGTGAATCCCTCTGCTTCTCAAACCCTGGGATTACAGGCAGGTATTATATGCTTGACCCCAGACACAACTTTTTTTAAAAGATGTTTTTGCTGGTCACTCCTGGCCCCTCTGTCCAGTGACCTGCTGCCCCACACTAAGACGGGCCAGTCCAGTCTTAATGTCGCTTGGGCCATCTCTGGTTGCCTTGGTGTCGTAACGTCTCTGCTGTGAGAAGGGTGGTTTGGCAGCTCCAACTGGCGTTTTCCTTGGTTGCTGCAGGCTTGAAACAGCCCTGTCTTCTGAAGGCTCAGCATGCCACTCTGCTGACTGGGGTGTCTTCAAGCACTGGTCCCCCAGATCTCAGGAAGGCTGCTCATTTTGGCAGTCACATCTTTCAGAGGTTTCTCAAGACACTTTTCATAGAGCAGTGGATATTAAAGGGAACTAAATTTGAAGCCGGTATAAAAGCTTTCCCTATAACATATGTGGTGTGAAGTCCTTAGCCTCTTGGGATTTTCATGGATTTCTGGTTCAAGAGACTGAACTTTTTTTTTTTTTTTTTGGTTTTTCGAGACAGGGTTTCTCTGTAGCTTTGGAGCCTATCGTGGAATTAGCTTTTATAGACTAAGCTGGCCTCATATTTACAGAGATCTGCCTGCCTCTGCCCCCCGAGTGCTGGGATTAAAGGTGTGCACCACCACCACCCTACTAAGATTGAACTGTCTTATATACACTGGCTGTAGCATTCAAAACAGTGTAGCATACAAAAAGGCATAAAAAGTGCTTTTGCGGAAGTTGGTTGGATCTATAGATGCAAAATTCATAAAATCTAAGGACCGAGCAGATTCCTTGTCTGATTCTTTCATTCAGCATGGTTTATGGTTCATGTTGCTGGTTGTGTGTCATCCATTCCTTTTTGTTACTGAGTAATATATTTATGAAAATATTGTAATTTATCTGGCTCTCTGGGACTGTTCCCAGTGCTGTAAAACAAACTGTCAAAATATTCTTGGGCAAGTCTCAGTAGAGACATTAAGTGTTTCTTTCCCCTGGGTCAGTTCCTGCTACTATAATGGCTGGATCTGAGAGAGGGGTGTGTGTGTGTGTGTGTGTGTGTGTGTGTGTGTGTGTGTGTGTGTGTGACTTTATGAGAAAATTGCTAGGCCAAATTCCACAGGGCTGTACCATTTTGTACTTTTACTAGCTGCAGGTGAGTATTCTGTTTGCTCCATATCCTTTGCCATCAAAGGATCTTCGTGTGGCGGTCCATTTATGCCGCCACTAGAACAAACACATCACAGTCAGATCGGTTTATAATGAACACAAGTTTATTGGCTCACAGTTCTGGGAACTAGCAAGTCCAATATCAAGGGGACAGTACCTGGCGAGAGTCTTCTCTCGGTATCATAAGCCTCACATGGTAGAAGAGGAGAGAGAAGAATGGAGCATGAGCACGGGAGGGTGTGAGCCCACAGAGACGAGGAATCCACTCTGCGATCATCACATTGGCCAGTTCTTCCCATCGCTGCCCAACCAGCTCTTAAGGGCCCCACCTCTCAATAGTCTCCCGTGGCAATTAAGTTTCAAGGAGGAGGCAAACTTTTGAATCCCGCCACTTTGCTTTGAGGAAGAGTCCATTGGGTGACCTTGTGTTGGAGCCCATGGGCGGCAGTCACTGTTGGTCTCCAAATGTTGATGGCTATTATTTATAGAGCACACATTAAATGCCTGGCTTTGTCTTTAGAGCTTTAGTAATATCATCCTGTTTGAGCCTCACAATAATGCTATGAAATATTAATGTGTTATGTTTTAACAACTGAAATTAATAGAGCTAAAGAAAACTAGGTAGAGGTTATGTAACTTTCTGAGGTCCTACACTTAAGAGGTGTCAAAAGCCAGGGGTGAAGACAGGCAGTTTGGCTCATTAGTTTAACCACAGAGGTATACAGCCTCCTGCGTGCGCGCACACACACACACACACAAATTCTGTCTACAAAGTTAACTGGCCCTGCCATTGTTAATCCCTAATCTCATCATTCTTTTCATTCAGATACACTTTTCTTTATCTCTCCTGCCTTCATCTCGGTGGGCTCATACCCCCTCCAAAAATGAGCTGAGGTGTTGTAGAATATCATTTTAAAGTGTGTGACTTTTGTTTATGCTGCATTTGTGTAACTCTGTGAAGCTGTGATTCTTTGCCTGTCTGAAACACCTGACGGTCTAATAAAGCGCTGAAGAGCAGGGACAAATTATTGTTTGGTAGGGCTAGCAGGGAGAGCAAAGAGTATAAATAGGAGACATTGGGATGGAAAGAAGAAAGATCAATAAACAACAACAAGAAGAGGAGGACATCAGAGGTCAGCCCTCAGCTGCACAGCAAGCCATGGAGAAAGAAGTAAAGAAAGGTACACAGAAATAAAGAAAGACAAAAGCCCAGAGGCCAAAGGTAGAGAGGTTAACATAAGAAAAGCTGGCAAGAAACAAGCCAAGCTAAGGCCCAGCATCCATAACTAAGAATAAGCCTCTGTGTGTGATTTATTTGGGGGCTGGGTGGTGGGTCCCTTAAAAATCCAAAAGAACAAAAACAACACTCATTTTGGCGTTTCAACGTGAGGCTTGAATATCCATCTAGAGCCTGAGAAAGCTGGAAAAAAAGAATATGGCTCCTTTAAGAGTTTGTGCCTGCTGGTGAGCCCTTGAGCAGCCAGTTTGTTAAGAAGGAACAAAAAATGAAGTAAAAATGCCTGCCCTAATGTAAGTAAGCATCAGCATTCTAGAGCTCCTGGAAGGTTCAGTGCAGTTCCTGGTCACGAACCTCCCAGCTGCAAGCTTTGGGTTTGGCTTTCAGGACCCCGACCTGAGAGTAGGCAGAGCCAGCTGCTAGAGCACAAGGAGGGTCCAGGTGTAGCTTAACAGTCTAACGTTAGCTGGTGAGGTCAAAAAAGGTTAAAAGATACGTAGTAAAAGAGGTCCAGATTGGGAAAAAAAAAAAAAAAACAAACAAACCTCTAAACAGGTTCCAATGTGTTTTACAATGTATGAAGGCTTAAGAAAGAAAGAAAATGGGTATAGGAAGATATAGAAATAAATAGATTAAAAATAATAAGTAAATTCTTTAAAGGGACAGTAAAAGTAATGTAAAAGAAAGAAAGCCACGTAAAGATGGGAAGCACAGGGAGTCTGGATCCTGAGTAGTATTGTGTTGATTTTGAATTTTTTGATTGCTGAAAAGTGAAGGACAGCTGCTAAGAGACCTGGGATTGAAAGAGGAACTGTGGAAATAAACCAGCCTAGATATTTTAAGAATGCCTTAAGTTTAAAAAAGTTAAAAGATGTATTTGTTAATTGGAAATCAAAAATGCTTTGGAGAAGAGGTTTTGCTTTTGTTTCCATAAGAAACAAGGTTGTGGGTTCGTTCCACATAGATATGGATCTGGTTTGATCAGGGGAAACTGCCTGAAACTTGACAGGTGGTATCTATCAACAAAGGTTATAACTGGTCTCCCCAGGGCTTGGCCAATATCTCAAATTTTCTCTCTGGCACCCTAAAAATACTTCGCCTACATTCAGCAGGAATCAGTCTAGAGAAGACAACGTCTACCTTTCCAAGTGAATAGGGGGTGTAGGTAGTCTTTGACTATTTTGTGGGTCATGGAGGTTTGTTATATTTAGGGGGATATACGATAAAAAGACAACTAATAACCTCAGATATTTTACTTTGGCATGGATTTTGGTATAAGGTACAAATTCAAAGTCAATTTTGTTACACTGTATATATGTTTCTCCTCTTGTTTAAAGGATTTTGTATATTGATACAAATTTAAGGTTACTTTTATTACAACATATTGTCTATATGTTCTCCTCTTGTTTAAGGTATTGTATTTATGTAGTTCATTTAAAAAGTATGGTAAAAGCCGGGCGGTGGCGTATGCCTTTAATCCCAGCACTTGGGAGGCAGAGGCAGGCGGATCTCTGTGAGTTCGAGACCAGCCTGGTCTACA
>NC_022011.1:14793258-14805993 GCF_000317375.1 Microtus ochrogaster | reverse complement strand
AGAGCTAGTTCCAGGACAGGCTCCAAAGCCACAGAGAAACCCTGTCTCGAAAAACAAAAAACAAAACAAAACAAAAAAAACAAAACAAAACAAAAAAAGTATGGTAAAGTTCTAGTTTCTGAAAACTATTATTAAGAATTATTTAGGATAATCAAGAAACACAGGTCAGCAGTTAGCAATCTATAACAATCAAATTTGTAGCTATGCTAGGTATATTTTCTAGATCATATAGAGATATATTTTAGATAGATAGGATGGTTTTCAAGTCCTTCAAAGACCTATAGGATATGGTATTTAAAATGTTTTGTTAATTTAAAGTTTTTCATGACAGTGAGACATATCTGCTTCTGGCAGCACCAACTTACTTTCAGAGAAGATAGGATTTGAAGGAACTCCTTATGGAGTTTTCTTTGTGGCAAGGTTAGCCACTGAGCAAAGAAGCTGCTCTTGCCTTTGACTGCTGACTATGTACTATGCAGACTGAACATGGCAAGAACCACAGGAAAGTGACTGCTGCAATCTTTGCCCAAAACAAGGCACGTTGGTCCTTCAGGGTTCCTGCTTCACAAAAGAAACTGCCAGACATTCTTCAGGACACAGAGGAAAGTGACTGACAAACTACCAATATAGGTGGGACAATCTTTCAAATATCCTGCTTCATTGAAAAGTCTGCCAGATACTATTGGCCTGTAGGCTGAAGATAGATGCCCCAATGTTACAAAGGAACTCTGGGTGACTGTTTAAGTAGTCAGATGTCTCTGTCAGTTCTAGAGTTTTTTGGAAGTTGTCTTGGAAGTTTTTTGCAATGCACTTTTTGTTTATTTAAATAATATTCTATTCTTCTTTGATGAAATTGAAGACTAGATAGTTATAGTTGCAGTTTTCCTTAGATATGACAGAAAGTAAGTTAGGTATAAAATTTTGGATTTACTAAGATAGGATAGATCATAGAGTAATTTCCTTAAATTTATCAGACACAAATTAATTGAAATTCAGTACACTGTGAATGTAATCTTTACTCGATAATTGTTCTATTTATTTATTTATTATGTATACAATGTTCTGTCTGTATGCCTGCAGGCCTGAAGAGGGCGCCAGACTTTACAGATGGTTGTGAGCCACCATGTGGTTGCTGGGAATTGAACTCAGGACCTTTGGAAGAGCAGGCAATGCTCTTAACCACTGAGCCATCTCTCCAGCCCTCGATGATAATTGTTCTTATTGTGTACAGTCTTACTATGTTAAAAGCTAAAACTTCACTTTGTTTAGAAAGAAAAAAAGGGGAAATGTTGGGGACTATGATTTTAAGGTGTGTGACTTTTGTTTCTGCTGTATTTGCTTAACTCTGTGAAGCTGTGATTCTTTGCCTGTCTAAAACAACGGAGGGTACTAATAAAGAGATGAACGGCCAATAGCAAGGCAGAAGCAAGGATAGGTGAGACTGGCAGGCAGAGGGTATAAATAGAAGGAGAAATCTGGAAGGAAAGAAAGAAAGAGGAACAAAACAAGGAGAGGAGGACATCAGGGGCCAACCACCCAGCTACACAGCAAGCCACAGAGAAATAAGTAAAGGTATACAGAAATAAAGATCAAAGCCCAGAAGATAAAGGTAGACAGGTTAACATAAGAAAAGCTGGCAAGAAACAAGCCAAGCTAAGTTTGGTCATTCATAACTAAGAATAAAACCTTTGGGAGCTGGGTGGTGGGCCCCTCAAAAAGCCAAAAAAGCAAAACACACATGCACGCAAAAACTGGTAATGATGGTGGCACATACTTTTAAACCTTAAGAAGCTGAGACTCAAGGATCACAAGTTCAAGACCAGCCTGGACTACACGGCAAGTCCTGCATTCAAAACAAAAAGTATGCGGTGTTTGCATTTCCTTTTGTGTTTCTGTTATCACTGCCCCACAGCTGCTGCCCTTTAGATTTGTGGGGCCGGGAAGAGCAGGGTCACATTGTGTTTATCTTCCTATCCTTGACAATTTATTGAGCTAAATTCAGTGTTTTTCTAAACATAAGAGAAGCAAAATCACCAAGGTCCTTCAATGGGGGCTGTTTCATAGAAAGATAATTCAAGACAAACAAATTGGATGTGTTTTTCTCCTTGGAGAGAGGAAGGCAAAGTCAACACCACCACCGACGATCAAACCAAGAACCTCACGCATTTTAGGCAAGCATGTTATCATCAAAGGGACATCCCCAGCCCACCCTTTCCTCATGTAGTATTGAGTGAAAATGGGCAAGATGTCTTAGGGACCCCAAGGTTTGTCCCTGAAGGCGAGAAGACAGTCTTCATTTGCCAATGAGAGGCCCTTATCTCTTGCCTGGTTATGTCTCCCCAAGGTATCTGCTTGTTTTATCTGCTCTTACCTCACTGGTAGTTTCTAGCTAGCATGCCTGCTGCCTCATAATCAGTTATGTTTTCCCATCCAGAAGAGGAAGGAAAAGCACATAATTTGTGGGGCTCAGTGCAGAATAAAACTATAATGCTTATGAAGAAGCCTAAGAGGGCGAGCCTGGAGAGATGGCTCAGAGATTAAGATCACTTCTTCAAAATCACGAGGATCAGAGTTCAGATCCTAGCACCCACACAAGCTGAGTGTCCCTTGCAAAGGTCCAGAACTCCAACTCTGAGCAGTGGAGAGACACAAGGATTGCTGATGCTTGCTGGATTCCAGCCTCGCTGAGAAAACACGAGCCCCATGTTCAGGGAGAGACCCTGTCTCAAAGGAAAAGGTGGGGAGTAACAGAGGAAACCCCGTGATACTCTTCTGGTCTCTGCACAGTCACAGTTACACACATGCACAGATACATGCGTGCCCGAAATAAAGCTTTAAAAAAATAATTCTAAGGAACAAGAGGGTGTTAAGTCTTTTGTGAGGCACACAGTGGCAGAGACCACGTGCTCTTGGCTGCAGTCTTTAAAGAAGACAGAACCCTCCCAGCTGTCCTCCAGTTTGTGAAGATCTGCCTGCTTCTGCCTCCAGAGGGCTGGGATTAACATTGTACCAACATTGACCTCAACGATTCTTCTTTCCTTTCTTCCTTCCTCGCTTTTCTTTTCTGTTACAGTTTTTTGAGACAGGGCTTCACTGTTGTGTAGCCCAGGCTGTCCTGTATCTCACTCTGTAGAACAGGCTGGCCTCCAGAGTGCTGGGATTAACGTGGCCCCACCACACCTGGCCTCGATGATCCTTAGCCCAAAAACGGAGAAGGGAAGCATCTAGTGTTCTGTGGCATGTTTCCTGGCGGATGCACATCTGTGGTGAGATACAGTGCATCCTCCAGAGAGACGCTGTAGTCTCTCAGCCCCAGGAATGTGATAGCATGAAGGAATACAGTCTTTGTGGAAGCTATCTGCCAAGATGAGGTCATTAGCCACTACGAGACGACTGGCAGCCACTACAATACGACTGGTATCCTTATAAAAGGGGAAAATTGAACAGATACGCATGAAGATAATAGATACATTCACCCACGTGTATGTGCGTGCACTCACATGCACACACAGAGAATGCCATGTAAACAGGTTGAAATTGGAACAATACACCCGGAAGCCAATAAGTACCAACGACAGCTGGCAAACCTGCAGAAGTTATGAGTGGCACAAACAGAAAACAATACTGCCCTACCCCCTGGTCTGAGACGTCTACCCTCTACAGCTGCGAAATAAATTTCAGTGGCTTGAGCCCCAGTTTACGTGCCTGCCTTCTGGTTGTGCTGCAAAATCACATCACCATCCCTACCAAGCCTCTCCTGTTACTCCTCTGACCTCCTGACACAGCTGAAAGTCCAGGTGTCCCAAAAGGATTGGGACAGAGATGGATGGGATCAGGGCAATGCCAGTTGTGTTTTTCATGTTAGAGGGAACAGTGGAGCGCAGACAACACACAGGCCTCTTTCAGATTCCAGGAATCTATGATCACTCCTGTCCTTGTCTCAACCCCAATTTAAAAGCCATTAATAGTAAGGGGCAAGTCCCACACGTGGTGCAATGTTAAAGCCCAGGAGTGCGGGCAAATTGGCAGGTGCCTGAATCCACCATCCTCCTCTCAGCTCAGGGCGACGCGAGTCTGCTTTCTTTTTGCCTCTAAGGCGCCAGCTCGGGCAGGCTAGTCCGGGAGGAAAGGCGTCCCTGGATGCCAGGCTGCGGAGCCACCGGGGGAAATGCAAGCGGACGTGTGCCCGGTGCCTGGGGTCAGAAAGGGAGGAGGGCCGCTTTGTGAGGAAACAATTTGCAGAGTCGGCTAAAGTGGGAGTCGGGCGGGCCGTCCGGACTCAGGCACGCATGCACCCCGCGGTAGGGCAGCCGAACAGGACCAGCGCCCCGGAGCGCACCCCGACATGGCCGCCGAAGCCGGGCTCCCGAGCCGCAGCCGTGACTCGGGATGACGCAACCGCGGCGGGTTGCATCAGCCCGCACCCTCGCGCTCAGCCCGCCCCATCGCCGCCCTGATCCGAGCGCTGATTGGGCCACGTTGGGCACTGACCTTTGTCTCAGCCAATGGGCTGCAGCCACAGAGAGCGCTGTTTGTCGGGCCCTGGTGCTCGGCGCCCATAAAAGGTACCCGAGACGGGGGCGCGCGTCCCAAAGACGCCTAGTGTCGTTGTGCCGTCTCCGACGGCCGCGTCGCCTCCCGCTCGGCATCCTTGAGCGCAGCCGAACCGCAGACGCCGCAGGCATGGAACCCGAGCCGCAGCCTGAGCCGCAGCCTGAGCCGCAGCCCGAACAGGTCACGCTGCTGGTGAAGAGCCCCAACCAGCGCCATCGCGACTTGGAACTGAGCGGCGACCGCAGTTGGAGTGTGAGCCACCTTAAGGCCCACCTGAGCCGAGTCTACCCCGAGCGTCCGGTGAGTGTGGGGTACCGTGGTGCCACGCCCGGCGGGGCTGCCTGAACTCACTTGTCACGCACTGCAGGGCGCAGGGCTCCTTCCTGCCCTACTGTCTCCGGTACCCCTCTGCTTGCCCCAGGATCTGTCATCTCTTCCGGGCCTCCACCCCTCCGCGCCTGCTTCCTGCTAGCTCCTTGTCACTTTGCCTCCCTGTATCTCCTTACTCCCGAGGATGTCACACGTCAGCTCCACGTCCCTTTGCCTCTTCCTCGTCCTCCCAGGTAGCACACAGCCTTCGCCAAGTCTGGGAAACAGTAATTTGACCTTGGATGAGTCATTTCCCCATCTAAGCCACAGTGACACCCCCCACTCAAAAGACAACTCGGTGACTAGGTGTTCCCAATTCGACTTGCATCCATAAGATATGTGAATGCTGCCAAACCAGACTTCTGGGTGCAGCGAGGACAGAAGAGTGCTTGTGCCAGCTTGGGACAGAGGGCGGGGGTGCGTGCCCAGTCACCAACTTCTGAAGGTCCGCGCCCAGACGCTAGACGTGGCTTTTCTCCTGCCACCTTCCGTTGGCTGCCCCTCCCTGTAGTTCAGCGTTCTAGAGGCTTTCCTTAGTCTGGGGGAGGAGCCCCCTTAACTTTCTAGCAAAGGGTGATTGAGAAAGGAAGCCCTGGAGTCGCCCTGAGTCTGGTTTGACGACTTCCGTGGGTCAGTTAGGAGGATTTCTTTTTTAGTTGACACATCTGTCAACAGCTCCCTTAGCCCCGCCCACCCCTCCGGTCCCTGCCACGTGACGGAGACTGTGCTGGACCTTCCTGTATTTACTTTGTACTCTGATGTTATGTAAGTGTCCACGAGTGCAGTTCTGGATCAAACGGGAGAGGGCAATCGGGTAGCTATAGACGGGGACTTGGAGCGGTTGGTTGCCTTCGAGCTCCAACCGGCGGTGGTGGCGCGTGGGTTTCAGTTTTTGTTCCGTACTGTAGGGAATGTAGATCAGACTTTTCCCTTTGAGTTGTTAGGAACTTTCTTACTCTGGATGTAAGCTTCCAGTCCCATGCCCTCTGGAATTTCTCTGAGCGGTCTGTAATATTTCCAAGGCTGTTTCCACGAGACCAGGTGTCCTTGTTGGGAGGTGGCAGTTAGGCACGTATGATGCTCGTGTGATCTCTGGTTGCATCATTTGTAGAACGCTGTGTTTTGAGGCTTGTTTTTCTCAGGCAAGGAACATTGGGCCTCTTGGATTTGAAGACCTAAGGGGGTAAATACAGGTCTCCTGGGTATACCAATCTGTGCCTTAAAAATTACCAGGAAGCCGGGCGGTGGTGGCGCACGCCTTTAATCCCAGCACTCGGGAGGCAGAGGCAGGTGGATCTCTGTGAGTTCGCCTGGTCTTACAGAGCTAGTTCCAGGACAGGCTCCAAAACCACAGAGAAACCCTGTCTCGAAAAACCAAAAAAAAAAAAAAAAAAAAAAAAAAAAAAAAAAAAAAATTACCAGGAATGGGGTACTGGGAAGTGCAGCGGGGCACTTCTGTACTGCAGTACTGGGAAGGCCAACACAGGGGGGTCATGGCCTCCTGGGCTATACTAGTGAGCGCCTCTCTCAGAAATTAAGGAAGAAAGCATAATTTCTGGAGTAGTGCTGCCGTCGGGTGACAACCCCGACTTTATGGTCATTATTTGCTTAGCATTTTATTTTCAAATTGGCCTTGAGGACAGAGTGTCAGTTTGAACCTTTAAAGGAAGAGAACAGTTCAAATCCACAGGCAACTGTGGTTTGGTTCAGCCTTTGCTGGTGGTTGGCTTCACATTTAGAAGAATATTTTGCAAATTGACGTGTATAGCATTTACCAGCAAAGCAAGTCAGAACAAAGCGAACACAACATCCAGTATGGTTTTTGTTTTAGGTACAGTGTCAGAAAGCCCTTATAGATGCTGATTAGTAAATGCAGATTGTTTTGATTTTGAAGCTTAGCCCAGACCAGCCTGAGTTGTTCTGTATCTGAGGCTAGCCTTCATCTTGATCTTTCTGCCACTACTTCCCAAGTACTGGGCTTATAGGCATGTAACACCATGCCTAGGTGGGTACAGTTTTCCTGGTCTTTTGGGGGCAGTATTTTGAGATAAGATCTGTCTAAGTACATACTTTTGTAAGTATGGTTAAAGAGAAATTTAAAAATAGATTTTAGAAATGAGAATCATATAAAAGTGTGTGAACTCTTGTTGTCTTTGATGTCACTGGTGTGGAGGAGAACATGGCTTGGAATTTTGGTCCTAGCAGTAGGCCACCTCAGGTGCTATGGGCGAAGGTTGACCATAGGTACACTGAGTTTTCATTGGAGCCAAACCAGGTTTTGCCCTAAATGCAGTTTGTGTTTTTTTTGTAGCAGGAAGCAAGTCTCCCTCTGAGTAAGAAGTAAGGGGTGTGACCACAGTTCTTATGGACTACGGAATCATTTGCCTCCCGAATTTATTTACATATATATTTGAGATTAAAGTTAATCATTTTCTAATAAAAGTTTTGCATATGAGAACTTAAAAAAGTCTTGTGTGGTGTTGCGGCAAACGCTGGGATCTGTGCTGACTTTGCTTTTCCTTCTGTTGTGTTCAGCGCCCCGAGGACCAGAGGTTAATTTATTCCGGGAAGCTGCTGTTGGATCACCAGTGTCTCCGAGACTTGCTTCCAAAGGTACTTTGTGGCACTTAGCATCAGCTTTGAGGTGTTGTCAAGCACTCGCGGATTGAGTCCCGTTCCTAAGGTGTCTCTTATTACACTCTGCAGCAGGAAAAGCGACATGTTTTGCATCTGGTATGCAATGTGAAGAGTCCCTCAAAAATGCCAGAAGCCAGCACAAAGGTACGTGACCCTTTTGTGATAATAACTATTTGTGTCTTTGATTCTCACGGGAGGGAGAAAGGAAGTTGAGTGAAACTTGAGAGATGTTCTAGTGTTCCCCGCGCCATCATAGCAGGACTTACTTAGATAGAGGCTATGTTCTCAGTGCAGTAAAGGCTGGATGTAGAGGCAGAATACCTGCTGTGTGCAAAAGCAAAGTCACACCTCTGGCCTGAGGTCACTGTGTGTCCGGAATACAGCACCAGGATGGCTCTTGAAAGTGGGGTTTACAGAAATGAGCACATTTCTCTAAGGAACATTTTGCTTTTGTTTTTTGAGATAGGATTTCTCTATATAGCCATGGCTGACCTGGAACTCACTCTGTAGACCAGGCTGTTCTGGAACTCACAGAGCTCCACATGCCTCTGCCTCCCGAGCTGGGATTAATGGCGTGTGTCCCTGCAGCCAAGCTAGAAACATTACTTTTTATAAAGAGTATTTTATATTTCCTGTAGAAATTTCTGTCATGATTATTTGGACAGGAAAAAGCCACAGTCTTCCTTGTATCTTCTCTAAAGACTTAAATTTGACAAACTCATTTGTGTTTCTAGTGTGTTAATGGACTTCCATTTGCATTCCAGTTGCATTTCCTGCAACATCTGAATATCACATATGCTGCCTCGTCGTATGTATCATCTCGTGGGTCCCATTTAACTTCGAGGCTTTGTGGTTTAGCACCATACATTTTAGCATCATCAGGAAGCTTTCTCACCAATGACAATTGAGTTTGGAAGATTTTCCTGAGACTACAGTAGTTATTCTTAGGGAAACAGAAATGTGAATAATCTTTTTTATTTTTAGTGCATATGTGTGTGTAGATATTAGATATTGGTATCTATATAGAGAGGTGTTTTTGCCGGGGCTTGAACCCAGGGCCTCATGAAGGCAAGGCGAGAGCTCTACCGCTGAGCTACATTCCTCAGCCCTAGTATCTGTATGTTGAAAATCATTGCAATGAACAAATGGAGATTTTCTTCGCATTACATTGTACTTAATTTGTCCAGTTGAGGGGCGGGGATCAGGATAGGCACTGGTAGCAAGGCAGCGCTTTTCTCTTGATTGCACACAGTTGCATCAGGCCCTGTGCTCTGATCTTTGTGTTACTCAGGGCGCTGAATCCACAGAGCAGCTGGCTAACACTAATCAGTCACAGCATCCTGGGGATTCCTCGAGCGATGGTCTAAGGCAAAGGGAAGTTCTTCAAAACCTTTCTCCCTCCGGATGGGAGAACATCTCCCGGTGAGTGTTCATGTCGAACGTGATTGTGCTCCATTTGTGTCAGGATGAGGCGTGTTCACACAGGTGCAGTCTGAGCTTCAAGATGTACAAGATGGCTTCTTTTAAAGGCCTCATGGGTCTGTTTTTCTTAATATTAGTCTCTCAGTATATATTTTAGAAAGTAGGGCCATGAAATGAAAACACAGGCCTTTTAGCCCCTAAATGGGTGTGCTTCCCAATGGCTGCCACCTCCCTGCAGCCCTGTCCTTATGGCTTCTTAAGTGACCCTGCTCAAATGACAGAATTGATGACAAGATTAAAAGATAAAAGTGAAGCAAAGTGCCAGGTGGTGGTGGCGTATGCTTTTAATCCCAGTACTTGGGAGGCAGAGACAGGCAGATCGCTGTGAGTTCGAGGCCAGCCTGGTCTACAGAGTGAGTTCTGGGACAGGCTCCAAAGCTACAGAGAAACCCTGTCTCAAAAAACTAAAACAAAAAACAAACAAAAAGATGGAGCAGAGTTTAAAAGTGAAGTGAAAATACACCAGTTGTTTTATTTTTTTCTCTTGGAGAATTTCCTTTCATAAATGAAGTAAGTAGTAAGTTTTTTGAGGTACATTGCTAGATTTAGGGATAGGAGGGGAGTCCTGAGAAGCTAAACTCCAGGTCGGGAACCTTCTGGCCCTAAGGAAGATGCTTTATTGTTCTGGACATCTTGTTTGGGATGTCTCTTTAGGAACAGAAGCATTTATCGCTTCACCATTTTTGTTTTTTCTCTTGTATTGATTTATCGCTATGCAATTTTTATCAGTTGTGTTGAGGTTTCTTGACTCCTACCCAACAAAGGCGTGTAACAGTTATGGAATGGGGGGCTTCCTCCCCTCGTGTGTATAAGAAGCGCACAGCCCTGAGCCTCTCATGCGCTTGCTTTGGGCAAGGGAAGGCTGTTGCATGCCGGAAGAAGTGAGTCTGGCATGGCACAAACCGTGTCTAAAAGTCAGGGCCTGGTCTTTTAGCTCAGGAGCTTGTGCGAGTCCCTGACTTTCTGAGCTGCACTGGGCTTTCTGTAATTAGGGTGGACTCTCTCTACAAGGTTGTCAGGTAGTTATCCAGCTGTGTGGGATACCAGGTGACCAGTCAGCACACAGGGAGGGTGTCACCTGCGCTCACTGGGGTCAGGGAAGAGGAGAGATCTTTCTCAGGAAGGGCTTGGGATGTGGCCGGGATACTCCCCCGTAAAGCCTGATCAGCGGTTCCAGCCCTGGGTGAGACTCAAGAGGAAGAGCATCAGCCTGTCTGCATGGCTGTGCAGCTCTCCCTTGCCAACATGATGGGAACCAGGGCGGGCAGGGCTCTTGTTTCCCATGGGATCTGGTGAACCACCGCGGGAACCTGTCTTCAGGGCTGCTGTGCTCAGTGTCCAGGGTGCACCATACAGTTGGCATGGTGGGAGCCATCCTGTCTTTCTGACTTTAATTGCTGATTATAACTTATTATTTAGCTCTTTATCCCAAACCCACTCAAAATGCCCTTCTGTTTGAATCTGCATACAGGCCTGAAGCTTTCCAGCAGGCATTCCAAGGTCTCGGGCCTGGCTTCTCCGGCTACACAACCTATGGGTGGCTGCAGCTTTCCTGGTTTCAGCAGATCTATGCAAGACAGTACTACATGCAATAGTGAGTCCCGCTGTGCTGGGTGTGGCCAGGGCTCCTTGGGATGGAGAGAAATCCCATCTGTGCTATAAAGTGCTGAAGGGAGAGAGGGCAGTGGCTTTCTGTCTGCCAGAGTCCTGTTCTTTGTGGTCTGGTGTAGTAGAGTGGAAACGACAGCTTCCTGATTTGTGAATTGATGTAGAATTAGTTCCTGATAAGCTTTGCCATGTGGCTCCGCTCAGACATTCTAGAGACATTTGTTTCATAGACATGGTGCTCAGTACCTTTAGTGGCTCTTAGTTCCTCACTTGAATCCCAGCATCTGGGAGCCAGAGGCAGGTAGGTTTCTGTGAGTTCAAGGCCACCCTGGTCTACATAACAAGTTCCAGGGCAGCCAAGATCAGAGATATATAATGAGTTTCAAAATGTGTGTGCGTGTGCACACACACTAACACACACACACGTAATCTAAAAAAGATTCTTCTCTACAATGAAGACAAGCTAAGCATATGGGTTCCTAGTCATACTGTTAGCCGTGGAAGCCCCACAGGGCCAAGCCCCACAGGGCCGAGAGCACTCTGTGTTTACAACGCCCTGCCTTCAGCAGTGTCTGCTTCTGTTGCTTTTGTTTTAGCTTGGCTGCCACTGCTGCGTCAGGAGCTTTTGTCCCAACACCAAGGGCACAAGAAATACCTGTGGTCTCAACACCGGCTCCAGCTCCTATTCACAATCAGTTTCCGGCAGAAAACCAGCCAGCCAATCAGAATGCAGCTGCTCAAGTGGTCGTTAATCCTGGAGCCAACCAGAACTTGCGGATGAATGCGCAGGGTGGCCCTCTTGTGGAAGAAGATGACGAGATTAACAGAGACTGGCTGGACTGGACCTACTCGGCGGCCACCTTTTCCGTTTTTCTCAGCATTCTCTACTTCTACTCCTCGCTGAGCAGGTTCCTCATGGTCATGGGCGCCACCGTGGTTATGTACCTGTAAGCAGACGGTTCTTTCTTCTCCTTACTGAAAACGGCACTGTATTGTGCCTTGAGTACAGGCCCCTTGTTTCAGTCTATGGTCCTTGAAGGAGGTTTACTTCAATCCTGTCCTTCTGGCATTTCCAGTGTGAGGAGTCCGCGGCTTGGCTGTGCGTCAGTCAGAGGGCAGAAACCCCATGTTAGTGCCAGAGGAATAGTCTCATTCTCCAATAAGTGAATAAATGGCCTTCCAGGCTGGTGGGCTTGGGAGGCACAGGACAGAGCCACACTGCAGCACGAGAGGGACAGAACAGAGTGGTGTTTATCAGGCTGTGGCCGCTTTGCAGGACAAAGGTCAGACAGTGACTGTTGTCTCAGCCATGAAGGGCCAGTGACCCTTTACACAGCTGCTGCTTGCTTCAGCTGTTCATGTGTAGAGCAGTGGCTGCTGACTGGAGATAACTCTGCGTCCTCTCCCGGGGGACATTTGGCAGTGTCTGGAGGATGTCACAGCCAGAGGGCTGGTCTGTGGTTGAGTGAGTGGCAGCAAGGGCTGCTTCTACGTTTCTGGCAGTGTACAGGAGAGTTGACAATGTGAGGATCCGGACCATGAAAGCTTGGCCTACAAGGAAAGGTCTCTGGTTACAATGGATGGAAGGAAGTTTTTCTTTATAGTAAAAACGGGTTTTTATTTTAAGTTTTAAAAATGTAAGAAGTACAACAAACAATATGTTGTCTTGAAAGTTGAATTTTGTTAGATTTTCCAATTAGAGTCTTTTATCAAATATTTTTGTAGTTCTTAGAATCAAATATTTATGTGACCAAACTTAGATTATTATTACATTATGTATATATTACATTATATGTGTGTGTATATAGTTTTATGCACAAATGCATTTCCACTTCTGTCAAGTTTGGTTTGTTTTCATTCCTGTGGTGCTAGGTGTAGGACCCTGGTCCTCCTCCATCCAGGCAAGCAAGCACACTTTTTCTAACTTATAGTCTCAGCTTGTTCCTTTTTTTTTTCTTTTAAATATTTATTTATTTATTTATTATGTATGCAATATTCTTTCTGTGTGTGTGCCTGAAGGCCAGAAGAGGGCACCAGACCTCATTACAGATGGTTGTGAGCCACCATGTGGTTGCTGGGAATTGA
>NC_022011.1:14781804-14793158 GCF_000317375.1 Microtus ochrogaster | reverse complement strand
CTTTGGAAGAGCAGGCAATGCTCTTAACCGCTGAGCCATCTCTCCAGCCCCCCCCCCTTTTTTTTTTAATTTTGAGACAGGGTCTTGCTGACCAGACTGGCATCGAACTCACTCTGTAGCCAAGGCAGGCTTTGAACTTTGAATCCTTCTGTAGCCTCAGGATGACTAGGCTCATGCACTGCATGCTGGCTCTGTCGAGGTTTGCAAGGGCCAGTTTTAGTTCCTATTAACAAGCATTTTTTACACACACTGCATGCCAGCTGTTAACTTATTGCTGGTGAATAAAAGGCAGCTCCTGCGTTTAAGGACCAGAGGCCTGAGAAAATCTAGGCGACGGACAAGCAGACTGCAGGTGGCATCGCACGAGCTTTGGTGCCTTAGTCTCTCACGTGGCTGTCACATGGCTTAACTGGGGTGTCTGTCTGTGCTTTCCTCAAAGGCATCACGTCGGGTGGTTTCCCTTCAGACAGAGGCCAGCTCAGAACTTCCCGGGTGATGGTCCTCCTCCTCAGGAAGCCGCAAACCAGGACCCCAACAATAACCTCCAGGTACAGGCCTCCCTACCCTGCCACACGCCCCAGTCCTTTCAGACTCATGGTCTGCCATGTTTTAAGGCTAAGTATTTCACGGTTTCAAAAAAAATTTATTCTTACAGCATCTATTTTTAAGACTTTGACTATTCTATATAGGCATATGGCAGCTGGAATTTTTGCATATGTTATGATCGGGGATCAGGGTGTTGGCCCACGTTTTGAGAATAAGAGCTATGTGACAGTGCATTTAACTATGAAAAGTGCTGATGATAGTCATTCTGATCAATTAGGTACATAAGCACATCTCAAAATAGATTTCCTGAAGAGTAATGTAGAAGTAGAATCTTCATGAGGCATATTAGTGCATAACCCTAAAGGATAGACTTTCTAACAAAAATTGCCTCTGTAGTCTGGCTACACTGACCATGGCCTTGGTTGGTTTCCTAGCCCAGGGCGCTGACCAGATTGGAGGACTGGTTAGTGTGTGGCCAAGTTCATTACTGTTTGACAGTAGCAGAAGGTCAGGGTTCTTCTGTCAAGAGCAGTTTCAGCTGCAGATGTGCTGTAGACACCAAGGGGTGCCTCCTGCCACGAAGGGCTCATCCCCCAGGACCGGTCGGCCTGCCAGGCTTTGTCCTGACCTGTCCTCAGGATAGATGCCCTCTGGACCCTAATTGGTTTCCCCGTTGTGGTTTTGCCTGTAGGAAGGCACGGATCCTGAGACGGAAGACCCCAACCGCCTCCCCGCAGACCGTGACGTGCTGGACCCTGAACAGGCCAGCCCATCGTTTATGAGCACCGCATGGCTAGTCTTCAAGACTTTCTTTGCCTCGCTGCTTCCTGA
Organism: Microtus ochrogaster; assembly: GCF_000317375.1. Taxonomy (NCBI): domain Eukaryota; kingdom Metazoa; phylum Chordata; class Mammalia; order Rodentia; family Cricetidae; genus Microtus; species Microtus ochrogaster. The sequence continues at coordinate 14,791,781 of NC_022011.1, read as the reverse complement.
AGGCCCGCCAGCTATACCAAACTGATGGTACTTGTGCTGTCGCTGGCGGCTTTCACAGCTTGGACTGGATCATCTGGCTCCAGCTCATTGTCCTCACCTGGCGTGACTCAGCAGAGTCATTGACAACCCACAGGGTGGCGGTGTGCTTTTGTGCCAAGCAGAAGCACAAACTAAGACATGAAGCCGTGACACAAACTGCCCCTCATGTCTTTATTCTGAAGAGCTTTAATGTATACTGTATGTAGTTTCATAGGCACTGTAAGCAGAAGGCCCGGGTCGCATGTTCTGCCTGAGCACCTCCCAGATGTGTGTGCATGTGTGCTCTACATGGAAGTCATAGACGTGTGTGCATGTGTGCTCTACATGGAAGTCATAGATGCAGAAGTGGTTCTGCTGGTTCGATTTGATTCCTGTTGGAATGTTCAAATTACACTAAGTGTACTACTTTATATAATCAGTGAATTGCTAGACATGTTAGCAGGACTTTTCTAGGAGAGACCTATGTATAATTGCTTTTTAAAATGCAGTGCTTTACTTTAAACCGAGGGCGACTTGGCAGAGGAGAAACCTTTGCTGGGTTTTCTGTTCAATAATAAAGTTTTGCTATGAATGACTGTGGCAGAGACTCCCATTGTCCTGGCAGTTTGCTGTGTCCCTTGTCACTGGAGAATCAAGAGTTCAGCAGCTGATTCTTAAATAACCCCGATACTTCTTCTCCTAAAGGGCTGTTTGTACCAGTGAGGGAGGAGAAGAGGAAGCTCTTGTTAACGAGGGCCATGCCTGTGTATGTCCACATTTCCTACCTCAATATCACTGGCTTATATAGGAACCCACCAAGGTTATCCCCAAATTCAAGGCCAGTGGCGTTAAGTGCCGGGCCTGGTTATTACTTCCCCCAGAAACCTCAATTTCAGTTGAGAAAGGAATCGAACTTCTCATTCACCGACCCTGGTTCCTCATGAGTACTTAGAGGCTGAGTTTGCCCTGAAAACAGTCCTTATGTCTGGGTAGCTATAGTCAGAGCCTGCCAAGCCAAGCCTCATCTTGGAAGTGCGTGAGTTACAATGCATCGTGGTCTCTGGATGGGAAAGAGATGGGTTATGATGGCAGGAATACCAAGGAGTAGAGCTGGGGTTTTTGGTGTGAGCCCACTAAGATTTGGATTCAGTGCTCTGGCAAAAGGGGTTAGGAAGGGCCCAAAACTGGCCTCTACCAAATAAACAGAAATGCTGGGGCTGCCTTAGTATATTACAGAGGAAGGGACCCAAAACGTTATGTAAACTACAGTGTTAGGACTTTTCAAGTATTACTCCATCATCAAAGGGAAGTGGTAAGTATAAAATGTCCCATTCCCATGGTCCTCACCTCTGATAAATTGCCCTTTTTCTCATGCAAATTCCCTGTGATTGGCTGACAGAGGTAGAGACCACAGATGCGCTTCAAAGATAGTTCTGCATGAGATGTACACAGCGCCTGGAAAGGGGCAGCTTGCAGCATTCTGCGCTTTCTGAGACATCCAAAGAGCAGTGGTACAGGGAACTCTTCCCTCTGGTCAGAACGTTATGATGGCGTCGTTTGCTTATGAAGAGAAATAGCCAGAACCACATAATCAGTGTATACTGATTAGACCATGTTCATAATTATACTGTGGTGTATACTGATTATACTGCGGTGTGTGCTGATATATGATTCTGCATATACTGCTTATGGGTTGTGGCCAGCGGTTTAGCTGGGACTTGGGAGAAACAAGATTGAGAAGCTGGTCAAGCGGCCTTGGGAAAAGGCATGTAGGTAGACCTCTGAACAGACCAAGATCCAAAGGTATTCCCCGTGAATTCTCACTAAAGGGTGGATAGGACCCATTTGTAGATAGCAGCCTGTCTCCTTCTCTTGCCACACACATCCTTGACCCATAGGCTCATGGATAAAGTGTCGGGGTGACAGGGATGAGGTCTTGTAAAGCCCAGCTCTACGGGACGGTACGTGCTATGGTCTGCGAGCCAGGAACTAGGCTGGAGATTTAAACACAAAGACACACGGAGTCATCCTTGATACAAGAATGCCAACTTTATTGTGCTCCAGGGAAGCTTATGCGGGGATCCTTAACTGATAGCCTTTCCTCAGCTCTTGGGATTTTCAGCTGTAAAACCCACCAGAATTCACTCCCCTGTCATCAGGAACTCATGAGGATCTCGTGCTCAGAGCAGGTGCAGGCACAGGAAAACAAGCTGTTTTTCTCAGTTCACTCCAGCAGGCAAAGGGTCTGAGGCAGGCAAAGAAAGTCAAGGGGCCAGGAGTCTGAAGCCCCCAACAAGGTCTGGCCTAAGATTCATGGCCTAAGGTTCTGGCCTAAGACTCATGACGAACCTGCTTGTAGCATAAGACATTAATAGTTGTACTTTATGTCCCAGTATGTAAGCCACAAGTTCTTGGGGAGCACAGTGGTCATTTCCAGGGACTGTGCATCCCCTGCTGGGGAGATCTGCGTGTTCCCACTGTGTGAGGAATAACTGTCATTCTCGATGGAAGTGCGATTTTTTTTTTTTGCATTTATTTGGAGGTTGAGGGTGAACTGAAAAGGTGCCAAGTTGACAGAAGTAAACTACAATGCTCCAACCCAGCCTGACTGAGTTAGGTTCTCTAAACATACACATAGTGTGGTCTGACTTGCTTGCAGTACCTTCAAGAAATCAAGGTAATCAAGGCCCCACTCAATCAGCTCACAGACCTGAGGTCTGTCTCCTCAGAGAGAAGTTAGGTGCAGCCTTAGCTCCTGCCTGAGGTCCAGCCAAGATCACATGAGCCCATGGCACCAATACATACACATTCCAGCTGCTTCCACCTCTCTGGCAGAATGTGGGCTACTACAGACTCTCAGCTCCTTGTCCCTGTGTGTCATGTTGGCCAAAATGGGTTACTCGGGCGGGCTAGCACTCTTGTTGAGTCAGGGTCTTCTTCCCTTGCTGTGTCTGAGAACAAAGCATGTGATAGGTATCTCTAGCAAAGTCCGAGATTTCCCAGTCTAGGAGAGGGCTGGAATCTGTAGAAAGAGGCAGGCCTCATCCCAAAGGATTTGAGGAGTCCAGAAGTGATGGGATTTTAATGGTGACAAGACCCTGGGTGTCAGGTTGGGTGGCTGTAGAGGAGGCATGTCAATCAGCCTGTGACAAAATACCCAAGGAACCCCAGCTTTGCAGAAGAAAATTCTTTGGCTTCAGGGGTTGAAGATCACAGTTGCTTAGCTCGGTTGTCTCCAGGCCTATGGTGAAATGGGAAAGAATGGCAGAGGGTGTGGGGGGCAGAAATGCTCACTTTGTGGAGTCTGAGAAGTGGAGAGAGAGATGGGGGCAGGGAATCGGGGGGAGGGGTGTTATTAGAAGGAAGAGGAGAGAGACAGAGGGAGGGAGGAAGAAAGAGACGAGTAGAGAGAGAGGGAGGAATGGGGGAGGGAAGAGAAAAAGAAGAGAGAAAATAGAAAGAGGCCAAGGATAAAATATATCCAGCCACCAAAGGTTCACTGCTCTGGTCCCTCCATGCAAGTCCACCTCCTAAAGTTCATGCCACCACGCAGACGCCAGGAAGCTATGAATCCATCAACAGCTCAGTTCACCAGCAAGGCCAGTGCCCTCATGAGTCAGTCACTCCCCAAAGACCCAACTCTAAACACATCTGCGCTGGGGACCAAGCCTTCAAGGTAAGCCTTTTGGTGAGGCACTTAGGAACCAAATGTAATATTTGACCTTTCTGGTGTCCCCTGTATGCATTGAAAAAATGTGTGTTCCTGAGGACAGAGGTGCTTACCAATGTCAAGGCATGGGAGCCCATCTTACAGCTGGCTGACCAGAGCGTAACCATGTGTACAGTGTTACTACTCAGTGGGCAGCACTGGCAAACCCACTTGGGGTTTACATCTTGGTAGGTCAATAGGGATTACATCAGGGTGCAAATGCATATAAAATGTCAAGAGTTAAGGGGAAAATCATGGAAGGAAGAGGAATTATGGGTTAGTGAATAGTTGTGGCTTATTGGCTAAAGTTCCAGTGTCTCTCTCCAGCAGGGCTACATGGCCTCTCTCTTACTCTTACTCCACCTTTCTTTCTCCCAGCATTCACTTTAGTTTTCCCCACCTACCTAAGCTCTGCCCTATCAACAGGCAGAGGCAGTTTCTTTATTCATTAACCAATAAAAGCAACACATAGAGAGAAGGACCTCCCACATCACATGTATCCATCCATCGGGATGCTTGCTGTGGGGCTGCCTGTGTACTAATGGGTACAGGTATTTCACAGTCAGATGTCTCTGGGTATCTATGTATAAGTGGCATGTGCAGATGTGCACATGCACACACAGGTACATGAGGCTACATGCATGCAAATGTCTATCAGGACAGGTATGGGGGCAAAGTGCATCAGGTGTGTGCCTGTCTTAAGTGGCTGCTGTTAACAGAGCCATGAGGGTGGCAAGTAGAGTAATTTTCTCCTAACATTCAGTATTACAGTAAGGGATTAGGCTGGGCTGGAAGCCAGGATGGCCTGCCACCAGCCACCAGAGGGCAGAAAATGCCTAGGTGGAAGATGATGCAGCCAGTCCCAACCCTTTTCTTGGGTCTCCATTAGGCAAGATCAGATTGGAGCCTGATGCCAAAATTTTGGCATCTTTCTGCCTTATCACCATCTCTCCTGACCTCTTTCAGGCCTCTACCTTATTCAGTGACCCCTGGCCCAGGGCTCAGAAAGCAGACTGTTTGTTACATAGTGGATTAGTACCCAGAGGTAACCCAGGACCCTTTGGGATCACAGGAAGTGTGCTCCTGACCAGGCCAACATGAATTCCTGAAGTGCCAATGCCCAGACGTCCAGGAGCAGGGCTGGCCTGATTCTTCTGGCTCCTGCACAGTTTGGACTCGGTTGGGAGATCTGTACTGGACACTGTGGAGTCGTCTGCCACTCTTATTGCAGGCCTGGGCCCTGATCAGAACGTCGCCAAACCCAGCCTTGGCCCTGGCTTGTGTGGGGTGGGTCATGCATGGGCAGAAACATCCCAGGACCAGTCTGGTGGTTGCAGCAGTGATCAGCAGGGAGCTCTGGTCTCCTTCAGTTTAGGAAGTTTTCTGAACCTCTGCTCTGTGACGAGCTAGCCTTCCATGATGGGCGGGTTGTCTGTGGGAGGCTCTCAACGTCTCACTGATGCATGGGCAGTGTGGGCAGGTGCCCCTTCCAGCCAGAAAGGATAGTTGTACACACTGGGGTCAGGGCAGTGAGCTGTGGTCCAAGTTCTTGCCGTTCCCATTCTCACTCTCTTTGAAAGGAAGACCCTGAGGGTCCAAGAGATTCCACAGCTGCCAGGCATGTAGCTGTTGAGTGGCCGAAGCTGGGCTCCCATAAGACTCCATGCTGTCTGGTAATTCTGCTGTTTATTTTAAGATCCTTCACGCCTGTGGCCTTCTGTGTCTATGCTCAAATGTGGAGGAGATGGCAGACCTGTGGGTCTCAAGGGTGACAATAGCCTTGCCCAAGTCTTCCAACTTAATAATTTTGGTGTCTGTCCTTTCAGGAAATTCTCTACAGATAGCACCTGCACACCCAGGGCTGAGAGTGAAATCACGTGGTCCTTACCAGAGGGAAGCAGAGGGAGAGCTGACATACGGCCCAGAAAAAAGACAGGGTGAGAAATCACAGAGGTTAAGATGAGTGTTGTGGCCACTCACCAAGGAGCTCTGGCAGCCACCAGGTGAAGGGCAAGACCAGGAATGGATCAGTCCATGCCCAGTGCCTCCAGAAAGCTGGCCCTGTTTGTCCTCAGTCCCAGCCCCATGCTATTGGCTATAGACTTAAAATATGTTAAAATGCATACACTCTGACCTCATAACCGCATGCTTCTGTCATTCTAAGCACTGAGTAGGAATAATTTGTTATAGCAACCAAAGGAATCTCTTACTCGCTCCTGCAAGAGCTTGTCAGAATACAATAGCAAAACCATAACTTAAGATAGTAGGACTCAGAATAGCTTAGGTGGCATGAGATCACTTTTGCAAAAGGTACTCACAAGCACACATGCGTGTGTGTGTGTGTGTGTGTGTGTGTGTTTGCATACACACACAATACTGGGTGAGAAAACCATCTATTACTGTTTACCCAATATAGGTCTTCCTGGCAAAGGCCTGCATACAAGGACAGACAGCCTCACTGGCAAACTGTTGGGACATTATAGACATTCAATTGGGAGCTCATTTGATACAATGGAATACTGTGAAAGAATAAATAATCAAAAAGAAAAGGATATTATTAAGGAGTAGGAAGGAGGGGCTAGAGAGATGGTTCACCTGTTAAGAGAACTGGCTGGGTTTTTGTTGTTGTTGGTTTTGTTTTTTGTTTTTTTGTTTTTTTTTTATTTTCGAGACAGGGTTTCTCTGTAGCTTTTGGTTCCTTTCCTGGAACTAGCTCAGGCTGACCTCGAACTCAAAGAGATCCGCCTACCTCTGCCTCCCGAGTGCTGGGATTAAAGGCGTGCACCACCACCGCCCAGCTTAGAACTGGCTGTTTTTGTTTTTTTTTTCAGAGGACCTGGATTCAGTTCCCAGCACCCACATGGCAGCTCACAACTATCTGTATATCCAGTTCCAGGGGATCCAACACTCACACACAGACGCATAAGCAGGCAAAACACTAATAATAAAATAAAATACAAATAAATAAGTAAATAGATGATTTCTAAAAAGAGTAAAAGGAATTCTGCAAATATACAAATAATAAATCTGAATGTTGCTACTGAGCAGAACACTACACAATTATAAAACAAATCTCCTATCTGCACTCACTCAGTCTTAGTCTTGGTTACTTTTCTATTTCTGTGACCAAACACCATGACCAAGGAAACTTAAAAAGAAGGAATTTAATTGGAGGTTCACAGTTCTAGAGAGTTAGAGCCTATGACCTTCATGGTGGAGAGTATTGCAACAGGCAGGCAGACATAGCAGTAGCTGAGAGCTTACATATTATTGATCCACAGGCATGAAGCAGAGGGGTTGGGGGGAGACAGAGAAAGCTAACTGGGAATGACATGGGCTTTTGAAACCTCAGAGCCCACCCTATCCCCAGTGACACACATCCTCCCAGAAGGCCACACCTCCTAATCCTTCCCAAATAGTTTCACCAATTGGAAGCTAATCATTCAACTATGGGGGCCATTCTCACTCAAACCACATTCTTATAGAGAGATTGTGACGATATGATAAGGAAATAAAAGAGTTTCTGGGGGGGGGGGCTGGAGAGATGGCTCAGTGGTTAAGAGCATTGCCTGCTCTTCCAAAGGTCCTGAGTTCAATTCCCAGCAACCATATGGTGGCTCACAACCATCTGTAAAGAGGTCTGGCGCCCTCTTCTGGCCTTCAGGCTTACACACAGACAGACTATTGTATACATAATAAATAAATAAATATTAAAAAAAAGAGTTTCTAGGGACTTGAAAGTCACTCCTATGGGGCACAGGGCAGCCTGGTAACACATGGGGCCTGGGCCACACATGGATCCCAGGCCACACAGCTGCCATGGCAGGCAGCATCAGGTTCTAGGAAAAGCTATAAAGTGACACCACCCAGGGAGGACCAGCATTAGATAAGACCACCGGGTGTCCCTGAGACCAGGACTCACCTGTTCCCCTTTTGCCAATACCCCTAGACAAATGTCAGCCAATCATGGTCCTAAACCCTGGAAGTCCCCTCACCCCAACCTCTACTGTGATAAAACCTCAATCCTATCCCAACTGGGCTTGGCACTCTCTGCTCTCAACCTCTGCTTTGGACAGATAGAGGTTCCAAGCTTAAGTTTTAATAAAGGCTCTTTGCTTTTATATATGAGTGTGAACTATAGGGTGGGATTTGTGGGACCCTGCTATCTGGGCATAACAGCTCCAATAGTTGGGTAGTGCTCTTTCAGAGGACTGAGTTCAGTTCCCAGCATCTACACCAGGGGGCTCACAACTGCCTGTAACTCTAGCTCTAGTGGGATCCAAAGCCCTTTTCTTGCCTCCATAAGCAACTGCACTTACACGTATCTTTCACACACACCCCAACACACTCAAGAACACATAATAAAAAATATATCTGTGGTAAAGTGCTGGTGAAGGCAGGGACCAGGGCTCAGCCTTCTCTGATGGCTGTCGTGTGAATTTCCAACTAACCAGTGACATTACTGAGCGCAGAGGTCAGAGACTCAGGGTCTCACCTACCACGCAGTCCTTTCCACTCTGTGACCTAATATATGCCAGCCACCTCGGGAGCCCTGATGGCAAGAGACTGGAATAAAGTAACACGAAAGAGGTCAGCTTTGAGCATTAACTAGACAGCATTCTGCTGTCATTTGCATAATCTAACTTTTAGTGGCTGCTAATCAGCTTGCAAAATGCCTGGGAAGCACACGATTGACTGCCTCAATCGACCAGGCTCCTGCTGTGCTCCCAGGTCTTGCCGGACTTCGAGCCTGAGACCCGGGGGCTTGAGCTGTGACAATGACCTGAAGCATGGGTCACTGACCCTCTGTCGGAATGCTGGTATCTCTCTCAGCCTTCGTTACAAACAGGAGGCCACAGCTCCAGGGTGTCCTTGCAGGCAGGAGTGAGGTCTTCCTGTCCTAGCTGGCTAACCCCTTGTCCTGTTACTCTGAATTCCATGCTGCTAACGAACACCATGTACTGGAGACACTGTCAAGAAAACAGGTTTGGTTTGGCTCATATCCGGGTCTAAAGGCAAGGCGCTTATCTGCTGGTGCCGTCTGCTGACAGAGTCCCGAGGCAACGCAGGAACAAGGAGCACATGAGCATGTGTGTATACAAATATGTACGGCCTCACCATGACCACAGCCGCCTCTTCCGTCTCTCCTCCTCACTCTGTGTGTGTGTGTGTGTGTGTGTGTGTGCACGTGCACGCCCGCGTGTGTCAGAGGCCAGCCACAGATGTCTTCCTCAGTTGCTTTGCACTTTATTGTTAAGATAGTATCCATCGCTTTTTACCTGTAGTTCCTCAACTCGGCTAGCCAGCCGTCCAGTGAGCCCCAGGGATCCAGCTGTTCCCATCTCCCCAGCGCTGGGATTACAAATCCACACTGCTACCCTTGGCTGTTCCCACCCCACCCTCTTTATTTGTATGTATGTGTGGGGGTGCTTTACCTTCATGGTTATCTACCACATGCATGCAGTACTCCTGGAGGCCAGAAGAGGGCACCAGATCTTCCTGGGAACGGGTTTCTGTTAGTTGTAAGGCCCCGTGTGGGTGCGGGGAATTGAACACCTGACCTAAGGAAGAGCGACCAGTGCTCTTAACCACCGAGGCACTGCTCCAGCGCCACTAGCTGTCACTGAATTCTGACTTAGCGACCTCCCCAGGCTCCTCTCTTTCTTCTTCTAATGTCACCAGGATTCAGTCACATGGGTTCAACACTGACAGTTGATTCTGCGAAGCCCCACCTTGCTGTCTTAAGAGTCCATGCTGGGGGTTAGACCCTAATATGGTTTCAGAGGGAACAGACTTTATTCAAACCTCCATGGCTATCCCTGTAAGATATTCATGACTCCTAGCAGAGCTCATTAAGATAGTCTCCTAGAATGGGACTTTAAACGTCACCCACTTCAGAACACTACTACTTTTAATCCAAGCTCCTTCCAGTCATGGGGCACAGGCCTGGCATCCCAGGGCACTGGACATAAAGCTCCACCCCCAGTAAACAATGACATCCTTTTTTCCCCAGTGTCCTGGTTTATTTTCCTCCTGATACCTGTTCTTCCTCCTCCTGATGCCCACTCTTCTTCCTCCCTGACACCCGCTCTCCCTCCTCCCTGATGCCCGCCCTCCCTTCTCCCTGATTCCCACTCTCCTCCTCCCTGATACCTGCTCTCCCTCCCTCCTGATGCCCATTCTCCCTGATGCCCGCTCTCCCTTCTCCCTGATGCTCGCTCTCCCTCCTCCCTGATGCCCGCTCTCCCTC
>NC_022011.1:14773695-14781579 GCF_000317375.1 Microtus ochrogaster | reverse complement strand
CTCCTCCCTGATGCCTGCTCTCCCTCCTCCCTGATGCCTGCTCGCCCTCCTCCCTGATGCCTGCTCTCCCTCCTCCCTGGTGCCCACTCTTGCTCTTCCCTGATGTCCACGTTCTTCCCCACAGCTAACATTTATTCAGGAAGGAAATTCATTACTAGCTCTCTTTTTTAAAATCAAATTTATTTTTTATTTCTTTGTGTAGTTGTATGGAAGCATTTGGAGGCCAGAGGAAAACCTCAGCTGTCATCTTAAGGAAAGCCACCTCCTTTGACATGTGTATAACTTCGAGACAAATCTCTTCATGCGGTTCTGACAGACCTAGAACTCACGGTGTAGACTAGGTTGGTCTTGAGCTCACAGAGATCTGCTTGCTTTTACCTTCTAAGTGCTAGGATTAAAGACACGTACCTCCGTGCCTGGTTCTACCTCTTTTGCGACACAGTCTTTCATTGGCCTGAAGCATGCCAACTAGGCTAGACTGGCTGGCTAGCAAGCCCCATGGGTTCTCCTATCTCCACCTTCTCGGCACTGGGATCGCAGGTGCACACCACACCATGCCCAACGTTTTCACGTGGGTTCTGGGAATCAAATCAGGTCGTCTTGCTTGCTGGTCAGGTTGCTGAGAATAAATAGTTGTTGCTGTGGTGGAGTGGCCCGATGCTCTGCTACAAATGTAAGAAAATAATCAGACACTCACTTTAGACTCTTCCCTCTGTGGCCCAGGGAGCATTGCCGAAGAAAGAGAGAGAGGGATGTAATGGCAGGAGGAAGAGGTGGAGTGTAATGTAGCTATTTCCTCCAAATTGAAACATTTTCTTCCACAGTGAGGAGGAAGGTTTAGAAGACTAGGAAAACAAAAGTTCACGAAACTTACAAGACCCATAGGGATCAAAACGTTATGAAATTCACAAAACCTCTCCTCAAGGTTATACTAGGGGTAAGAGGACTGTGAGCTGGCCAGGGAGCTCCAGGGATTACAGTCTTTTTAAGTCAACACACGTGCTGGGATAGGCCGCCCTTGCCCTCACCTTCACCTCCACCCCCACCCCTGCCCTTGCCCCCACCTTCACATCTACCCTCACCCCTGCCCTTACCCCCCTTGCTCTCACAGCACTAGTGAAGTTTAAGGGTTATCCAGGACTTTTCTTTTTTTTTTTTTTCCAGGTAAGATGAGTAAAGTTTCACAGCGGGTGTGGCGACATCAAGGATTCCTCACAGTTTCATACGGCAGAGTTCTTGTAACTAAATGTGATGTATACACTGCCTCTCCCTGCAGCCAGTCAAGTTCTTCTCGCAAAGAAGGAGGCAATATTGCTGACACGATTTAGAGCACAGAGCAAGTTGCTGTACTCTCAGCCCAGGTATCTTTTTAACTCTAAAAAATGTTTATTTATTTATCATGATTATTTCTAATGTTTTAAGTTTATTTTGTGACCGCTTTGTATATGTACTAAGGCATTCTGATTACTTTGCCCACACACTGTCTTTTACCCTTCTACGAGCCCTACCAACCCCCTACCTCCTTCCTAAGTCCCTTCCTAGGAACGTGTCTTCTTTATCTGTGAGATATGCTTTAACCAAGGCCATCTGCTGAGTATTGATTTGAAGTTCATCAGGGGACTCTGGTAGTTGTTGTGCCCAGATTACGACTCCCAGAGACGCCCAGACTGTCGTAAGCAATTACAAACATGTTTGGAACTCATCTCCATCCCCGTTACAGTGAGGGAGAGAGAGGAGTTGTATCTCCTCTATGGGGTAAGCTTTTAAAAGCGTAACTACAAAGAGAATCTTTGAAACTGCTTTGGCACAGGTACAAGGACTTTTGCTCCCTCCTATTCTGTTAAGTCAGCTTTCTCCTTGTTCTTAGAGCAAGGCCACTGTTCCTGAGTTAGGCCATCTTTATCAGCCTGTACCAGGGGGCTGGCTGGGCTGAGCTAAGTGACCTTGTGCTCGGAATCTTCCTGGTGGGAGAGGGGAAGGCCACTATCTTCCTGGGAAAACATTCTGCTAGGAAATTTCTTCTCGTCCCTTTGAGAATAAGGGGTGAGGGTCCCACAGTAGACTCACGGGTGTGGGAAGACAATTTAGACAACAACTCCCTGCCTCCCAGACTCTACCATAGCCAGAAGGTCAGGCAGGGATGAGGACCCCGAGCCCCTTCCTTATCCAAAATCTGACTATCGACAGGCCCGTTCTCATATAGATCTAATGCAGGCAGCCCCAGCTGGTTTGAGCTTTGATTACAGTTGTGTCTTAGACGATGGCATTTTGTAGTGCCCCTCCTTATTCCAACTCTTACACTTTCTTCTGTCCCCATCCCTCAGTGTTATCTGAACTTTAGGTGGATGTCATGAATGCCTTGTTTGGGGCTAAGCAATCAGCCATCACTACCAACGCTTTAAGGAGCGATCGTCTCTGTATTCATTATTACCCACCGCAAAGGGGATTCTCTGACGAAGGGTGAAAGTGGCATTTGCCAGTTGTCAGGGCCTTGTGGCCTTGTCAGCTCTCGTCAGTGAGTGAGGTGTCCTGGGCTTGGAAGATTCCCAAGGGAATCCTGCATGGGCTTTGAAGTGATGCAGAAGCCTTTGAGTCAGTCATTCATGCTCCTGTAAGTAAACCCCTTCCTCCGTCCCAACACATTGGTTCCACAGTCTAGACTTGGGTAGAGTCGTTTCTTTGGCCCTGTCAAGCGGGAATAGACATCTTCTCACATCTTCCCGGGGAAAGTCCTGTAAAATCATAGCCGATGCTGTGGCTGCAGCTGTCTGGTGCTGATCCTGAAGGACCCCCGGTGAGAATCAGCAGGACTAACCGCAGGGGAGAGGAGTAAGGGCCCTGGGGACCCAGCAGGAGTCCCAGACTACCGCAGGTGACCATGATGTCAAGGGAGCCATTGTGCAGACCCTGAGCCTGTTCAAAGGTGAAAGGTCACAAGGAAGCTAAATAAACAGCTGAAGTTGGGATGTTTGATTCAGCTTGGTTTATTTTATTTTATATTTTTGCTTTGTTTTAGTTTTGGTTTTTCGACCCTCAGCTGCCATGCCTGACCCTCAGTTTTAAGAACTGAGACAGTCTCCCAAGCTTGAAAGGTGGGCTTTTATGGGTTTGTCTGGTTTGTTTTGTTTTTAATCCATTACCCTCCCCACCATACTGCTTCACTGGTGTGAGGCCCTTTCACTAGAGTGTGGATGTTATCTCTCTGTATAGTCCGGTGACCGCTAGTACCCTACTAGGGCTACCCTGGGTCATTGTCCTCTGTTGCCCTGGAGTTGAACACAAACAACAGCTAGGACAATAGCCCCAGGAAGTCCTCATGATCCTAACACTGGAGGCCCCTGTGTGGTGTGGGTGGGATACCCAGGAAGGGATTTCTGGGCTAAAGGCTTCCTTCCACTCACCCACTCTCTCAGCTGACGGGGGTGGGGGGAAGGGGAGGGGAGGGGAGCTCACCACGGCTGTGGGTTTGAACCTCAAGGCCAGTGTGCCCAGAAAGCTTAGCTTGCTCCTGCTCCTAAGCAGGTTTGAACCCTTGACGCTGGAATGACTAGAGACAGTGTCAAGTGAATCTGCTCCTGCCTTCCATTTCTTGTGAGCTGTTCTGCCCTAGTACCTGCATCCCTGGCTTCTTCCCAGGGGCTGTGAGCAGCAACAATTGGTGAGTCCGTCCCAGTGAAAACATGTCAGTTGTTGGTCCCTGTAGATCAGACGACGTATGTTGTAACTTTTGGAAAGCTAACACACCCACAGGACTGGAAATTTAAACATCACAGAGGCCTGCCCTTTGGTCCTGTAGAGCAGAAAGCAGGGAAGGCCACATCTTCCCATTCGACAGAGGAAACTGAAGCTTTCAGTGGCCACACTGACCCTGTCGCTAGTGCCTCTAATCTCCCGTTTTTTGGTGTCAGACTTACGGAGGCCTGTGCTGGAGAGGATGTGGCATTATGTGGTCAGAGGACTCTGCTAATGTCACAGCCTTGCCTGTCCCCAGGGAGAGCTGGGTGGGAATGTGAGGGGGTGTGGGAAGCCTGTCTCACTGCCCACAGGGTCAGAGACCTTTTGCCCTGTGGCTGCTCGTGGAAGATGAGGATGACTGTCTCTGGCCCTTTATAGACGACTGCAGAATGCGACCTTTGGAGTTTAAAGCCCTGGATTGTCCCTCCGCTGTGCCACCTGGAGGAATCTTCCTGAGCTCAGACTGTTGGATGGGATGGAGAATCAGAAGTAATAACGACTCACAGGATGATCATGAGAATGGAATGAGACATGCCTGAGGAGGGAGTTACCATGCTTGCCAGTTCACGCCCAGCCTAACCAGCATTTACTACAGGAGCCTACTGTGTGGGGACACAGTTCAGCTATGGTCTCAGATGCACATGCTGAGCACTTAGTAGGGGCTTTTTAGCCAGATCTCTCAGAGCAGTGGGGGCAGGGGGTTATGCAGTCAGCATCCTCATGACTGCCTGGATCTGAGGAGTGGAAACAGGACCTCTGCATGTGAACCTCAGGGTCCAGGAGAAGATGAGCTGTTGTGTTTCCCATCTCCGCATCCTGGACCTGCTTACAGTGGGTGCTTAGGAATATTTATCCACTGGATAAATGTTCAGAGGTGCTAAAGGCTTGTCACAAACACCTCTACCAAATAAGTTTGTTTTGGAATGGAAGAATTAACAAATGAATTGATCTCTTTTTTTTAAAAAAAGATTTTTTTAAATTTGTGTGTGTCTGTGTATTTAATCTGTGTGTGTCCATGTGTGTATATCTGTATATCTGACTCTACCACACAAGTGTATGTCTATGTCCATGTATGTCTGTGTGTGTATCTGTGATCACGTCTGTGCATGTGTGTGTGTATCTGTGTGTGTGTGTCTGTGTGTGTATTTATTTGTCCCCATGTGTGTGTCTCCGTGTCCTAAACTTGCTCCACAGCCTCCAAACAGCCTTGAGCATCTAATCATCCTGACTACCACACGTAGTCAAGATTCAAGCATGTGCCATAGGAGCAGGTTTTATGCAGTCCTGGGAATCAAACCCTGAGCTACATTTGCAGACTCCCATCATATAGATAGTGGTTTTTTTGAGGCAGGATTTCTCTGTGTAGCCCTGGTTGTCCTGGAACTTGTTCTGTAGACGAGACAGGGCTGGCATTCACAGAGATTCACCTACCTCTGCCTCCCAAGTGCTGGGATTAAAGGCGTGTGCCACCACCCAGCTCCCATTTTATAGGTTTAAAATAATATGATGGAGATGAAATTTTCAGAAGGTACCGGTACTCATCCAAAGTGAACGATGCTGTGCCGAGTGACTGGCAAAGGAGGGAGGGTGGCCAGGGTGGGCCCTGACCAGGAGAAACAAAGCTGCAATAGCTGAGGTCTGGTCACTCTCAGCCCTCAGTGTAGCTGGCAGGCGCCTGCTACTGTCCCAGAGCACGTGGAACAGAGTTTAAATGGGCAGGAAGGCAGGCAAACGCTGAACCATGGATTCCTTGGCGTAGGCCCCTTAATGCTATGTTCCACTGGGCATAGACTTCTTTGCCTCGTAGGGCTCTTTGGGGTTTCTAGGACAGTTGGCATGAGCCTGGGTCTGGTGATGTTCCCTCTTGTTCTTTCTCTGGCACCTCACAGCCCTAGTGATTGAGAATCCAGAAGATGTTGATCCCAGGAATGGTAATGGTGAGGATATCTTGAGTGGAGACCAGCATGGGGGCCTAGGGTATGTTCTAACCCTTCTGGGATGGGTAGTGGGGGTTCTCAAAACCCTTAAAGATGTGGACACAGGACCTGAATGCCTAGAAAAAGCTGTCACCAACTGCTATGTGACCTGTGCCAGCTCCCCTCCCTCTCTGAGCCTTATCCTCTTCCTCAAGACTATCAGAGTATAAGGAACTGAACTCCAAGTTCGCTAACTAGAGCATCCCAAAGAGCAGGCTATACATGTGTCTGGGGAGTGGAAGGTGGTGTGAGGTACTGAGGTACAGTTTGAGTGGTCCAGGAAGCTACTGTCACACTCCCAGAGGTTCTTGATCTTTCAGAAGACAGTAAAGGAGAGATTGGGACTCAGGTCCCTACCAGGCAAGAAGCCCATCTGCCTCTTTGATGTGCAGCAGCAAACCTCTAGCTTAGGTCACTGTGGAGAGCAGGCTCCAGCAAGAGCTTGAAGCCACTATTTAATGGCCACTGTATTCTGGCTTCTCTATTTATGATAAGTGAGAGATAAAGTTTAGATGAACTTATCTGAGGCTGGAGGGGGATAAATGAAAGGAAGTACTATCATAGGAGGGTGCGGGTGCTCAAGGGCGGATGAGCAAAGGGTGGGGAGCCCTGGTCAAAGACCCAGAGCTGACCCCAGCGGAGGTCAGAGGTGCTAGGCAGGAAAGAGGTGGACCCTTAGAGCCAGAAAACCGCTGCTTCCCGGAAGCTCACGGGGGCTGGGCAAACACATGTATATATAGGCGTGCAGGCTGTCCAGCCAGGCCACTGGCCACTGCTGCCGGGGCATCATGCTAGCTGTCACGCTCCTGAGCCTGGCCCTGCTAGGAAATGCCTGTGCTTGCTCCACCAGCACCTCGTATGAGGCGAGCATTGTGTGCCGCATCACCAAGTCTGCCCTTCTGGTGTGTAAGTGCCTGCCTATCTCTGTCCTGTAGGGACATCTGCTGGGATCAGAAGCCAGTACTGGAGTAGGGCTGTACCCTGGCAGCTTGGGGGTGAGGGCGGAGAGGGAAGGGGAGAAGAGAGGGGGAAGGAAAGGGATGAGCTGTGACAAGGGCTCGCCTTTCTCCTCTGACTGCACACTCAAGATCAAAGTTGTTGGTCCCTGCTAGACTTCAAGGAGCCAAATGCATGGTTTTCTGAGGACCCTGAGTCAGTCTGCAGTCGAGAGAACCTGGGGGAATCAGGTTCGGGGCAAAGCTGGGGATTATGTGTCCTTGGTGATAGTGGTCCAACTATGGCTAGAGTCAGGCACCTGTCATCAACTGCCGTGTGGCCTCAGCTCTCCTGTGTTCTCTGGGACTCAGCCTGGTGAGGATGTAGGGAGCTTAAGTTGTGTTCTCTACACAGAATATTCCATATTAATCGTATTGGGAGCCAGGGGTCTGGGCACCACTGAGATAGGGGCTGCCATTTTGACTAGAATCACGCAGCTCCTATGTGTTGGGAAGTATAGCCTGGGGGTAAGAACAGGATCTGGGGGGGAAAAGCTCTGTGTTTCCTGAGTCCTGCCCCACCTCAGTTCCCACCCAGAGGCCTGTCTCGGGGACATGGGCCTCTCCCAGAGAGGCTAGACAGTGGTCTGGGCTCAGCTGATGGGAGGTGAGGCGTGCCCAGCTCGCAGCCCTTCACTCAGCTCTCCTTCCAGTGAACCAGGAGACAGCCAAGGTCCTCCAGACAGCCTTCCAGAGGGCCTCCTACCCAGACATCAAGGGGGAGAGGTCCATGATGCTCCTTGGCCGAGTCACGTATGGTCTGCACAAGTGAGTGGCGGGGCTGGGACTGAAGGGGAAGGACTTGGGACACCCTGTGGGCCCAGGGAGGAAGAATGGCAAGATTGATGATGCTCCGACCTGATGTGCCCTCCCCTGCTTTCAATTTATCCAAGTGTAGGGGACCCCAGAGCAACTGGCATGAACTCACCTCCACAGCAGCCCCTGTGGGAGTCGGGCCTCGAGAACCTCTTTCAGCTGGGCTAGAAGGATAAGACAGAGACATAGCAAGCACACTGAGGTTTCTTGGCCAGACTGTTCTGACTTGACTGGGATCATAGTCAGGCCCAAGATCAGGCTGTGGGCTTGATTTTTTTTAATTTATTTATTTATTAAGGATTTCTGCCTCCTCCCCGCCACCGCCTCCCATTTCCCTCCCCCTCCCCCGATCAAGTCCCCCT
>NC_022011.1:14739358-14772722 GCF_000317375.1 Microtus ochrogaster | reverse complement strand
CCTCTCCAGCAAAGGCTATCATTGGGGTTTTTTTATTTTAGCCATTCAATTTTTTTAGCAATCTTTTCTCATTTTACATACCAATCCCAGTTCCCCCTCCCTCCCCTCCTCCCTCTCTTCCCACCTTCCCTCCACTCCCCCCCCCCGCAATCCACTCCTCAGAGAGGGTAAGGATTTCCTTGGGGAGTCAACAAAGTCTGACACATCACTTTGAGGCAGGATCAAGGCCCTCACCCCTCCCTATATTTAGGCTGAGCAAGGTATCCCTCCATAGAGAATGGGCTCCAAAAAGCCAGTTCATACACTAGGGATAAATCCTGGTCCCACTGCCAGTGGCCCCACAGACCGCTCAAGCCACACAACTGTCAAAAAGCAGCAGTTAGGTGCCACGAAGGAGGTGGCAGTGCCTTAACCGAAAATGCGTTGTTAGGCCCAAGGGCCTCTTCCGTCCTTGTCAAGGGGAGTGCTAACCTCTCCTTCCATACAACTCGGTCCTGATGCTTTTTAAGCTGTGTTTTACATTTTCATGATTGCATCTCCCTAAGAGCCCCCCTTTAACAAATAAGAAAAAGCAGACGGGGGTTAGGCTACACACACTGCAGCAGGCACAACTGAGCCGTAAGCTCAGCTCCTCGGACTCAGCTTTCAATGTGTTTAAGGCCCCAAACCCAGGAAGACACTGTTCTTGGACCTTATCTTTATTTTAAAACCAACGTTCTCTTCCGCAGACCCCTAAAACAGACCCAGTACAATGATCAGTCCTATGTTGGAACAGGAACCTGTCCCCTTTTAGAGCCACTAGGGGGTGCTGGCCGTGCTGGAATGACACTCTGAGGACACCTACAGGTGGAGTGAGAGGGACACAGAGGCAGGCAGGGCTCTGTTTGACCTGGAGTGTCAGTTTCTCTTTCTGTGTAGTGAGGACAGTGACATCCGTGTCCTGTGTCACAACAAGCAGTGTCCTGGGAATTGTTAAAAGAGGTACTACCTTACCTGGGCTCTGGTGGCACATGCCTTTAATACCAGCACTCAAGAGGCAGATGCAGGATGATCTCTGTGAATTGAAGGTCACCCTGGTCTACATAGCAAGTTCCAGGACAGCCAGGGCTACACAAAGAAACCCTGTTGAGAGAGAGACAGAGACGGACGGACAGACAGACAGACAGACAGACAGACAGGCAGACAGACAGAAGCTTTAACACATTAACAGTAGTCCAGACCAGACTGCCAGAGAATAGATTTCATTTCTATGTAAGTGTTGCCCACACAAGCAAGGCTAGATAGTAGGGGATCGGGGATTGGGACTGGCTGTGGCTGAAATCACTGCGTTCAATGGAATTCTTCACCCTGTTGCCTATGAAGGGAGCAGAATAAAATGTAATGGGGAAGGAAAGGTCTGGGGAGATGGCTCAGTTTGTAAAATGCCTACCACACATGCAAGAAGATGAGTTCAGATCTCCAGTACCCATGATAAAAGCCAATACAGGGGCATGCACCTGTGTCTTAGTTAGGGATACCATTGCTAAGACAAAACACCATGACCAAAAGCACTTGGGGAGGAAAGGGTTTATTTTGCTTAATTTCCACATCATAGTCCATTAATGAAGAAAGTCAGGGCAGGAACCTAGAGGCAGGAGCTGATGCAGAGGCCACGGAGGGGTGCTGCTTACTGACTTGCTCTTCATGACTTGCTCAGCCTGCTTTCTAATAGAATCCAGGACCACCAGCCCAAGGATAGTGTCACCCACAATGGCCTGGGCCCTCCCTCATCAATCACTAATTAAGAAAATGCCTTATGGGCTTACATACAGCCTGGTCTTTTTGTTTGTTTGTTTTATTTTTCTAGACAGGGTTTCTTTGCATAGCCTTGGCTGCAATCATATGGAGGCATGTTCTCAGTTGAGGCTCCCTTCTCTCTGATGACTCTAGCCTGTGTTAAGTTAGCATAAAACTATCCAACACAACCTGTCAGAAAGATCCCTGGAGCTCACTGGCCAACTAATCTAGACAATTGGTGAGTTCCAGGTTTAGTGAGAGACCCTTGTCTTCTAAACAATGTTGAGAAGACACCTGACATTGATCTCTGGTTTCCGCATATGCATATACATGCACATATGCATGCACGCACTCGAACACACACACCAGATGTGGTGGGAATTCCAGTACTGGGGAACTGAAGACAGGAAGATCCCTGAGGCACAGTGGCCGGCCAGCCTAACCTAGGTGGTAAGTTCAAGGCCAGTGAGAGACTCTGTCTAAAACCAACAAACAAAAAAGGCAGATGGCACCAGAGGTTGTCCTCCGGCCTCCACATTCATACGCATGTCCACATGAACCTGAATACACAGGAACACAGAGAGAGAGAGAGACACACACACACAGTCTCTGTCTCTCTGTCTGTCTCTGTCTCTCTGTCTGTCTCTGTCTCTGTCTGTCTGTCTGTCTCTCTCTCTCTCTCTCTCTCTCTCTCTCTCTCTCACACACACACACACACACACACACACCAGAGAGAGAAAAAAAAATAACAAAAGGCCAAGCAGTAATACCTGGCTTTTCACTGCTAACATATATCCCAGAGGTCTGTATAATGCAGGCTTTGAGGTAGGGCAGGCCTAACATGAAATTGCAGCTCCACAGAAGCCTCTGAAGTCACGCAAACTCTCTGGGCCGCTCTACTTCAGATCGGCACTGCCGCAGTGACCATGTCCTGGCGTGGCTATGACGATGAAGCCAGGACACACGCACAGATACTCAACAGTTCTCCCCCTCAGAGCACACTTCACATCTGTGGCAGTAGGTGGTTCACAAGGTCTCCCCAACAAGGACTAGGTCCCCCTCATCCATTCACTAGTGTCACTTGCAGGAAGCTTCTGTGTTCATTTCTTATTTGCTATCATAATAAGCAGTGTACGTTTGGTGGCTTTAAGCTTATCTTGCAGTTGTAGGACAGGTGTCATTGAGCTACGTTTGAAGTGCTGGCATGAGCATTTCTGAGGTCATAGGGACGTGAGGTACTCTGCCCTGTGCAGTTTCTAGAGGCCACCCCAGCCTAGGCTTCTGACACCTCGCTCTCTAAGAACATCGGGGCTGCATCCTTGCCCATCTTCCCTGGTCACATGTCTGCTCTTGCCTCCCCTTCCCACTGTCTAACAGTGGGACTTGTGATTAACTTACATCCACCCGGGAGACTTAGGGTCCCTCCCACTTTAATGTCCCCACACCTGCATGATCCCCTCTGTGGATTAGGAGATAATTTTTGAGTGGGGGTCTTTTTTCAGTCTTATACCCTCCCCAGCCTCTTAGGCAAAGTGAGGAGCACCTTTGGGTGCTTTTCTGGAGACCCAGGTTCCTGGGAGTTGACTCCAGGGTGCATTTAGCACCAGGACAGTAGGACGGGGCAGGGCCTATTGAGCTTGTGGCGAGGCAGGGACAGCCCCTTCCTGCCCACAGTGCCCCTCCTTACTATCATCTATCCTCACAGCATCCAGATCAGCCACCTGGCCATTGCCAGCAGCCAGGTTGAGCTGGTGGAGGCCAGATCTGTCGACATCTTCATTCAGAATGCCTCCGCGACCTTCAAGGGGACCCTGAACTACGGCTACAAGGGCGCCTGGGGGTGAGCATTCCCAGTAGCTGTTGAACCACTTGCTGGCTTCTCTGTGACAATAAAGGAGCACAGGGACATTTTAGTGAGGGTGTTGGGCCCTGGTTTTTTGCAGGTTGAACATTGAGCAGTCCATCGACTTTGAGATTGAGTCGGCCATCGACCTCCAGATCAACACGCAGCTGAGTATGCTGGCTCCTCTGGGAAGGTGGGAGGGACCAGGCTCAGGGATGGACGACCAAAGAGATGGGTGCTCTGAGGCCTCTGGAGGGACAAACTGGGAAAGCTTGCAGGACAGGAAGCCCAGAGCTAGCCCGGCTTCTGGCTCCCTGACTGCCTATGGGTGCTGGCCGGTAGCCCAGGCTGCCTTCATGAGTGTTGGGTTCTCTGCAGCCTGTGATTCTGGCAGTGTGAGGACTAATGCCCCCGACTGCTCCATCTCCTTCCATAAGCTGCTCCTGCACCTCCAAGATGAGCGTGAGTAAGTCACCATCTCCGGGAACCCCTTCTTATTCCCCAGTGCTGTTAGTGCGTCCCCTCCTCGGAGATGTCATTTCCAGTTCCTTCCCATTAGTGGGCCCTTAAAACTCAACAACAGCCACAGCTCCATTTGCTGAGAATGCTTTATGGGATAAAGAGCGTTCTAAGCTCATTGCACAGAGAGGATCGCAAGGTTCAGAGAAGCCCCAGGATCCCAATCAATAACAAGTGTGGATAGCGGAGGGGAGCTGGTGTCTGGGCACTGGAGAGCGCTATCTCTCAGCCCTTCAGCAAATGGGTTCATGCATGGATGCAGACTCCAGCATGTCCACATGCACGGAAGGTAAAGGTGTGATAGACAGGAAGTAGGCCCTCCAGGGAAAGCCTACCTCAGCAGTGGGGTTGACACTCGGGTTCCAGACCTTCTGAGTCCAGTGTTCTCCGCTGTGAAGTAGGGATGCTCATGTCTAGTTCATGAGCTCTTGGAGGATTCCGAGGGCAGGGCAGCCCTGGATGCTGCTCAGCATACAGTAGGTGCCCAGCGCATGCACGTGACTATGTGGAGACCCACTGTGATGCTTGGTCCCCTCAGGCCTGGGTGGATCAAGCAGCTGTTCACAAATATCATCTCCTTCACCCTGAAGCTGATCCTGAAGGCACAGGTAGGTGAAGCCAGACCAGTGTTGAGCCCGGGAACCAGGTTTCCTCCTCTCCCGGCTCCCCACCACCTGACCCATTCCCAGTGCATCCGCTCAGACACAGCTGGAAAGAGGTACTGCCTGCCTCTTCTCTGGCCTCTTCGCCTGCCTGATCAACAGCTTGAGCTGTCTACTCCAGGTCTGCAAGGAAATCAACGTCATCTCCAACATCATGGCTGACTTTGTCCAGACCAGGGCTGGTGAGTTCTGTCCTCGTGGTTTATTGTGGGACATCGGGACAGACACTCCTTTATGTGACTTTTGTTGACCCTAGAGTCACTTCCTTTTGGATTTACAACTTTTTAAGCTGCCCTTGCGTAAGACACTGAACCTCTGAGACTCAGTTTCCCTGTTGGTAATAGAGAGATGATAACAGCATCTTACCCCACAGGGTAGCAAGGAAATTGACTGAAAAACAAATGGGAATTCAAAAAATACAAGACAGCAGCTGGGCCGTTGCCAGTGCTTATTGTCACAACTAGATTTATCAGCCTCCCGGTCTCCCAAGGCTAAGCACAGCAGCAACTACGCATTCAGCAGAAAACAATGAATGGTGAGAAGGAGATCTCACCGAGGGGGCTACAATCTCACCTTACCTTCCCACCAGTCCTAGAGCCAGGGGGGAGCTCCCACACGGCTGTGTAACGTGGAAGTAACCATTGAGACTGTAGTGCCCTGTAAGGACATTCCTTATGTCACTGGGAGGAACGGAGAGAGAGGACTGGATACTGTAAGGATTGGGCAGTCCTGTCCTGTCTGGTACCAACAAACAGAGCCACCGTTAGTGACCTACTTCTCACCAACAGTCGGCTTCTAGCTAGGCAGTCCTCCTAGTCTTGTTTTACTGATGATGACTGGTTTTTAAGCTGACAGGACACTCCCCACACTCCAAGCAAGAAGTGGAGGAGAGGATTCAAACAGCTGGTCCTTTAGCAATTGATCACTGGGCCTGGCCACACAGTCCTTGCTCCCTGAATAAGGGCAATAAATGCAGCCAAGCTCCAGGTCAAGTGGGGACCTCTGAAGGATGAGTTAGGAGGGGAGACCTCCACACAGCCCCAGGTGTCCCGGGCAGCATCCTAGCCTTCTGTCCAGGATGCAGAGTAGCCACACAGTGTGGGAGAGCCAACTGCCTTCCCCACCACCTGGATTAGGAGCCTTCCTGCTTCTGTGAAACACGGGGTGGTCCTGTCCATCAGGGAGAAGTGGAGGTGGGACAGAGACACAGAGCTCAGCTGGGCTAGGAGGTCACAGTTCCATACCAACTAATGGGGACTAGTGGCTATAGAGCCCCTGGGGACTGCAGATGCATCAGTGGTTTTTGTCAGCTGTAGCTGTGGGAGAAGATTAGAAGATTAGAATCGGCCGGGCGGTGGTGGCACACGCCTTTAATCCCAGCACTCAGGAGGCAGAGGCAGGTGGATCTCTGTGAGTTCGAGACCAGCCTGGTCTACAAGAGCTAGTTCCAGGACAGGCTCCCAAGCCACAGAGAAACCCTGTCTCGAAAAAACCAAAAAAAAAAAAAAAAGAAGAAGAAGAAGAAGAAGATTAGAATCGTTCACAGTGTTGCAAGCTCGCTCGCTCACACTTTGGCACAAATGAATTAAATGAACACAGCCCTGAGACAGGTGCCATCCTCAGAGGTGAGGACAGGGTCCCTAAGAGGGTTAGGTCATCATCGGCTGCCGCCACTCCCAGTTTGAGTCTGGGGTTACAGCCTGCGCCTGAACTCTGAACCCTTCTGCCTCAAGGCCTTCCTCAGCGTGAAGCTGCCCAGACAGACAGTCGCTGAGAGAAAAGAGTAGAATAGGTTCCACCCTTGGTTCTGGGACTGTTCCACAGAGGGGAGCTTTTCTCTGAAGCACTTAGGAGCAAAGAACCCCTCAACCAGGGCCAGCCCCATCCACAGGTCCATCTGACCCCTGCTTCCCCACAGCCAACATCCTCTCAGATGGAGACATTGGGGTGGACATTTCCTTAACGAGATCACCCGTCATCACGGCCACCTACCTTGAGTCCCATCATAAGGTAGGCACATAAAGAGGGGGCAGGACTTCTCCTGTTGTACTCTCGGGTTTGGTCCTTACCCTCCACTTCCTTCCCCTAACTTTCATTCCATGGAAGTCAAATGTCCCTCACCACACCTCTGTAAGACATTTTATGATTCGGACAGAAAAGCTGGACCTCGGTCCTTGTGCCCCATACCCTGATCAGCACTGACGCCATTACAAAATGTTTATTTGCCTTCTGGCCTCCCAAACACTAGCCACTGCTCCCATAGGATCTGACGAAAACCCTGGGCTCCTATGACCTGAGACATGGGTCGTACTATTATAACAGAGACCCAAGAGAACAGCTTGACGCTCACAGCTAATCAGCTTCCTCTGGGAACGGCCTGGGGGTTCTGGCCGATGCAGATGCGTCTGGCCGATGTGTCGGTGTGCACAACACAGCTATATTGTGACTGAATACTACACCCACTCTTTTCACACCCTACGGGCCTGGCCTTAATTAAATGGTCATCTAGCTGAGAAGGTCATTCCATGGAACTGTGAACCTGACTAAGGTCTGGGTGTTACAGAACTCTGAGAGTCACCAATCATCTCTCCAAGGGGGCTTGTCCCTGGGAAAGTGACCAAAAGGAACACTTCAGGGGGGTGTGGATGCCCATGAAGACCCTCCACCACATGTGGTTGGCTGTTGTCAGTGGGCACGAACTGCTAGTGACTCATCTTCCTCACTCTGTTGGCTGGGGCTAGTGGCCATGGACTGTCAGCTCCCTGAAGGCACAGGGGTGGTAGCCAGGGTAGGAACATAGAGACCACAGTCCAGCTGCTCTGACTGCCATCTTTGGTGGAGTGCCAGCCTGGGAAGTTGTGACCAAGCCCACCTGACACCTCACCCTGTGCTAGGAGCCTATCGGGCACTTTAGCTGTAGCCGCTGAGTGCAGGTGTTCCTCAGTTTCCCCATCTATCTTCGACTAGACGCTTTGCCTTCCAAAGCTCCACTCTACTCCCTGAGCCCGGCTCCTGAGCCTGGCAGGGCTAAGGAGAAGAGCACCAAGTATACCAGTTTCTTCCAGGGCCATTTCATCTACAAGAACATCTCCGAGGTGCGCCCCCTCCCTTCCTTCTCACCCACGCTGCTGGGGAACACCCGAATGCTCTACTTCTGGTTCTCTGAGCAAGTCCTTGACTCCCTAGCCAAGGTCGCCTTCCAGGATGGTCGCCTCCAACTCAACCTGTCAGAGGCAGAGCTCAGGGTAAGGGGCTGGTTGGACTGCCATGTGTGTGAAGGTCTATATGCATTCATCCCCACCCAGGGTTGGGGAGAGCCTAAAGGGAACTTTGGGTGTCGGTCAGAGGAGCCATGAACCACCGAAGCTGCAGCCATAATATATATTCTAGCATTTTTTTGGTGCCCACTATGTGTGGTGTAAAAGAGTCACTGATCAATGAAACAGTAAACAGGCAGATATTTTTGGCACATCGTGATTATGCAAATTACCTGCTGTTAGCATCGCTGATGCTGCCATTTTTGTAGCACTGGCTGCAGGTGAGTAGGGTTGCCACTCTGTGTATGCAAAAGCGTTCAGCCAAAAATAAGAAATCCAAAGAAGCCTGAGAGGATAGGTAGCTTATCCTCGACAGCTCAAGAGGTGACTCACAAGCCAGCACCTTCCACGGCTGCTTAGCTGGTTTACAGCCCACACCTGCCTGTGAATTAATGGAGGGGGGGACTGGGCTCCTACAGGGAAGACAGCAAGGCCCTGCAGCCTGGGTGTCACAAGCCTCCAGCTAGGTCAGGATTTCTTATACTATACCCTTCCCTGATCTAATCTGGGGGTTGAGTTTCAGGACGGGTCCAATCCAGGACGTTGCACCCCAACTCTGAAGTGTCTTTCTGAGGAGTAACCCCATCCTCACTAACCTTTCTCTTGTAGGCAGTGCTAGAGACTTGGCACTTCAACCCTAAGCGGGAAATTGTTCCGGAGGTAAGATCTTGTTACTTGGGGTTTTGCTTATGCACCCCGATCCTGCCCCTACTTCAGGAGCTCCCCTATCCCCAGCCATTCTCATCAATGGGGACACACATATGAGCAAGGACAAGCTCCTGGGTGTCCAGTCTGAGCTAAGGCTGTCTACCTATCATCTCATTTGGAACTTCGTAGAGCCCTGAGAGCCTGACACTGTTCTGAGCAACATTCTCCCACTGGACAGACTAGTGAATGACAGGGCAGCCTGTGAGCCATGATGACTCTAAAGATTATACCCCGTACCCCTGCTCCATACCGAGTCCACAGGGTGGAGGGTGGAGGGTGGAACCCAGGATTAGCTCCAGGCTCTCTCAGGGGGCCTGGACATTAGGCTGTGACTACTCACTACTGACTCTGGACCCAGCCTCGGAGTGTGCTCTCTGAACGTCACAGCTTTCCCTCTGCTGAGCGGTGATGATATCTATAAACCTGTTTCTCAAGGCAAGGCCCTAATCTTGAAGGGACAAAAGCCCTGTCTGGGTAAACTCCTCCAGCCTTCTCATGGACTCACTCCCCACCTGTTGGAGGGAGGCCACTTGTTCGTTCTGGCTGCCCAGAACTGAAATAATCACACAGAAACTGTTATAATTAAATCACTGTTTGGCCCATTAGCTCTAACTTCTTATTGGCTAACTCTTGCATATTAATCTAACCCATTTCTATTAATCTGTGTATCGCTATGTAGCAGTGGCTTACTGGGTAATGTTCTGTCCCACTCTGGTGGGGCTACATGGCTTCTCTCTGACTCCACCCTTCTTTCTCCCAGCATTCAGTTTAGTTTTCCCCACCTAGCTAAGTTCTGCCCTGCTATAGGTCCAAAGCAGTTTCTTTATTCATTAATGGTAATCACAGCGTGCATACAGAGGGAAATCCCACTTCACCCACCCACTGTGGTGGTTGCTTGGGTATTTTCACACCACCCTAAATTTTTCAGGTGCTCTCCCAGCTTCCCGCCCCCTCCCTTTCCACAAACTCAGTAACTCTCTGTAACTGCTTCTCCCAGAGTGGCCCCAACAGAGCTCCCTCCTGCTGCTGTCCCAACTCACCCCCTCCTGCTCCTTCTTGGGTGTCTTCCAGGCCTAGCAGTGACAGCCCTTCCTTTCTGAAATTCCTGTCTTTTCTTCCCAGCCTAGGCTGCTTCTTCCTTCCAGAGATGCAACTCAGAACACAGGCAAACCTCTGATTTGTCCTCCCTCATCCCCACCCCAAGCGCCATCATGACATCCATGCTACTGTAGAGTTAGTCTATCCACTTCTCTTGGTTCCCATTCCCAACCCCGGGCCCAGCTACTGTGGGGGTCTCTGCAACCTCAACAGGAACAGGCTGCAGAGAGATGAGCCGCGGGAGGCAAGAAGACAGTTCAGTTCAACACAACTCAGTAGCCATTGTTGGTACAAACTTCTGGAGTCTGTCCCTGAGGGTTTATTTTAGGCATCTTCAAGCATGGCACAATCTAGTGGAAACTATTCTGCTGCTAATTAACTCAATTCCACGCGCACAACAAAGCATACATAAATCTCCTTGAGCGAAGTAAGTTAAACCCAGGCCAGACGAGGCTTGGTTCTGTAAATTGAGGGGAAAAGCATGATGTGGTATGTATTTATGTTAAATGTTCAGCTCAGGAAGTCCTGCGCCTTGCCAGACAGAATCACAAATGCATCCTTTAGTCCTGGCTTTCACGGATTGTGCTTTGCTCCGTTTACTTCCTGTGTGGCTACTATCGTCGCTGCTGTTGTCTGAGGACAGGGCTTCACCATAAAGAAGGCTCGTGCTAGCCTCAAATTTTGCATGTAGCCGAGGCTGCTCTCCGGTTTTTGACCTTGCTGCCGCTGGGATTGCAAGTGTTCACCACCATGCTTGGACCCTCCTCGTCTGCACCTCTACGCCACTTGAATCTCCACGTGGTTTCCTCCATGTGGTTTCCTTTGGCAAGGGTAGTCTCAGTATCTCTCCCACAGACAGGAAATGTCTTGCTCCCAGCTGTACACCTCACCAATTTCAGAGAACACCAAAGCTCAGGGACGCACACCTCAGTGCCATACCCTCTACGGTGTCCCGGGGCTTCGCTGCATACAGCTTCACCCCTCAACTGAGTCCCAGCTTCACTTCTCAGCTGGGTCCCCGGAAAGCCTGTCTCCAGAACCTAGGATTGAGTTCAGCTTTGTGTTAGGTAAAGCTTCTTATTTGGGGCACTCACTGGCCTAGTGGAGCATTTGGGAGAAGCTGCTGGCCCAGTCCCATTGGCTGCGGGTTCTGCAGCTCTGCTCAGCTGACCAGCCCCCTGCCTTCCTTGCGTGAGCAAAGCTCCACCCACAGGGCCTTTGCTGGCTCTTCCGTCCTCCCTCCCCCTCTCGCACCTGATTCTTTTCAGTCTATGGGGTGGGCCTCTCCCACCTCCTGGTCTAAGTCAGATCCTTTGTCCAAGACTCTTGTACCCTGAGCCTGGTCCCTCTCCCCTTTCACATACTCTAATTGTAATTGTACGCTTCGTTTGGGGATTCTAGAACTAGTGCTGGGCTTTGCTGGTAGAGACCAGGTGTGTTTGGCTCTCTGCTTGAATCCAGTTCCTGATCAGAGCTGAAGTTAGTAAGGTTCCCACAAATATCATTAGAAACAACAGCAGGCTGTTAAAGTCTTTCCCTCCCTCCCTCCCTCCTCTCTCTCTCTCTCTCTCTCTCTCTCTCTCTCTCTCTCTCTCTCTCTCTCTCGTGTGTGTGTGTGTGTGTGTGTGTGTGTGTGTGTGTGTGTGTGTGTGTTGTGTTTTCCAGACAGGGTTTCCCTGTGTAGCTCTGACTGCCCTGGAACTCGTTCTGTAGACCAGGCTGGCCTCGAACTCAGACTCACCTGCCTCAGCCTTCTGAGTGCTGGGATTACGAGCATGTGCCACCATATCAGGCTTAAAAAAAGGCAACCCTTCCCCCCCCAAAAAAACACCTCTTTATTCTTTTCGTCACCTCAGCTGGGTCCGCAGTAAACACCTCTTTATTCTTTTCGTCGCCTCAGCCGGGTCCGCAGCAGGACCAGCTCTCGGCTCTGTATGTTGCTGATTTCATTTATTCTCCACTGCTGTCATCCCTATTTCACAGATCAGGAAAAGTGAGGCCCACCAAGCTAAGTGACTATGTCCCTCTCATGCCCCTGGAGGTGGCAGAGAAGCAGCAGTATTTGCTGTCCCCCATACAGATAACAAAACCGAGGGCCTGAGGGGGGGCAAAAGTCTTAACTTATTCTAATTTTTAATGTATACTTACTTTCATGTATGTGAGCGTTTTCCCTGCATGTTTGTATGTGTGCCACATATGTGCCTGGTGCCCACAGATTTCAGAAGAGGGAGTGAGATCCCCTGGAATGGAATTACAGACTGATGTGAGCCCATATAGGTGCTAGGAATCAGGTCAGGGTCCTCTGGAAGAGCAGCCAGCTCTCTTAACCGCTGAGCCATCTCTCCAGCCAAGCGCTAATGTCTTGCCGTGTCACTGTTAAGTGAGTATTGAGGTGCAGCTCAGAGCCTGAGCCACTGCCCCAAGCTGTTTATACTCACCCGGAACTCCAGCCAGTCTGATCCCTCCAGCCTCCGAGGGCAGTAGCCACAGCCCTTCTGATGGTTTCTTCTGTTCCATGGGATCCCCGTCTCTCCACAGCTGTTCAGTGGCTCCCTCACTAGCCCCGGCCGAGTCACCGTCCACTGCCCGAGGAGGCCCACAATCTCCTGCCAGAACAAAGGTGTCGTGGTCAGTTCTCCTGTAGTGATGGAATTTATCTTCCCACACAAAGATGGGCAAGACTCCGTAGCTCACACTTTCGAAGAGGTGAGATGGGTGCAGGGGTTTGGAGCACCAGCTGCCGTCTAAATTTATCGATTCTTTCCACCACCTCTGCCGGGATTCACTGTTTCCTACCCATGGCTCATGTTCATCAAAACTGTGGGACCTGAGCCAGGAGGTGGTCGACAAGATGTTCCAGCTTTACTGGTCCTCCCCTAAGCGGAGCACTGACACACAGATATTTGTCATTTAGGTCTCAGACTGTCACCATCTGCCTCTGTCCACATCCTCTCAGATCATATGGATTTTCTGTGTCCCATGTTGTGGGTTTTAGGAAAAAAGCATAGTGTGTGTACATGCTGGCCTTGTCACTGAGATTCCCATGTAAGGCCAGGGTGGCACCACAATCAAGGACACACTGACATTTCTCCTTGTGTCACAGCCACATAAAACAAGGCCAGGACTGGTGACCAAGCCCCCTCTGAGTGGCTACATTTCATAAACTCAGAAACATGAACGTGGATGCTAGGATAGTTGTAATGAAGGCGCTGAGGGTTAGTCTGGTTTCCTCAGTGTTTTCTAGTAGCTCAGTCTCTAAAGATAGCAGGCAGGATGTCTACTCCTATAATCTCACTGTTGGAAGGCTAGGCTAGCATTGTGCATTAAAGATAATCCTGGGCTAACAGGGGACCCTGACTGGGAAAAAAAACATACCCCCAAATCAAAAAATGCCCCCCCCATCCTAAAGGCAAAAGTAGTGAAGCCCATCACAGAAATGCCGACATTTGAAAGAAGAAGCTCAATGACACACAGGCCCAGGGCCCAGGACCGCACCCCATCTCCATGGAGACAGATGGTTTCCTTCTGACAAGTTCCTCAAAAACAGCATATAACTCCTTAGTTATATGCTTTAATCTCATAAAAGTACTTCAATTAGGCCAAAGAGACGACTCAGTTCAGTTCTTGGGACCCACACAGCGGAAGGTGAAAATCAGCGGGTGGGGGTTACTCTCTGACCTGCCACGTTCATAATGTCCTACACACGGACGAACATGCATCATATAAACAAAAACGAGATGAAATTTTAAACGTTTGGTGCACTTGTGCACACATACACACACGCAGACACACAGACACGGACACAGACACAGACACGCACACAGACACACACACACAGACATACAGAGAAACACACACACACAAAGACACACAGAGAAATATGCACACACACAGACACAGACATGCACACAGACATACACAGACATGCACACACACAGGCACACAGAGAAATATGTGCGCGCACACACATAGACAGACAGACATGCACGCAGACACACAGAGACACACAGAAATACACACACAGCGGCACAGAGAAATACACACACAGACATACACAGACATGCACACACACAGGCACACAGAGAAATACGCACACAGAGACACACACAGACACACAGAGAAATACACACACCTGCATTTCCAACTCACTCCTTGTTCTTAATGCTGGGGCTCCTGACCAAGGGAACAGTCCTGGAGATGCAGCTATCCAGGGTCCTGGATCTCCAGAGTGTGAAAATGCAAACACATTGGCTGCTTGCAGAGAATGCCTCAGCTCTCCTGAAGGATGGCTATGCTTTGGAGGTGGAGGATGGAAGCGGTTTGCGAAAGTCTTGGTGATTGGTCATTTCAGACCTACCAGGAAGAAGCAGTTGGGTGTGTGAACAGGACCAGGGTCCTACATCCAAAGCCTCAGGTGCTGGGCAACTTTCTTCAGTTTTGCCTTTTCAATTCCCTCCTCTGCTGTGGAACTTAGGATCTGTGCATCCTTGGCAGATGCTCCCTGACAGAACTCCTCCAGCCTTATCCCCACCCCACCCCTGCCCCACTTCATCTGTGTTTATGTGATACATTCATATGTATGTGCTCCTGTGTGTACACGTGTGTGCACACCCAGATGCTGGAGGTGACACTGGGTATTTTCTCTACAGCTCTGCGCCATTTTCTTCCTTTTCTTTTGGTGGTTTATTTTGGTTTTTTGAGAAAAGAGTCATACTATATGGCTCTGACTGGCCTAGAACCCAGAGATCTGCCTGCCTCTGTCTCCAGAGCACTAGAGTTAAAAGTGTATGCCACCACACCTGGCTTGTATCTTATTTTTTTGAAGCAGGGTCTCTCACTGAATCTAGAGCTTGCAAAGATAGCAGGCCCCAGAGCTCTGCCCTCCCCGGTGCTGGGATTAAAGGCACATACTACCACCACCCAGCTCCAGGCCCTGCTTTGAATGTGGGAGCTAAGGATCAAACTCTGCCCCTCATGTTTGCTCTCTAAGCGCTTCACCAACTGAGTCACCTCCCCAACAGCATCCCCAACTTTTTGTTTTGTTTTGTTTTTCGAGACAGGGTTTCTCTGTCGCTTTGGAGCCTGTCCTGGAACTAGCTCTTGTAGACCAGGCTGGCTTCAACCTCACAGAGACCTGCCTGCCTCTGCCTCCTGAGTGCTGGAATTAAAGTCATGTGTCACCACCTCCTGGCTTTTTCCTGTTTTGTTTTGTTTTTTTAAATGCCATTGCTTTATAGGATGTATTTGATGCAAAAATGTCTCATATTGCCATCTTAGTTAACTCTCTAAAATAGTTTCTTTTAGTTCTTCTCTTTGAAGTCCTTTTCTGCTCTCCGGACACCACAGAGGCTATTGCTGGCTTTTTATCCTGTAAATTTATGTTTTCTTTCGTCATTCATGTTTGTGTTTTATCTCCATTTGCAGTGCTGAGGATGGAACCTGGGGCAGGCCAGGCAAGCCGTCTATCACTAAGCCATGTCTCCAGCCTTCCATTAGTTTTCAGAAGACCAGCGGCTCAGCCTGCTCCCATTGTTCCTCAGGACCCCTGTTCCTCATGCCTCTCTGTGCAGGGCAGAGAGTAGAGAGCTCTGCTTCCAGGAGGGCCCGGCTCAGAGCTTCTTCTTTCTCTCCCCAGGATATTGTTGCTACCGTTCAGGCCTCCTACTCCAAGAAAAAGCTCTCCTTAAGCCTTGTGGATTTTCAGTATGTCTTCTGGCTCGGGGGGGAAAAGGGTAGACTAGGCAAGCATGTCTTGACCCTGTGATGTCAAGCCGGGGGCTAGGACCTGGGTGGGGTGGTGGGGGTCTGTGGCTGGTTCCTTTGAGAACTTAGGAGCCCTCCCTAGTGTCAGCATCGGAAGGAAGAAGAATCACTGTGGAGAAAGGGCCTGGCCTGGCCTGACCCGTGCGAAGGCTGGGTGGCTGAGAAGCAAATAGAGAGAGAGGGTTCTGAAGGGTAGAGGCCTTGGGCATAAGAGAGGAGCACAGAGAAAGGAAGATGCTGTGGTTCCAGTCCGAAGCAGGACTAGATTTCCACCCC
Organism: Microtus ochrogaster; assembly: GCF_000317375.1. Classification (NCBI taxonomy): domain Eukaryota; kingdom Metazoa; phylum Chordata; class Mammalia; order Rodentia; family Cricetidae; genus Microtus; species Microtus ochrogaster. The sequence continues at coordinate 14,756,760 of NC_022011.1, read as the reverse complement.
CTCCTTTTCTCTTTGTGTCTGTGGTTGGGTGCTGAGGATGAAGCTGGAGGCCTTTGGTGTGCTAAGCAAGTGTTCCACGGATGAGTTATGCTTCACGCCATTGCTTTTTTGGAGACAGGATCTTGTTGTATATCCCAGGCTGTCTAGGAAAGAGTGCTAGGTTATGGGTATATGTCAACATGTTCGATTAATATGAAGTTGTTCTAACTTTCCGTTTCCTCCTCCTTTCTCTTGTTTCAGGATTAAACCAAAGACTTCCTCCAACATGGCTGAGGTAGGTAGTCTTGGAAGAAACAAGTTCTGGGGGAAAGCAGGTGGAGGATGTAAAAAAAAAGGGGGGGCAATATAACTCTTCTGGGTCTCTTGTGTAACTTTTCTCCTGCTCTCTGCCAGAAGGAACATTGTTTTTACAGAAATGGGATTGATCGGGGGAGACTTAAATTAGAAGGCAGGGGAATGCTGGATAGGTAGCCTCTCCTGGAGGCCAGTTTCCCTTCTGTGGAATGGGATAACAGCCACAGCCTAGAAGAGAGCTCTGGGAAGGAGCCGAGCGTCTTGGTTCAGATGTACATTCTTATGGGCTGTGAATGAGCGCGTGTTGAGGCTTTGTGGCCATCTGCCTCATGGTCACCTCTGTGATCTGAAGAGCATTCACCATGGGCCTCTGATCGACAGAGCTCCAAGTCCATCCAGAGCTTCCTGCAGTTGGTGGTCTCTACAGTAGGCGTCCCCGAGGTCATGTCTCGTAAGTGTGGGGCCCAGGAAAGGAGGGGTGGGTGTCTGGCTTTACCTTGTTCCCACTTCTAGATTGTTCATTGCAGAGAGCCCTCCCAAACAGAGCCTGAAGTACTTCTCTCAAACCATTGGGTGTCCGCAGTCTCTTCCCAGGTGGCACTGTGTAATGAGATCAGATCCACAGACCCCTGATTCTGGCTCTCACTGACAGCATTGTCTCTGCCTTCTCACTGTTGGCTAAATCCACTTTAGGAACCCAGTTCTCAGCCAGGTGTGGTGGTGCACACCTTTAATCTCAGTGCTTGGAAGGTAGAAACATGTAGATCTTCTTGGGCTTGAGGTCAGCCTGGTCTGAATAATGAGTCCCAGGACACTCAGGACTATGTAGAGAGACCTTGTCTCAAAAGAGCAAAAGATAAAATAAAAATAAGAACACAGGTCTCCCAGTGGCAACTGGATATGTCAGGAAAAAAAAAATCCTGACAGCTGGAGGTAGCCACTTAGTGGGAGCCCAGGGTAAACCTCAGTTTCCCTTCCTATAAAATGAGATTTACTGATCCCCAGATTACCTGAGAACCCTGACAGTGTAGGATCTCTGTTGGTTTGTAGCGACTCCAATGGTAGCCTCTCACACAGGGGTATGTAGAAAGGCACCTTAAAAGAGGCCCTGTGAGGAACTGTGTTCTCGTCCACACAAGGAGGCATAGTTCGGCTGCACCCTCACTCTGAATATCTGCTGATCTACACGTCTTTGGTAGACACAGAAAGAAGAGAAACTATGTGTCTGGTCTCTTTCTCAGCCTCAGTTTCCCCCACCAATATGGTTATGCTAAAGCTATAGGAACACTGGATATGATGGTGCAGGCCTGTCGTGACATCTATCTGGGAGGCCAAGGCAGGAGGAGGATCGCAAAAGGAGCAAACCCCTGTCTGAGTTATGCAGCAAGTTCAGGCATTGCCTGAGCAACTTAGTGTGACCTAGGAGAGAGAGGGAGACCAGTACTGTGAGGCCCCAGGTTCAATCCCAGTACTCTAGAAACTAGAAAATAAATGAATCACAGACAGTGGAATAGACGGATGGAGAGATTTTCTGTGTGGCTGCAAAGTACTGAGAAGCTCCGGGTATGAGGAGTGATGACTAGGGAGAGGCAGCTGCAGCAGGGTGACTGAGAGAGGCTCACAGAACACCATCAGTGCCAGCCTTTCCCTCTGGGGCTACCTAGATGCTCCAACCTGGGCCTGGGGCTGGGTCCTGCTTCCCCAAAAGAGCTGACTTGGCTCCTTCCCCTGCCTAGGGCTGGAGGTGGCCTTGACAACCCTCATAAACAGCAAAGGCCTGGACCTTTTCGACATCATCAACCCTGAGATCATCACTCATGATGTGCGTATGGAGTCGTCCATAGCCCCATCTCTTGGACAGACAGTCAGATAATGTTCACATTTGATTTCTATTGCTGGGATAAAACACTGGCCAAAAGCAGCTAGGAAGAGGAGAACTTGATTTCAGTTTACAGCCCATCACAGGGGGACGTCAGGGCAGGGACTTGAGGCAGAAACCCTGGAGGGATGCTGTTTGCTGGGTCACTCAAGCCCTTGCTTAGGTAACTGTTTTACATAGCCCGGAACTACTCACCCAGTGCTGAGCCAACTTACATCAATTAACCATCAAGACAGTGCCCCACCCCCTACCCAGACATGTCCACATGCTAACCTGATCTAGGCCAGTCCTGGGTGAGATTTCTCTCAGATGACTCTAGACTCAGAGTGTTTGGTAGCTACTAGAAAGCATCTCTCTCCTGATGGCTCAGGAGCCAGCACAGCCTGCCCCTGTCTCCTGCAGGGCTTCCTGCTGCTGCAGATGGACTTTGGCTTCCCAGAGCACCTGCTGGTGGACTTCCTGCAGAGCCTGAGCTAGGAGGCGTGGCGGGGCTGGGATCAGAAGCGTGTGCCCAGCTTACAATGGGACCAGAACATCCGAATGCTGGCATCTCTCGTGTGTGGCTCAGAGAGGGCAAGGAGATGGGGACTGGATCCCTGCTTCCCCAGTTATTAGGGCTGCTGCCATTAAATGCTCTATGCAGGATCTGAGAATGTCCTTCTTGGGAAGAGGAACAAGGGGGCAGAGGATGGGAGGGACATATCTTACCCATTATGTCCATGTGTCGAGCCAATCTGTGACAGTGCCCTGTGGTAGGTGCCCCTGCTTGCAGCTCTCCAGAGCCAGCCTCTGTGGAATATGTTGACATCGCCCCCACCCTCTAGCAACTGCTTTCCTAGCTCACATGGTGTGTGTGCACTGCGTGTACCACCCTTGATTCAGACTGGAAGCCCGAGGGACACCAAGTGGCCAAGGCATATATAACACACCCATCCATTTCCACAGCATCAAGGCGCATACTCCATCTGGATACAGGGTAGGGAAGGTAACATGCTGGGGGATGTGAGGAGTTCAGAGCCTGGCTGGGCAGAATGCCACAATGACAGACTTGTCACATTGATACCCCGGGGTGCCACAAAAGTAGGAGGGACCCCACCTGAGATATCATCAGGGTCTGAAGAGGAAGCACTCCATTCTAGCAGGTGTCCACTCCTCCTACAGGGTACAAAGAAAGTTCCGATTGGCTAAGCACTCAAGCCCTGACTGAGTTACTTTGTAGCAGGCTTTCATACCAGGGAAGATCACACCCAGGGTGGAAGCCATACCTGAACATACACCTTCATCTTCTAGGAGTCAGGGACAGAGGAGCTACTTAAGTCACATCTTAAGGGCTGAGCAGGAATTTAACTAAGGAGCCACATGAAAAAGGGTGCTAGAGCCAGAGGGGTCATGAGGGGTCTAGAAGCATTCGTTCGCTCCCTAACTTAGCGACACAGCAATCGCTTCGTTCCCTGGCCTCGTCATTGTTATCATGCTGATTGCTCTGCAGAAGCCTATGACTGGACCTAGATCCCTGGGCACATACGTCCCAAAGCCACGCGCTGGTCAGGGAAGAGAATCTCCCATCCTGGTCCCCCACCTTCCAAGTATGAGGGTTGACAACCTTTTGTTCCCCACCATCAAAGCTCCCATGCTCTCCTCTGACTAGCTTCCTTCCTGAGTCCAAATGGAGCTCCTGACTCATCCCCTGTACCATGTGGTTCCCACACGGCAGGGTGGGGGAGGTGGAAAGCCAAGTGGATGGGAGAATCCAAGGTGGTCGGGAGCAAAGGCCTTTGTAGAAGTCTGGCTTCCCACAGAAGAGGAAGATAAGGCCTCCGGATAGGTAAATCAATTCAACTTTAATGCCAAACAGAAGGTTCCCTGGGCAGACTTCTAGCCTCCCCATCCTCCCTGCCCCTAAGCTCTAGTACAGAGGGTTCTTCCATCTCCATCTTGGAAGGTTTTCTCTGGGCATGGCCACTACCCTGACCCAGGGGGATGGTCTATCCTACCGTCTCACACCCCTCAGAACACACATATTGAAAAGTGGAGCCTTTAGGAAGCAATTGGCCACTTAAGAGGGATTCGTGCATTTTTCAAGAGTCTCGGCTGAAGGGTCATGAGCTCCTGATCAATCGGGAATGGACTGGTGACCCCCAGAACAGACCGTTAGAAAGCTGGGCCACCCTTGTCTTCTGTCCCCTCCATTTGTGCCTCTTATGCCTGTTTTTTTTTTTTTTTCTACTGGGAGTTGATGTAGTGTGATACCCTTTCTGATACCACAGTCTAAGACAACTGTTCTCAACCTCTGGGTCATGGTCATCAGGAAATGCCTATTCCCAATGGTCTTTGGAACTGAGACACTGCTCAGTAGCAAACTGCAATTACGTAGGAGCAACAAAATAATTTTATAGCTGGGGGTCACCACAGCATGAGGAACTGTGTTAAAGGGTCACGGCATTAGGAAGGTTAAGAATCACTGGTCTTTCCAGCCTCTAGAAAATGCTATGAAGTTTACTGTGAGACAAGTAAACTTGGCTTCTTGAGAATGCATGTGTGTATGCATTCATGACTCGATGTGTTCATCATGTGTACAGGTGTGTATGTGTGTTTGTACCTGCAGGTAGAGGGAATTCCAGGCTTTACAACGCGGTCCTCTAGGGCAGAAACACCAATTAGAAGCCAGTGAAACAAACTTCTCCCTTAAGGGGCCCCCAAAAGCCTAAGGCCTTCCCTTAAAGCCATGGAGCAAAACCAGAAGAGCTTGCCACCTAGGCAGATCCTCTCCCCTGCTCAGAACTCCTTGCATTGCTAAGGGCATTTTGAAAAGTCCCTTAGAATATCACTCTTGCAAGCCCCACCCTTGCTGGAACCCTGGACAGCATCCTTGAGCCATGGGGGCAGATGTAGCCTCCAGAATCTTCTGTCATTGCCAAACAAGTCTCCAGGTCTGTTCTGGGGGCTGGGGGCCACTTACAGCTCACCAAAACAGCCAGACTTTCTCACAAAACTACCCCCTCACCCCACGCCCAGTCCAGAAGCTCTGCATGGGCTGACCGCTAAAGATCTCAACAGCAGTGGCCCAGGCCGGACCCAAGGACCCTTCTTACCTCCTTGGCGTGTGGGGACCCATTTGCCTTACAGTCACCCGAGGAGTATTTTTTTAAAAGAAGTATTATATATATTTATGCCAGAAGAGGGCATCAGATCCCACTAGAGATGGTTGGATGCCACTATGTGGTTGCTGGGAATAGAACTCAGGATTTCTGGAGGAGCAGCCAGTGCTCTTAACCTCTGAGCCATCTCTCCAACTCCCCACCCCCAAAGAAATACTTTTATCTGTAAGTCTCCAGTAAACTGTATTCTGTCCACGCTTGGGTCTGTTCACCTTTCTCCATTTTCCTATCACCTTGGGCCAGTTCTCACATACAGAATATAGCCATGTAAGCTTCGCCATAGAAGGACCGTGTACACTTTGGCCAAAGGAATCTGATGTTGATGGAGGTCTCAGGCTATTGGTTGGGGTGTTGTGAGAACTCTTTCCCTGGGGAGATATGAACAACGCCTATCCCTTCCTCCTGAACTCCCAACACAAACCAAAGTCCTGTTTCTTCACATTCACCATGCAGAACCGACGAGTTTATTGGGTTTACTTACAGAGCTTGGTGACCCCAAAGCGGCACTGAAAAAGTCTTTACCCAGGATGGATGATGGCTTCCCCATAGCTGCACAGAAAAAGCCTTCTCTCCTAGTTCTCTGCAGGCTGTATACTCTTTCCCCTTCTAGACACCTCAAGCAATTAGGGTAGAATTTCCTGCAAGTGGCTGGGAGGAGTGGCCAGAAACTCAGGTACAGGTTCAATGACCTTCCCTGTATCTTTCTGGTCTCATAAAGATGGCAGCACTTTGGCTCATAGGATAAAGGCTTATAACACAAGCGGAACAGAGGGAGTCTGGGAAAACAGTTTTTCCCAAACCCTCCTTAGTAGACCTCGTTCCACAGTAGTGGAAAGGGTACTAGGTTCAAGATCCAGTTCTCACATGACCTCTCTGGATCTTCTCCTTGTGGTTAACAAGATGTTAACCTCTGTCCTGCCCCCCCCCCCCGGTCATGGGGCTTTGTGGGTTTAAGTGCATCTAAATACGGCCTGAGTTTGTCTCTCTGGGTCGCGGCTAATTGTCCACACCCCTCTGTCAGCACGGAAAGGCAACAGGGAACGGCTCGAGAAAAAGGAGCTGCGTCCTACTGTTGATGGTAGTTCCTTTCACACATACAGCAGACATCCTGCCATGTACCACAGGTCGGGACAACCTCTCCCATCTGACAACAGGAAACAGAGGCTCGCTAAAATCAAGGCGTTAGAGGTACTCCAGGCAGGGGTGGGAAAGTTGGGAGTGACATCCAGGTAATCATTGAAAAATAACGATACCTGCTCTACCCATCAAACACTTTCTACATTTCTGGCTTGGAAGGGAGGAGGTTAGAGGTCACAAGAATTCAAGACCCAAAGGAGGAGCTAGAAATAGAAGGGCTTCTTAAGTTTCAGGTACAGGTTACACCTGCTGTAACTTCTGGTCCTCCATTCTCACAGAGGAATGGGAAGGTGCTACTGTCATTGTCTGCCACCAGGCAGGTACCAGAGCTGAATACACACACACACACACACACACACACACACACACACACACACACACACACATATATATATCTCAGATATCCTGCATATCAGATATTTACATGTGATTCATAACAGTAGCAAAATTACAGTTCTAAAATAGCAATGAAAATAATTTTATGGCTGGGGCCACTACAACATGAGGAACACACTGTCTTCAAGGGTCGCAGCCTTAGGAAGGTTGAGAACCACTGGCCTTGGGTGATGTAGCAAGCACTAAAAAAGGACTTGAGCCTGAGGGGTTAGGGTCATGGTTGTTCTCCTGACCCTGCCATCAGTGTTCACTTGACATCCTTGTCTGGCCACTCCTCCTCAGAACAGTCTGGGAAAGTCATTGTGGGACATCACAGAGATTCCCCCGTATGGAAGACAGAGCCATCCTCAGGAAGAGCCTGGCCTCCTGTTCTGAGACAAGGGCAAGAGGCAGGGCAGGAGAATCTGGACGGAGGGGGGAGGGCCTTGGACTTCCCACAGGGCAGGGCACCCTGACTGCTCTTAGGACTGGAGAGGGAGGGGAGTGGGGGGAGTGAAAAGGAAATGGGAGGATGGGAGGAGGTGGAAATATTTAATAAATAAAACATTAAAAAACAATATTAATAAAAAAAATATAAAAAAGAGAGGCAGAGCAGGATGTAGAACTTGAAACAGAGCCAGGGCCAGCGGCTTTCCAGCACGGACCCTGGCCCTGTAATCCCTTCCTCACAGCCCACCTCTTCCCATCCTGCCCCTCCGCTCTGTGCCCCAGCTTTCTTCTGTGGATTAATTAAGCAACCTCTTCAAGGCCTGGGGGACACAGCTGGAGACCTTGCTTGTCCAGACCAGGTCTCCGGTGATGAATAGCTGTCATCCTGCAGCGCACTGGAGCCAGAAGTCAGGACTCTGGACCCAACTCCAAGAAGTTTTGCTCAGTGGCTTCTCTTGCCTTCCTCCTTTAAAGTCTCGGGGAGGCGAGGAAAGGACTGTGCCGGTCCTGCGGCGCCCTGGCCCCACCCACAGCCCGGCAGATGCCCACCTTACCCTGTCTTGCTGGCAGGCACAGTGGCACGCCCCAGCATCTCAGCGGCGATGGCCAAGTTGCGGTGGTTTCCGGGCACCCTCCCCGAGTGCTTTGGGACTGGCACTTTTAATCCACGTGATTTCTCGGCAGCCGCGGCGGGTTCCATGAACAGGCGAACAGCGCTAAGAGGCCACTTTCAGTTTCGCACCGAGCGCGGTGGATGGAGCAGGCGTCGAGTCGGTGAGTTACCTGCCCAGATGGGGGCGCGGATGGAGATTATGGGTTCGGATTCCTTGCCAAGAGGGAGGAGGGGGTGCCAGAGGCCCGGTGGGGGACACATGGACAGATACGTGGGTGGGCACTCGTGGCTTAGCAAAATGCAGTCAGTCACTGCAGTTTGGGGGCAATAGAAAGTGACAAATTGGGGAGTCACTCAGTCTGGGGAATATGCTATATGTCTGTATGCCCCTTCTCCGGGGCTACACCCGGCATCCACTGGAACCATCCTTCCTTGCTTTTTTTTTTCCTTTTCAATTTCCATTGCTTTATTAATAATCACAGAAGTCCACCTGTTTGTTACGATTCCGAAATTTCAGCCTAAAATAAAACAAAACAAAAATGAAAATCCTTTCTTAATACATTTGTAGAATAGAGTTTGGCTGAGCCATAAAAGCTTGCCGTAAAAGCCTCCTTCCATGCTCCAACAGTCGCCAACCTCAGGTTTCCCCATCAGCTATGTTTTCTAACGAATAGAAAATTCTCCGATAGAAAATCTCAACAGAAATAGCTCAGAGTGTCCAAAAAGACAGGAATCATTTTAAAAAATAGAATATTCCGTTAAAAAAAAACCCTCAACTATTCTTTAAGCATCTCTTTTTTGATGATCAGTGAAACTTACCAGGTGCAAGAGTAGATCTGGGTAGTCTTTTGTTCCTGGTCTGCCACATTGCCATGTGGGTTTCACTCAGAAAAGTTGGAGTTGGGAGTTGCGGAAGTGGCCACTTGGGAGGGTCCTGCAGAGCCCCCGGTCTTCAGTACTGTTTGCATATCTTGTTGGGATTCTTTTAAAAAGATGGTGTCGGGGGCTTTGCGTGTAAAAGGTATTTTGAAAATTGACTCCCGTGATTGGGAAAAAGGCCAGGGAATGGCAAAGATGGGTGTGTGTAGCCGAGCCATACCCGGAGCTTTCTCTTTCCCCGTCACTTTCTTTCTCTCTAAGGGACGAGGAAACCTGGAAAACCACCGGGTTCTAGCTCGGTGGTAGATCAGACCCTGTGTTGAGTCCTGGGCACCACGGAAATAACACAGGAAGCCTGATCTCCCACCAGAGAACAGAGCAGCGTGATAGCTGATGATTGGGGTTCATAAGCAGCCCCCCCCCCCGTGTACTTCCTTCAGCCCAGTCCCCAGAGTTTACTCCTGGGGGCTCTCAGCCCTGTGCCCTTGCTGAGTGATCATGAGCTAACAATTGCGTCTCTGGGAAGTTTGATTTCCCATCTATAATACAGGCATAATGGATAGTTCAAAATTTGTCTCATAGATTGACCAAGCAAAAGTAAAAATAGTGCTTGGCCCCAAGAACAAGGAACCTTTGGTCCTGATTGGACAATTCCAGAAGCTTAGGAAATGCCACAGTCTGCTTAGCCCAGGGTTGGCCTGCTTTCAGAAGCTAAGTGTGATCAGGTCTAGAACTTGGATGGGACCATCTGCTTAGGCTTGACCCCTGACTAGCTGGAGATCAGCAGGGCCTGACCAGTGTCCTTGCACCCCAGCACACCTCCCTCCTTCCTCTGAAGAGAACCCAGAAAAATGTCTTCTCCCCTCTGTTATGCTGTGTGTTGGGTCCCCTAAGGAAGACATGAAGTCCTGACTTCCACTGCCTCTGAATGTGACCTTATTTGGACAGAAGGTGGCTGCAGAGAGTTAAGATGGGGTTGTAGGGTAGGCCCAGTGTGACTACTGCCTGGTCATAGAAAAGATCAGCATGTCAAAACAGACACCTTGGGGTGGGCAGTCACGGTGGGAGGCCAAGACTGCAGCCACAAGCTGAGAAAAAAAAATTCCAGCAACCGCCCCAACTGGAAGAAGGAGGGCTCCTTTCTAATGCCTGCGGAAGGGCCTCTGCCCACTCCTGGGTGCAAACATGCAGTCTACAGCCAGCCGAGAGCAAAGCACTGCTCTTTCCGTCAGTGCTTGATGGGGCTTGGTTACCACATCATCTCAGCATCTCACCTGTATCACCAGCAGAGAACTGGGCAAGTGCAGACACTTAACGAAATTTTAGGGGAGGGGTGTGGCTTAAGAGTTTGCCTGGCTTGCAGAAGAGTTGGGTTCTCTGCTTGCCACAGATGGCAAACAAAAACAAGTCTTTGTAGGTGTTTTCAGGATGCAAAGCATGGTCTCTTCACCAGATCTGTTTCTGTGAGTGCGGGCTGACAGCCTCCACCCTGTGTGGCTGGAACTAATTCTGCAGAAGAAACATAAGTTAGAAGCAAAAGAGAATAGATCTTCCTGGCTGCTGGTGCAAGGGGCTCAGAGAGCAGGAGCAGGATCTGTGGAGTTTACAGGCCCTCAGAGCACCTGCGTAAAACAGGCAGAAGGGGAGGCAAGTGTCCCTGGCTGCTTGTGGAACTTGTCACCCTTAAACGGATGTGATTGTAAAGCTGGCACGTTAGCTCCAGTTTCTAGGTCCCTGGAAGCTGGTAGAGTTGACGTGGCCCCCAATCTTCTCATTACGGGAACCCCGAGTCTTCCATTCTGAGGATCTCAGAAATGGGGGCAGAGGACTCAGTTTTTCTGGTCACCTCTGACTGCAGATTCTTTCTCCTCTCTGTCTTTGTCTCAAACCAAGACTTGGACAGACCCGGTTCTCTGGGTTGGGAGACCAGAGGAGACCTGATTTAACTGGTTCTTCCTGTTGGTGCTGCTTCCCATACCTCTTCCGTAATTCCTCCCAGGGGAATCTTCTCCACAGAAGCTTTGGCCACCCTCTGTCTGGCACTGATGACGGGGTGAAAGGGAATTAATTACATGGAGCTGATAGACACAGGCCCTCTAGCACCAGGTTTTTCCATGTGTGTGTCATATTGTATTTTTTTTTAAACAATCTTATCTTACACACCAATCCCAGTTCCCTCTCCCTCCCATCCTCCGGCGCCACCCACCTTCTCTCCACCCCACCCCCATCCACTCCTCAGAGAGGGTGAGGCCTCTCATGGGGAGTCAACAAAGTCTGTCTCATCACTTAGGGCAGAGCCAAGGCCCTCCCCACTATATCTAGGCAGAGCAAGGTATCCCTAGTTTATGCCCTAGGGATAAATCCTAGGGAAATCTCCAGGAATCCACAAGGATGACCTCAGCTAAGACCCTAAGCTATAGTGCCCTTAACTGCCCTTCCCCTATAATCAGATTGATGACCACCTTAATTGCCATCATGGAACCTTCATCCTGTAACTGATGGGGAAGCAGATGCAGAAAACCACAGCTGAGCACTGGGCCAAACTCCGCGAGTCCAGTCATAGAGAGGGAGGAGCAATAATATGAGCAAAGGGCCAAGACCGTGATGGGGAAACCCACACTAACAGCTGACCCGAGCAAGTGGGAAATCACGGACTCCTGACTAACAAGTGGGGAACCTGAATAAGACCTAACTAGGCCCTCCGAGTGTGAGTGACAGTTGTGTGGGATGGGTAGTTTGTGAGGCCGCTAGCAGTGTATCCATACTTTAATGGACTCAGATTTAAAAAAAAAAATGAGATATCACTTGTTAAACTAAATAATACGAACAACTTGGTGACACACACCCAGTATTTAGGAGGCTGAGGCGGAAGCTTTAACAGAGGTAAGGCCGAGCCTGTCCTATGCAGTGAGATCCTGTCTCCAACTTTTTTTTAAAATAAGTAATTTAATTAAGTAACAAATACATTCATAGTGTAAAGAGGTAAAAATCCAGCGACCCAGATACTTTCTTTGAAGACAATTGGTGTCACTGGTTTCTATGATGCCTTCTTCCAGAGTCTAATTGGGCCTTTGCAGACAGGTGCATCCAGGGTTTCCCTGCACAGTCAGCTTCATTAAATAGACTTTATATTATACACCTATATAGTATACAAATACACAGACATGTACGTATGTGATTCCACACCTGTACACACCTGTATTTCCTCTCTCATAATGATAGTGTACTGTATGGAGTGTGCACACAGGTTTTTTTTATTCATTTAATGTGATAAGTAATCTTTATTTCCTCTCTATATACTTTTTATTTTGGTGCTAGGGACAAATGCAGGGCATTGGGCATGGCAAGGGAGTGATTTTCCATTGAGTCCCGTTTCCAGCCCTCTTTATGGCTGTATGCTCTTTGCGAATAGAGAGTCCTGTTTCTGCAACTATATCCTGTACTTTGACCATATCTACATAATAAATGCATAAAATAATATGATTATGGTGTATATGTCTATTATTTTATGCAGCTATATAAAAATCCAGGGTCCACAAATGAAGAAAAACATTCAATATTTGTCTTTCCGAGTTCATCTTGTGCTCACTTAATCTGGTGCTTTCCAGTATTGTCTATTTTCTTGCAAAAGCCATCACTTGTTTTTCTTTTTTGGTGAACAAAATACCATTTTGTATGTGTATATGTGTATGTTTGTTGGGCCTGTGTGTGTGTGTCTGTGTGTGTCTGTGTGTGTGTGTGCATGCCACATTTTCTTTATCCATTCTTTAGTTGACGGAACACCCAGGCTGACTCTACAGCTTGCCTCTTGTGATGGGGTGCACTAAACACGGGTATGCAAGCATCTCTGGGGTGTGTGGATTGGGAGTCCTTGAAGTATACAGGAAGTGGTACAGCTGGGTCATACGGTAACTCTATTTTTAGGGTTTTTTTTTTTTTGAAGTGCCTCTGTATTAATCTTTATGCTGGCTAAACTAATTTACACTCCCAGCCACTATACATGTATATATTTTTGTATATATATGTTAATATATTCCTTTATTCTTGAAACCACAGCACTCGATGCTTTCTGAGTGACAGTCATTCTGTCTGGGGTGAGAGGGGATTCATTGCTGTTTCAGTTTGAATTCTGACTGCTAAGGAAGTGAACCTTTTTACGTCCATTTGTCTTTTATCCTTCAGCTTCCGAAACTGATCGTCTTGTTTGGTTTTCTAGTATTTAGGGTTTTTAGGCTTTTGAGTTCTTTACATGTTCTATTAATCACCTGCCACATGTACAAGTGAGAAAGCTTGTCTCCTGTTCTGTTAGTTCTGGTTTGTTTGTTTTTACTTGTTTCTTTGGCTGCACGGAAGCTTTTGTTTCATATGGTCCTATTTCTCAGCTCCTAATGTTGTTTCCCATGCTATCGGGATTCTTTTCAGAAGGTCTTTGCCTAAAGCTGTCTCTTAAAGTGTTTGGTTGTGTTTTCTCTAATCTTTTCAGAGGTCAGGTCTTACATTAAAGTCTTTGTTCCAATTTTAGTTTATTTTTTGTGCGAGAGAAAAGAGACCTATCCAGAGAGCTATCAGGGAGCTGTTGTTGTATGGGTTCCTTTCTATATCCCTCCATTCATTTCAATCACTGGGGTGTGTGTGTGTGTGTGTGTGTGTGTGTGTGTGTGTGTGTGTGTGTGTGTGTATACCAGCACCATACTGTTTTTGTTACTGTGGCTCTGTAGTATATATTAAAATCAAGTATATGTCTTTAGCTCATTCTTGTTGCTCAGGATAACTTTGGCTTTTGTTCTTCCAAAATTGTGTGTGTGTGTGTGTGTGTGTGTGTGTGTGTGTGTGTATGTTCTGTGAAGAATGTTAAAAGAATTCTGATGAGGATTGAATTGAATGTATAGCTTATTCCCAGTAATATTGCCATTTTCCAGTATTAATTCTACCATTCCATGAGCATAGAGGTCTTTGATTTCCTTTTTTGGTATTTTAAAATTATCAGTGTAGAAGTCTTCATTCCACTGTCTTGGTTAGATTTGTTCTAAAGTTTTATCTTTAAAGCTATTGTGGATACGACTTTTTAAAATTTCTTTCTCAGTGTGTTCATTATTGAATACAAAATCGACTGGCTTCTGTGGCATTTGCATCCTGTCACCACCCTGTCCAGTATTTGTCAGTTCTAAGAGTTTTCTGATGCATTTGGTAGGACTTTTATGCAGGAGATCCTGTCATCTTCAGACTGGGATAATTTTACTTCTTCTTTCTCATTTGCATCCTTTTTTCTTTCTCTTCTGCTACTGTTCCAGCTAAAATTTTCAGTACGATATAGATTAAGTGTGGAGAAAGTGGACACCCTCTTCTGTTCCTGGTTTTAGCAGAAATAGTTCTGATTTGTCATATAATGTTGGCTGTAGGTTTGTCATATCTAGTCTTTATTATGCTGAGATACATTACTTGTCTTCCTAACTTCTTCAGTGTTTTTTTTTTTTGTCATGAAGTGATGTTAGATCTGTTAAAAGCCTTTTCTCTGTGTATTGATAGAATCCTGCAATTCTGTCCTTGAGACTATGGCATTTGTTGATTGTCTTTGTTGAACCGTCGTCACTGCATATTTGAGTGAAGACAGTTTGATCATGGTGAATGTTCTCTTTGATGTGTCTCTAACTGTGGTTTGCTTGTATTTGTTGAGAAATTTTGCACCTATGTTCGTTAGAGAGATTAGCCCATAATATTCTTCTTTGTTCTGTGCAGTAAACGTTGCTGATTTTTAAACAAAATTCTTTTAGCTCTTTTGGGGAGAGGGGGTCTACCACCCAGCTCCCAAATTATCACATTATTCTTACTTACTTATGAATGCCCAACCTTAGCTTGACTAATTTCTAGCCAGCTTTTCTTAACTTAAATTAATCTTTTAAGTTTAACTATCTTTTGCCTCTGGACTTTTATCTTTATCTATTTCTGTGTTTCTTTGCTTCTTACTCTGTGGCTTGCTGTGTAGCTGGGTGGCTTGTTCCTGATGTCCTCTTCTCTTTCTTGCTTCTCGATCTTTTCTCCTCCGATTTCTCCTTCTATTGATCCTCTCTGCCTATCAGCCCCATCTATCCTTTCTCCTGCCTTGATATTGGCCATTTAGCTCTTTATTAGACCAGTCACGTGTTTTAGGCAGGCACAGTAACGCAGCTTCACAGAGTTAAAGAAATGCAATGCATCTTTGCATCATTAGATGCTCCACAGCATAAACAAATGTAACACATCTTAAAATAATATTCTACAACAGTTCTGTGTTTATAGAGATTGGGTATTCAAGTACTACTGACTTTTGGTTTTATATTTCGAAACAGGGTCTAAGGTTTCTGTTTGTTTGTTTCTTTTTTATTTGGGTACTGGGAATTGAATATAGGTCCTCATCTATGCTAGATAGGTTCTCTACTGCTGATCTACAGCCCAACCTCATGCATTATTTTGTTTTGATGTGTGTGAGTCTGTGTGTCTTTTTGTCTGTTTGTGTGTGTGTTGATACTGGCTTTTGAAAATGAGTTGAAAGTGTGCTTCCCTTTGCTGTTTTATGGAGTATTTTGAGGAGTGTTGATGTTTGTCCTTCTTTAAAGGTCTAGTGGACTCCAGCAGTAAATCCCTCTGAGTCTGTGGGGTTTTTTTTCAGTTGAGCAACTTTAAAAAATATTTTATTTCATACTTTCTTTGTGTATTTAATTTTTATGACTCTTTGGTGGATAGACTATTTTTATTGTTGTTATAATTTTGTATATGCATGCATGTGCAAACACATGCACCCATGTCCATACCACATGAGCACAGGTGCCCTTGGGATCCAGAAGAAGCCATGAGATCTCTTAGAGCTAGGGTTCCAAGCAGTTGTGAGACACCCCGTAGGGTGCTGGGAGCTGAACTAAATTCCTCAAGTGTCCTCTGTACTGCTTGTATGGTGTTCGTAAATTCCTTCAGTGTCTGCTGCCCCAAGGTTTTCTTTGTATTTCTCCATCAATTTTGAAGGATAGCTTTGCAGGATATAATAATCTGGGTTGGTAGTAATTGTCTTACAAAGCTTGAACTACATCTGTCCATGGCCTCCTGGCTTTTAGAGTTTCTGTCCAGGAATCTGCTGCTGTTCTCGTTGTCTGAATTTTTATATAGCTTGATGATGTTCTCTGTGGCTTTCAATGTGTTAATTTTTGTTGCTGTTGTTGTTTTGGTTTTGGTCTCTCTGCTCCCTGTTTTAATTATGCTTTGATGTGGGGAGGTTTCTCTACCTGAATGAACATTTAGATTTCTAGATTTTCTGCTTTGACTTTTCTGCACATATTTTCTTTCTTTTTTTAAAAAAATCCTTTATTTATTACAATTATGTGTGCATATGTTGCATGTCTGGGTGCATGTCATAGCATGTATGTAGCACACATGTCATAGCGTGTATGCAGCATACATGTCATAGCGTGTATGTAGCATGCATGTCATAGTGTGTATGTAGCACACATGTCATAGCGTGCATGTAGCGCGCATGTCATAGCGTGTATGTAGCACGCGTGTCATAGCGTGCATGCAGCATGCATGTCATAGCATGTATGTAGAGGTCAGAGGACAGCTTGGTGGAATTGGTTGTTTCCTTCCACGTTAAGTGGATTTTGAGAATCAAACTCAGATCATCAGAATAGAACTGTGCAGCAAGAGCCTCTCAGCCATCTTGCTGGCTCTATTTTCTTTTAAAATATTTTATTAGCCTATAAGTAATTATACATAATAATAAGTCTTATTAGGATATATCATACACTTAAATAATATATTCTGGTCATATACACACACTCACTTTATCTTTTATCTCCCTTCCACCCATTAATTACTTTCTTCTTCCCAATTAGCGCTTCTACGTGTGTGTGTGTGTGTGTGTGTGTGTGTGTGTGTCCTGGTGAGTTTCATTAGGGTTGTTTGCAGGAGCACTGTGATGGTTGATACACAGCAGTACTTATCAGTGTCTATGCCTCTGAAGAAAGTGTCTTCCCCACCCCACCACCTTCAGCAAGGGCTGGGGCCACATCAGCACCAATCCTCCACCCCCTACTTCCTCTCACACTCGCCATCTCTTCTTTCACAATACACACTAAGCCTTCCAGCCCAAGTATAGATGCCCTATTTATGGTTGGGCCCTCAACATCTGCTTATTCTCAGTGCTTTGACTGGTGAATGAGTCTCTGCAGTCACCACTGACCACGGGGGGGGAAAAAGAGTTCTTTTGACCCAAGCTGACAGCAGCATTAATCTGATTCTGGGCTTTCATCTGGACTCTTGTTCCGTCCCCAGCTTCTAGAATGTTCCATTTTTTATGAGTGTATTTCCTATGTTCTTAGATTGTGAATCTAATTTTTTAATTGCTGAAAAGCCTGAGGCGGTTTGTATTTGGGTGAAAGGCTGGCTATAACCTTCTCATGAGAGACACATGTAGCATTTGAGAGAAGAAAGGCAGGGGACTGTGAACCCTGGTGAATGGAGGTTGGGAGAAGGAGGCAAAGCCAATGGCAAAAATGAGAGGCAGGAAGGGGAAGAGGGATGAAGAGAAGGAGGAGGAGGAGGAAGAGGACTAGAAGGAAGAGGAGGAAGAGGAGGAGGAGGAGGAGGAGGA
>NC_022011.1:14732140-14739258 GCF_000317375.1 Microtus ochrogaster | reverse complement strand
GAGGAGGAGGAGGAGGAGGAGGAGGAGGAGGAAGACTGTCAAGTTGGCTTTTGTGCTCATAACTGCTTCTGCTCTGTGGATTTTTTGCATGTGACTTTACTCAAGAGCAGAACCCTGGGCAGTGTAACCACCCCTCCCGCTGGAGTTTCAGAACCCTGTGGGGGAGACTGTGCCTCCTCAGAGTGCTAGTGTGTGTGTGTGGGGGGGGGCTTGGTAACATCCAGACACACACGTGACTGCTGATAGAGCTCCACTCCAGTCCGCAGGCTCGTACTTTTTCTTTTTTCTTATTTTATTTTATTTGTAGTTTTTCACAACAGGGTTTCTTTATGTAGCTCTGGCGGTCCTGGAATTCACTTTGTAGACCAGGCTGGCGTTGAACTCAACAGAGGTACACCTGCCTCTGCCTCCAGAGTGTTGTAATTAAAGCCCATTCTTAAGATAGACTTCTCAAGATAGAGGTTGGCCTTTATTTGAAAACGTTTGAAACCAAGTTGCTAAATCCTGAAGATTGTGTATCAGTGGCAGGCTGCTGTGAGCCGCCCAGAGGCCCATCGCATGGGCAGAGGGGTGGAGCCAAACCCATCCCTGTCAGCCTTAGTGGTCTCTGGGTCTTGTGCTGGGAAAGAAACCACCAGCTGTTTTATGTCCTCTCACTGATAGGCGGATCAGCGATCCTCTAGCTAAGGCCTCATCCAAGCGGTGTCTTCCCAGTGAGCTTAGGCGGCTCATAAAGAAAAGAATTGTTCTCTTTTCAGTTCCTGTGTCCCATCCCCTTATTAGTCACGGAGAAACTTCTCGGCCAGGTGTCAGGCCCTCTGTGAAGCACAGCATTCAGAAGACTTAGCTCAGTCATCAGACTGGTCAGACCTCAGGTCAGAGCTGGGATCAGCAGCAACACCCACTCCATTTAGATTGCTTCTGGCTTTTTTTTTTTAAATTACTTCAGTTCCCGGTGAATAATACTTTTAAAAAATAAAGTTAAAAGTGAGATGCTTCCCAGAGCCTGGAGAAGTGGTGCTCTGGCTGTTGTATATGGTAGTCTTAGTATAAGATATGGATTTAAAAAAAAAAAACTCTAGGAAATTGCACACATCCTTGAAGGCAGACTATGGGGAAGAGCCTGCTAGTTATTTCTGCAATTCATAGAACTTTCCAAATGATCGCGGCTATGCCTGTGGGCAGACAGTAAAGTAAATCTGCCGAAACAATCATTTGGTTTTAAGAGAAGATCGTTCTGTTTCCATCTGGACACAATTCCAGGTTCATGGATCATCCCAGGCTTATGTGCTATTATTTATTTTTTAATGATGCTAGAGATTGAGCCTGGAGCTGGCTGGCATGCCTACAGGTATAGATATGTGTGCTTTTATACCGCGTAGCTCATTTGGTGGGGGCGTTCTAAAGATATGGCTGTGTCTATCCGGAATCCATCACCTTCACACCCAGAATGCCATAACGTTGTAACAATCTCACTGTGGATGTTTGGCTTGCTCAAACATGGCTGCAGGAATCTCCCTAGGCCAGAATCAGGTGCCTGCGCTTATTTGGACTACTGTGACAAGGTTCCATAGCCCGGGTGGCTTTATATGCTGCAAAAATGTATTTATCACTATCCAAGAGGCAATGGTTGCGATGTCCAAAGTCTATGGTTGCAATGCTAACATGGTGTGTTCGAGGAGTCCCTTCTCTGGGCTGCAGACTGCCCATGTATTCTTTTGTATGCTTGTATTGTGGAAAGATTATTGTATAGCACACTGGGCATTTCAATAAGGAACAAATCCTACTCCTCACACCTCCTTGTGAACTAATTGCCTCCCCCATATCCATCCCAACACTGGGGCCTGAGGTTTCAACATATGACTTGGGGGATGACAGAAATAGTGCGTCCGTAGTCACGTGTGCTCTAGCTGTTTGGTACTGCCTTGCTCTCTGCCAAGGTGGGCGGTGAGGTCCAAGAATGGACATGGCCCTAGATGTAAAAGTGAGCAAGCGATCCTGCAGGTGAACCTCACCTGAGAATTCCCTCCTTCTCTTTCATCTGAACTGTTTCTTGCTCTCTGCCTAACCTCCCACACCAGGACTGGATTCTTCTGGTCAAACTAACTCCCTACCCTGGGAGCTAAGGAGGGGATTTCCAAATTCTAGTTTCATTTTTGTTTGTGTATGGCATTCTGGGCCCTGTCTGCAGAATAGAACTTGACAGAACCACCCTGTGGGGACCCAAAGTGTGAAAGAAGAGAGGCTAAGGCAGGCACCTCCCTTGGAGACAATTTCTGCTGCCCATATGACCTTCCAGTCTCTGGGGCCTTTGGAGCCACACAGAAGGTTGGCATAACCAGGACTTGGATTGCTGGAGGAAGATGCTAGGTATCGGGACAAGGAGCTAGTCTCGTCACTCCTGCCGTGCAAAACTGATGCCATCCTCATCTGTAATGGTTCTGAGATGTGTCGGTTGTAGCAGCCACCTGGGAACTTTCCACTGCTTGAACTCCACCCTTGAGACTGTGCTGACTGACAACTCGCCCTGCCCCCATGTAATTCGAAGGTGCAGACAAGTATAGGTCTCTGGTCTGGAGGGACCAGGGAGACGGTAACAGCACCCAGACACGTGTGGTGTCTCTCTGACCCCAGCCACTTCCTCTGCATGGTGGGCCCAAGAACTGGGGGCTGAGTTCTTAGCTCCAGGGCTCTCTGCTGTGCCAATCAGGCTGAAACCAGGACACTGGTCCCAAAGGAAGGCCCATCTGGATTCCCTAGGGGTCTCAGTGGAGAGTCTGATCCCCGAGGAGGAAGCAGCTGAATGGCATGTGCTGAGCTGGAAGCCAGATTCCCAGGGCGTCATGGATGGAAATGGTAGGTTGTGGCCCAGGGCTGGCGTGATGCAGAGCCTCTTTCTAGATGGCAATAGCCATACAGAGGGCTGTGAGGTGAGAAACGTCCCTTGCCTGTAGCTCTGAGGCTCAAGCCCAAGGGGTTCCCTTCTTTGGTGATGGGGCTTTCATTCCCTCCTCAGTAAAGTGCCACGATCTTACAAGTTTTGTTTTTGTGTGTATATGTGTCTGTGTGCATGCGTACGCATGTGTGTGTGTGTGTGTGTGTGTGTGTGTGTGTGTGTGTGTGTGTGTGTTTGGTTGTTCGGTTTTGGTTTTATTTATATAGTGTATTACTATGTAGTTAAGATTATTCTTTCTCCCTCCCTCTCTTCCTGCCTCCTTTCCTCCCACGCCCTAAGAATTGAACCCAAGGCCTCGTGTATCCTATTACTCAATAGCAGCTATACCTCCAGCCCTGTCTTCAAACTCATTTTTCTGCCTCGGGCTCCTTGCCTGGCTTGAGGTAATGTTTCTACAGGGAACTTTCTCACACCTACACTCTACCAAAGTGTATGGAGCAAAAGGTGTGTCTTACCTGCTCTTCATGCCTCTGTGGATAAAGGGAAAGAATTGCTGGCATCCCCCCCTCCACACACACAAGGCACACTTCACCATAGGGACCACGAAGGGGGGAAATGGTAGGTTGCAGCCCAGGCCTGGCCTCACTATTGCAATAGCGCCTTCCCCTCTCAGGACCTCACTTTCCGACCTATGCACCTTACTGCCAGGGCACTTCCAGCTCCTTCCAGCTCTGTCAGCCTTTGATTCTTCAGTCTCCACAGCATTAGCCACCCTGGGGAAGGTGGAAACCCTGGGTTCTCTGTCTGTGCTCTCTGTGGTCTGAGCTTGATGTGAAGAGTTCTGAGGGGACTGGCTGGCCTCTGGGGTGTGAGTTCGTGTGACTTGTCTACCCAAGCTTGAGAAACTAACCCCAGCAACACTTACTCTGCTGAGGTACTTCTGTCCAAGTGACCGTAGCCGTGAGTAGAGGTGGCTTTTTGGCCACCCCAGATCCACATTCTTCCTGTTCCTGAGGTTAGCGTTCGATTCCCTTTTATTTCTCCCCTTCTTCTCACGGTCTATTCCTATGTCCTCTTTCCAGAGTCACCACAGGGTCAGAGCTTCTCATCTTGAGCCTCCTAGCTGGCCTTTAGCAGAAGGAAGGAAGATAGAAACACCCTTAATCAAATGAGGACACAAGGTCCTGTGTTTCCCAACCCCCGCAGCTCATGCACCCTTACACAAGCCTGGGGCCTGGGGCAAGAGAGGAGCCAGTGGGGCAGTAGCCAGAAGCCTGTGGTGCACACTTAACCCCTCTCACATCCCCCTTTCCTTCTTTGAACCCAGCACTGGGCTGGGCGTGGGGTGATGCAGAGGAAATGACAGCAATGATAAGCAGTTGGTTTTTTTTTTTTTCGTAAAACAGGGTGTCAGACTGGGCAGACCTCACAGCAGCCTGACCAAGGGTCTGGAATTGTGACCCAATGATAGGCACCACTGCCCACGCCTGCCACATTCATGGCACTGGGCTACTGATATTTGTATCTGTCTTCAGCTTAGCTGATGGTCTCATCTCCTTGGAGAGGCCTGATGCCTTGCCTTCCCTTAACGAGACCATCACAGAAGCAGTGACTGGCAGGGATGTCCCCAACACTGTGTCTTCTCCTGGCAGGGCCAGTCACTCACATCCCTATATAGAGTCAGGCTTTCTCACGAACCACTCTTTTGCCTCTCTTCTGTGACTACCCCATCCTGTTTTCCTGACCTCTTAATAAACAACCCCATAAAGACTGCTTCTAGGAATCTGACCTAGGACATCCCCAGTTTGAAGACTGAGACTCCAGGAAGCTGAATAACCCGTGGAGTCACACAGATGGTGCCTAACATACAAAATTCCAGGCCAGTATCAAATGATCAAATTGTGCACTGTAATATGTATAATCAAAATAGTAACTGAAAGATTATTGTGATATTCATAAGAAATAGCAAATACCACCATATGAGAAAAGACACGGTCAAGTAGGCCGCATGAAATGTGAAGTCCTTAAGTGACTCAGCCTTCCAAAAGCCAGGCGTGGGCCCATGCCTATGATCTCAGCCAAGAAGGCTGAGGCAGGAGGATCTTGAGTGTGAGGATAGCCTGGCCTTCTTAATGAGAATGCCTCAAACAAAACAAAACTAAACTAAATAAATAAAAGAAAAAGCAAAAGTTCAAAAAATATCACACACAACTGTATACTATAATAATTTAAAAATTTTGAGAAAATGAGAAATTATTTAAAAGAGAAATTGCTAGACATTAATTAAAAATGAGTGGAAAACAATCAATACAATGAGAAACATTTTTAAAAACATTTGTGTGTGTATTGTGTTGTGTGTATGTATGTGTGTCTGAGTGGTGCACACACATCCTGATAAGAGGGTGCCAAATCAACAGAAACTGGGGTGACAGGTGATTGTGAGCCACCTGCAGCGGGTGCTGGGAATTGACCCTGGGTCCTCTGAAAGAGAAACCAGTGCTCTTAACCACTGAACCATCTTTCCAACCCTACAATGAAAACCACTTTAAAGTTATCAAGTTAGCTTTTGAAAGTGTGCCTATATATAATCCAGGTACTCAGGAGGCCAAGGCAAGAGCATCATGAGGCCAAAAAGATCCTGTCTCAAAACAAACTCTAAAAAGATGACTTGGGCCGGGCGATGGTGGTGCACACCTTTAATCCCAGCACTCGGGAGGCAGAGACAGGTGGATCTCTGTGAGTCTGAAGCCAGCCTGGTCTACAGGTGCTAGTTCCAGGACAGGCTCCAAAGCTACACAGGGAAACCCGGTCTCCAAAAACAAAAACAAAAACAAACAAAAGAGATGGCTTTGTCATTTTGGAAGGATTTTTTTGCTTGTTGGAGTCAGGCAGAATGGAAGCTAGGTATGGTGGCATAGATCATCAGGTGACAAATAGTGGTGCCAAGTTTAGGCAAAGGCCGTGGAGAACACCAGATTCTGGAATGTACTTGGATAATTAAGCCACGTGGGCTGTGAGGCTTGCCGCTTCCCTTACCTGAAGGAGGGAGCATGGTGGACTGGTTTAGAAGGGTGGGCATGAGCATGGTCTGGGACCTGGAAATATTGAAACCCGTAGAAGGCATCAAAATGAGTGTGAGGACTCTCCGTTCATTTGCTGGCAGGACACCAAGGCTGATCCCATGGCTTGGATGTTTCAATGAGCACAGATGTGCGACTGTCTCTGTGGTGTGTTGGTTAGTGTCCTTTGAATATATGCACGGGAGTGGCATCACCTCCATGCTGGTTACCATGGTTGCTACATCACTCTACACTCGCACAGCAGGTAATCAGCTTCCCTGTCCCTGTACGTATGGCTGTCTGTTTGCTGATGATAGCCATTCTGACTAGGGCCATACAGAATCTCAGTGTAGGTTTTTGTCGTCGTTGTTATTTTTAAAGATGTATTTATGTGCGTCGTTTTTCTTCTCTTTCTTTCTTTCTTTCTTTCTTTCTTTCTTTCTTTCTTTCTTTCTTTCTTTCTTTCTTTCTTTTGCCTGCATGTATGTTTCTCTGAGGGTTCTAGATACTCTGGAACTGGAGTTACAGACAGTTGTGAGCTGCCATGTAGGTGTTGGGAATTGAACCCCGGTCTTCTGGAAGACCTACTGGTGTTCTTAATCACTGAGCTGTCTGTCCAGTCCTCAGTGTAGGGTTTTGTTTTGTTTTGGTTTTTGGGTTGTTTTGTTTTGTTTTTCTTTTTTTTTTTTTGTCTTTTTGTTTTTTGAGACTGGGTTACCCTGTATGGCCCTGACTGTCCTGGAACTCACCCTGTAGAGCATGCGGGCCTCAAACTCTGAGAGATCCACCTGCCTCTGCCTCTGCTGGGATTAAAGGTGTGTGCCACCTGGCTTCGGTGTAGTTTTTTTTTTTTAATTGAGAAATGCACCTTTATTGCCATGCATACTCTCAGGCAACAAAAACACTCATTATGGCAGCATGAAAGAAATCAGAAGACCCAGAGCTATCTGCCTCTGTTTTTCCTGCAATACAGCATCAGTCATAAACACACAGCACAGATAATGACCTTCCAAGGCACTTTGGGACATAGCATTTTTTAATTGTTTTTACTGAGCTATTTATTTTTCTCCGCTTCCTTCCCTTCCTCCCCACCTTCTACACTCTACCATGATCCCCTAATTTATTTAGGAGATCTTGTCTCTTTCTACTTCCCATGTAGATTA
>NC_022011.1:14731258-14732040 GCF_000317375.1 Microtus ochrogaster | reverse complement strand
ATATATATGTCTCTCTTAGGGTCCTCTTTGTTGTCTAGGTTTTCTGGGATTGTGAATTGTAGGCTGGTTTTTCTTTGCTTTATGTCTAAAGCTACTTATGAGTGAGTACATATGATATTTGTCTTTCTGGGTCTGGGTTACCTTACTCAACATGATGTTTTCTAGATCTATCCATTTGCCTGCAAATTTCAAGATGTCATTTTTTTTTCTGTGTAGTACTCCATTGTGTAATTGTACCACATCATCTTTATCCATTCTTCGGTTGATGGACATTTAGGTTGTTTCCAGGTTCTGGCAATAACAAATAATGCTGCTATGAACATAGTCAAGCACATATCCTTGTGGCACAATTGAGCGTCCTTTGGGTATATACCCAAAAGTGGTATTGCTGGGTCTTGAGGAAGGTTGTTTCCTAATTTTCCTGTGTAGTTTCAATTAGCATTTCTCTGTTGGTTAAGGATGTTGAACAGTTTTTCACGTGCTTATTGGACATCTGAACTTCATCTCTTGGTCAAAGTTCATGATAGACTCAATAAATTACCTTCATGAGAAATAAACAATTTTGAATGGAATATTGAGAATTAAAAGAGGTAACCCCATAGAGTATTCACATAGAGTCCAGCAAATATTCACCATACTGTTTATGCACACTTGCCAACCTCATTTCTTTTGTCTCTCTCTCTCTCTTACACACACACGCACACACACACACACACACACACACACACACGTTACAAGTAAAATAAAGCATTTTCTCTATTGAATTATTTTTTTGGTTTAAA
>NC_022011.1:14728204-14730090 GCF_000317375.1 Microtus ochrogaster | reverse complement strand
ACACTTCCTCAAACAAGGCCACACCTCCTCCAACAAGGCCCCGCCCTCTAATAATGCTACTCCCTATGAGCCTATGGAGGTATTTTCATTCAAACCACCACACTCCACTCTCAGCGTTTCTTCATTGCCCACAGGTCCTTGTCTATGTCCCCGTGAGATTCCCCACTTCCATGTTAGCCTGTCTGTTGGTGCTGTAACTTGTTCAGGTCTTGTTTAGCAGTCATGTTGTCGAGGTATCACAGGTGTAGCTTCCGTGTCATTTCTAGGGGACACAGTCTCTTATACTCTTTCTTCCCCTCTTAGTCACTGCTCTACTGCTGAGGACACACTGTAACCAAGGCAACTCTTACAAAGGAAAGCATTTAATTGGAGACTTGTTTACAGTTCTAGAGGGTTAGTCCATGGTCATCATGAAGGGAAGTGGGCCAGCATGCCACTGTAACTGGAGTTGAAAACCTATGTCCTGATCTACAGTGGAGGGGGGTGCTGGGGTTGGCATAGGCTTTTGAAACCTCAAAGCCCACCCCCAATGTCACACACACTCCAACAACAATGCACCTTGCAATCCTTTTAAAACAATTCCACTAACTGGGAACCAAACATTCAAGCTCATCTCATTCAAACCACCACAGCCTTCTTGTTATTCACACACACACACACACACACACACACACACACACACACACACGTGTATCTCACAGCGACAGAGCTACAAAGCACAGGCTAAGAGGAAGAGCATTTGGCTAAAGAATTATATCCTTGACCTCCAGCCAAGGCACATGTGTAGGTAGTCAGGTGTGAACCAAAGTACATAAAGGTGAAGCTGGAGACTGGGAGGGGCCACCAGGCTTTTATGACATCCTCCAAAAGAAGAAGGAACCCCAGACTCACCCATCAACGGAGGACAGGTAAGTTTATTTCTCAGCCATCCATTTCAGGGAGTAGCACTAACCCTTGGGGTCTATGGCCATGTGACTTGGGAGTGCGGTAATTTACTTGTAATAATAATTTACAGAGCTTTTCCCTGGAGCTCTTTTAATAGCCCTCTGTTCACAAATATAAAACACACATGTGTTTGCTTTCCCCTATATACTGTCATTGCTTGTCCTTGGCCATATTCTCCCTGTAGCTCCAGGGGATCTGATACCCTCTTCTGACATCCAAGAGCACCCCATGTGCATGTGCATGCGTGCGCGCACACACACACACACGTACCACATACATGTAAATAAAAAGCAAAATAAATTTTTAATAGTTGTTCTTTACTTGGCTGTGTGGCAAATCCCATTGATTAGTGAGTTTTAATTAAACATGAAGCTCATTTGGACTATTCCATTCTTTTGGTCAATTTTTTCTGTTTTTAACCCAAGTTCCTTACAGTGGCAGCCACTATAGAAGATATTTAACTGTGTTTAAAAGCTTTCCCCACATAACTGCCTGCCTATCCCTGAAACGGTCTTTTGATAAAATTGCCTTCAGTTTTTCTGTTTTGTGTGTTCCTGTGCATTGACCCGGGGTCTTGTGTTTGCTAAATACATGAGTACGTGCTATACACTGAACTGCCGCTGAGCCCTTAACTACCCAGCTCTAACTGAAAATGCCTGCTGCTGTTATATTTACATCCTATAGCCACACATCTGTTTGCTTTTTTTTTATCCAAATGACTCTTCTTGCCATCTCATCAAGGACTCTGGGGTGTCCTGATGGACTTCAAGCTGCATTGCGTTCTGCCTGATCTCACTGTAGAGATTTTTTCCCCTTCTGCTTTCTGTGGTTACAGGCAGCTGTGTCTTAGACTGTGATTGTAACAGAATATCACAGTCTGGGTCTCAACTGTTAGACTGTGATTGTAACAGAATATCACAGTCTGGGTCTCAACTGTTAGA
>NC_022011.1:14724515-14727834 GCF_000317375.1 Microtus ochrogaster | reverse complement strand
GAGCTGCTTGCTGGTGTTTCCATGGCACCACGTGCACTCGGGAGAACATTAACTTGGTACCACAGTAAGATGTACTACCATGCTCAGGCTTCACCACCTGCTCTTCTTTTAGACAGGGTCTACACAGCCCAGGCCGATCTTGAACTCACTCTGTAACTGAGGATAGTCTTGAACTCCTGACCCTGCTGCATTCACCTTGCAAGTGCTAGATTACACACGCCCATGCATCACCATGCCCAGCCCTTTCTGACGATTAAAAATGAGAAAGTAAAGCTTTAAAGTAATGAGAAAGAAGGGTACAAGGCTGACCTCCTGGGGACTTTGTGAGAGAGGGCGGAGGCTGGCGATTGTGGTGAGGATTATTCCACTGTTGTGCAAATCAATGAGCCAGATTTAGCTGTGGAATCGTTATGACACCCAGGCTCTGAGTTTAGGAGGGTGGGTGTGTGTGTGTGTGTGTACGTGTGTGTACGTGTGTGTGTGTGTGTGTGTGTGTGTGTGTGTGTGTACGTGTGTGTGCGTGTGTGTGTGTGTGTGTGTGTGTGTGTGTGTGTGTGTACATCCTCCGTTCTTGATCCAGTAGGATGGCACCAGGAAGGCTGTGCCAACTCTAGCAACATATAGAAATTTGGTTGGGAAGAACTCAGTTGGTTTGTGAAGGTGGAGGACTTCTGTGGGCCGTGTCCGCAGAGATATCTCTCAGGCAGGGGCAGGGGCAGGAACCAGAGTTCTTGACATAGCAGTGTTTCTCTCGGCCCTGGAAGAGGAGGAGAGCATCATGACTTCTCTCCCTTTAGCACCTGCACTATGGAAACAGGACACAAACTGAAGGGCTTAAGACAAGGCCCAGACACTCCAGAGAGCCTCTGTGTGGGAACGCTGGACCATCTATCATGATCCAAGAAGCCAGGTAGGTGTTTTTTTTCTCTTCTCTCTTTTCCTTTCTCCTCCTGTCCATTCCTCCTCATCCCTCCTATGGCCACGACTGTCAACCCCCACACCCCTGTGCCACCAGTCAGCTGTACCCTTCCGCTGCCATGCATGGTAACCAAGAGTGGCCTACAAGTTCTAGTGGTGTGGGCAGTCCAGACTCTAGAGTGCCAAAGATCTCTGGGCAGGTCTGACAGACATAGCACTTATAGCTCCACGCCCTGAGAACTAGAGCATCAGAAGCCAGAGAGTTAGAATTCTATGTATTCTGAGTAGAGGCTTTGACTCTGGGCTTGGTCACCGGGTGCTAGGCAGAATCTGATGGGCTGTTCTTGCACTGATGAGGGCATCTACTATGCAATCAGAAATTTGGCTGTGTTTATAAAGCATAGCACAAGGAGGAGAGGTTAGCTAGTCTTAATGGGAGGTCACTGTAGGGGGTGCTGTCTCTAACATCCAGGAGGAAACTGTGATCCATGTTTTTCACCCTGTTCATACTGCCATCAGGAGGGAAAATTTGCCATTTCATAGGTCTCAGGTTGGGGTGCTTGCCATGTCCATGCCAATAACACACGTTCACCCAAGATTGCCTCCACTCCCCACAACAGACAGAGAAGACCCTAGCTCACAGTGATACACACTGTGAGTGTATCAGCCCGGTCTCGCTGCGGTAACAAATAGCTTGCCCCAAAGCAGCGTTTCCTGCCCTTCCTTTCTGGCTGTTGTGAATGGAGGGGAGCTCTGGCCCACAGAATTGTCCTCTGGCCCACACTCAGGTTAAAGGAGTAGCCATGATCTGAAAAGGCACAGCGGAGCAGAGACAGGGTGAGTCACATACTGGCTCGTGAAACATCTGCACAAATGTGACCTGTGTAATTTTTAACAGTTTACCAGACAAACAGAGCTTCACAGCCACACCCAAA
This sequence comes from Microtus ochrogaster, assembly GCF_000317375.1. Classification (NCBI taxonomy): domain Eukaryota; kingdom Metazoa; phylum Chordata; class Mammalia; order Rodentia; family Cricetidae; genus Microtus; species Microtus ochrogaster. The sequence goes on along the minus strand of NC_022011.1, from coordinate 14,725,981 downwards.
TGCAAAGGGACGGTTCCTTATCGATACCATCAAGGGCCCAGAAAGGGGGAAGCAGGGCGTCTGTAAATGTCCCCGAGACCTACCACAGAGAATTAGTATTAAACCGGGCCAGAAATTATCTCCTGGCTCTGGGCCGTGAATCGTTTTGCCAAAACCATGTCCCAGAGGTTGTTTCCGCAGAAGTCACAATGTCTCTTACGGTGAAATGTGCCCCATCTGCCAGCGGTGGTTGCTTAAAGAGTTTGGTGTCTTATCTCAAGAGGTGGGATAACAAACAAAGGCTCCATGTCAGGCTGACGTGAGGCTAAGGAACCGCTGCAGCATCACTTGTCCAGACCGCCTTCTCATCTGTCACCTGCTGCCCTGGGCGATTCTTTCCCAAGCAGTGTAGCTGCCGGACAGCCTAGCCCAGTAAGGAAGCCATGCCTTTGTTCTCGGGACATCCTTTAGACAAAATCACACAAAGGTCTTGTCTCATGCTACCCAAGGCTCTAAGGCTTTGGAAGTTCACTGGCCTGGGAGCCCCAAAAAAAATCTTAATTCTGATCCTGCCTCTGCCACAAACTTGGTATGTGACCTTGGGTGCTTCCTTCTCTCTTCCTTGGCCTGAATCTCCTCCAGGGACAATGGTCCCTGCCAAAGGATCATGTATGTGAGCACATTACATGACTTGTAAGCTCTGGGGCAAGTCTTAGATGTCTGATGGAGGAGAGGAGCCTGGAAGGAACCCCCACTGAGTACCCAGGATATTCAATGGGGGTAGCAAGGCCAGGTCCTGGGTGGGCCTCCCACTCTTTCTAGAGTTAGAGGTGTTAGCTCTGCAAATTGAGGATTAGCTAATCTATGATAATATACTCAGAGAATACCATGCCTAACAGAGTATGTACTTCATTAGTGTTGATGGAGAAATATACCCCAAACAGCTTATTCCATCATATAGACCACCATTTAATTAGCTCATCCTCCAACTGTTTGCGATTCATGTTGCTTCTGACTTTTAATTATTATTAATAATCGTGCCATGAACCGTTTTATAATTTAAAAAGTTGTGTATCCATGATGGCTTCCAACTCATATGGATTTACTAGATAGAAACCACGGCTCATTATTTTAGGCTTCTGCTTTGTGAATGCCCTTTGATGATGTGGGATTCCCCTTTGTATGCTGTGAATACGGTTGGTTAATGAATAAAAAAAAAACTGACTTGGCCTGATAGGGTGGAACAGAGATAGGCTGGGAGAACTAAACTGAATGCAGGGAGAAGGAGAGCAGATTCAGAGAGAAGCCATGTGGCCCCACCAGAGACAGATGCTGCTTGGAATCTTGCCGGTAAGTCACAGCCACATGGTGATACACGGATTACTAGAAATGGGTTAAATTAAGGTGTACGAGTTAGCCAATAAGAAGTTAGAGCTAGCTCTTTTCCATCTTCCTCTCGGAGAGGTAGCTTCGCTTCTGCCTCTCTC
>NC_022011.1:14721073-14724415 GCF_000317375.1 Microtus ochrogaster | reverse complement strand
CTCTCTCTCTGTCCCCCCTTCACCCTCCCTCCTCCATAACCCCCTGAATAAACATTCAACCTCACCCTGCATGTCGTGTCTATCCATGTTTCTGTCTTCTGCAATAAAGAAAAAAAAAAAAGAAGTTAGAGCTAATGGGCTGAGCAGTGTTTTAAATAATATAGTTTCTGTGTGGTTACTTTGGTTCTGGGCTGCCGGGACAAACAAGTGGCCTCCTTACTACACTTGCCATCTATGGGAACTCTTCCCGGCAGGCTCTTTGAAGCTTCCATCTAAAGGTGGAAAGCGGGCTGGAGCGATGGCTCAGCAGTTAAGAGTTCTTGCTGCTTTTCCAGAAGTCCCAGGGTTAGATCCCAACACCCACAGCATGTAGCTAGGAACTGCTTGTAATTCCAGGGAACACAGTGACCTCTTTTGACCTATACAGGTCACACAGACACATACACATAAATATAAATTAAAACTCCATCTTTGGAGAGAGAGACAGAGACAGAGACAGAGAGACAGAGAGAGAATGCAGATGGTTTGTAGTAGCTAAGACCCGGGTCCACTTTATGCAGAACTTCTTGAGTGACAGGATTTTGAACAACATAAAAATGTACTTCTCAGGCACATAATAGAGGGCTAAAGGCACAGAGTCCAGGGAAGCTGAGCAACTTCACTCACACGTTCCTCAGCACTGACCTTGACCCCATTACCCAACAGGACTGCCCAAGGTCTAGGCATCCTGTTAACATTCCAGCCACCAGAAAGAAGCAAAGGAAAGCATCCTCTTGCATCCCACTGACCAACCCCACCCCCATCATGTGGCTGTGTCTAACTATTAGGGAGCCTGGGGGGGGGGTCGAGTCTATTCTGGATAATCAGGGAACAGTTGGGAGTTATAGTTCTAAGAAAGAACAGTATTAGTGGGTGGCTAGACGTCTCTGTCGTGAGATGAACCCAGACTGAAGCAGCACAGATGGCCCATGGAAACAGCATCCTCAGAGCCTGGTATACTTTGAAGAACTAGTAAACTGTTCTGCTTAGTCTCTCTCTCTCTCTCTCTCTCTCTCTCTCTCTCTCTCTCTCTCTCTGTGTGTGTGTGTGTGTGTGTGTGTGTTTATAGATCAGGGGAGGGTACAGAAGCAGACCTGTCTCTGAAGCTGATTGTGAGCAGACACATCAGGCCACTTTCTGTTGCTATAATACAATACACTGACAATAGCGAAAGCTGCTCAAGAGTACAGTCCATTATTACTTGGGAGGTCAGGGCGGCAGGATTGTGATGCCCAAGGGTAGAGTCCATTACACTGGGAGGTCAGGGCGGCAGGAGTGTGATGCCCAAGGGTCCAGTCCATTACATTGGGAGGTCAGGACGGCAGGAGTGTGATGCTGTTGGTCTTATCCACGGTCAGCAAGTAGAGTGATTAATGCCAGTGCTCGGTTCCCTCCCTGCCCTCTAGACAGTCCAGCATCCCCTGCCCAGGGAATTGTTCCATCCACATCAAGATGGGGCCTCCCATATCAATTCATGTAGTGCAGACAATCCTCCACATGTATGGCCAGAGGCCCATCTTCCAGATTGACAGCAGAAATCACCATAGACCACGGACTCCAGCCTGCCTGCCCCCCACTCACCCACCCCCAAGCTCACCCGTTTCCCCTCATCTCCACAGGGCCAGCCTCTGATGGACTCTGAGAGTCTCCGACTGAACACTGAGAACCTGTGGACCAGGCTTGTGAGTCTGCTGAGTAAAAACTCAGAATGGCTGAGTGCCAAGGTTAGGTTCTACCTCCGTACCGTGGACCCGGACGGCAGCAAGGCCCTTGACCCTGAGAGCATTGATGTTCAGCTCAGGAGGCTGCACACCCAGAGCCTGGCCACCTGGGAGTCTTTCATCCATAGTCTGTGCATGGAGCTTGACGTGCCTCTAGAGCTGGAGGTACTACTGTGGAGCATCTGGGGCTCAAAAGACGGTAAGGGTCCACATGTGAGGTGTGAGGCTTCCAGCACAGCCTTGTGACCCGCAGAGCTTCAGCCTCCCCATCCCTGCCCCCACTGACCCATCTGGTCACACAGAGAGAACATAGAATAGCCGTACATTCTAAGTGCCTGCAGTGACCAAGAGACTTCCTTCTGCGGTGCAGTCAGAAGACCTCAGTGCCAACTAATAAGCAGGGAGGTTGACTATCCCATTTGGTACCATCTTGAGCGTCGCACTGAGGAGGAGCATGAGATACTGAGGGACAAGGAGTCCTTGGATAGAAAGTGAGACCCCCCCACCCATGAGCTCTATTAGTGTGGAGGCAGGGACACATACTCACATACACATGAACAGACAGCTCACACAGGCATGTGAGCACGTACACACATATATGTGTGCAGACATGCATCCTCGCTGAGATGCACATGTGTACATATACATGTACACTTCTGCATGTTGTTGCATGAAGAGTGCACCACCTGCTTCCCTGAAAGATGACTGGGTGTCAGTTTTTAATCTATGGAACCTATGGCTGCTCCCAGAACAGATACCACTCAGAGCTATCCGGGCAACTTATATCCTCTTGACACTGTATCTCGCATCCCCGGTGACATGTGTTCTGCTCTGTTTTACAGAATTCTCTAAGAAGTTAGGAGCTGGTGAGGACAGCCATCCTGAACCCCCGCTTCACCATGGTGAGATCTGGGGTTAGGGCTCAGGGTGCCAACTGTTATGCTCAGTCTTCACCTTAAGCTAGTGGTGGCTAGTGGCCACCATTTCTTCTGCGGCACATGGACTGAGCCCCACTTCCTCCCTCTCTGTGACTTTCAAGGCCTGCCCCCACTGCCTTTTACCAGGAGAGACTCTGAGTGTGGCTAGCCTCAGCCTTCTAGATCCCCTGTCAGGTATTACCCAGAGAGCCTGTTCTCATGTCCTTGTCCCCTCGTGGAATTCTAGGAAGGCAGGTATCATGTCATGGTGTTGATGTGTATTCTCAAGAACCAGTTACAGGCTCAAACAGGTAACTGAAAGATTCTCAGAGCCTGGCCCTTCCCTGGTGGGCATGGCACTTAGAATGCCCTGCTGTGGGCCTGCTTGCTTTATCCTGGCCCCGAGCCTGAAGCTTCTGGTGAAACCATGGAAATGGCCTTCTCATAATTCCCAGGTGTCCCATACGTCTCTTCCTGGGTCCACTTGTGGAATAGAGCACCCCAAAGCTGCTGCCTGGGTTCCCCTTCTCTCCCCTATGCCCTCATTCCTCTCTTTCCAGGTGTCAAGCGCCCTTTTCAGAGCTATGGGTCCTCACCCCGCCGGAAGCACTGCAGGAAGCAGCAGCTAGGTGAGTTATGGGAGTAGGGACCCTGCATAAGACTGG
>NC_022011.1:14710046-14720853 GCF_000317375.1 Microtus ochrogaster | reverse complement strand
GGGTTTCCTGAGGTTGATCATAGGGACCCCTGCATAAGACTGGGTTTCCTGAGGTTGATCATAGGGACCCCTGCATAAGACGGGGTTTCCTGAGGTTGATCATAGGGACCCCTGCATAAGACTGGGTTTCTCTGAGGTTGATCATAGGGACCCCTGCATAAGACTGGGTTTCTCTGAGGTTGATCACAGACATGTGCTGGGCCTTGTTCCTGCCTGAAAAGCTTCTGAGGTTCAGGGGCTTGTTTTCCAAAACTCCAGGGAGATACTGAAGGTCCTGAATGAGCAGAGGAGGAGACAGGGTACCTCAAGGGACAGATTTGTCACCTAGGCTCTTCTAGACTGTCCTCAAGGTTATGGGAACATCAGGTGGTAACCAGTGTAACCTCAGGCCTGGGCCTTCAGTGGCCATGTTGGAGGGTGAGTGAGGATGGAGGTGATAAAGGTGGTCTAGCGAACCCCCAGATAGGAGCTCCTTGGAGACACAGAGTATCTAGGGTAGTCATGGGGAAGAGGAGAGGGGAAACTTCTTTCATCCTCTGCCAGTAGTCCAGAATAATCCTTGGGCCAACCCTTACATGCATATGTACTTCACCAACTATAGGCATAACCAGAAAATTTATGTCTTTGCAAAACAGACCACTACTGCAGTCCTTTCCAGGGCAGAGGTGGGGGCTGCATCTTCCCAATGACCCAGGAAGGAAGGAAGGAACACTTGGCATAGCAGAAGCCCAGTTCCCATGGTCTAATTGACTAGTAGAAAGCCTGTCGTTTGTTGGTGCCCACTCTCAAAGGAAGGATGCAGGTGCCTTTGCCATCTTAGAGCTGGTCCCCATAGTTGTTGCAAAGCAAGCAACCTCCCCCAGTTTACTGAAAACGGCATCACCTGTATTGCCCTGGAAGAGAGAGTTGTGACCTAAGGGCCCATACCCACCTCCCTGAGTAAGAGGCTTCAGAGCCCACGCTGCTCTGCAGCCCATACCCTCTGGAGCTCTGTGTGACCTAAGATCATCCATTGTGCCCTTAATGATTGCCCCAATACCCCCATAGATGGGACTAAAGACAGTAGCAGCCTGATCAAGGGGTCCCAGGACATGTATCGAGTGTGAGAACTCCTGCCTTCATGGCACTGCTGTGCCCCTTGCAGAGCTCGCTGAGAAGTATCTGAAGCTCCTGAAGACCTCTGCCCAGCAGTACCATGGCGGTGAATGCCCAGGAGCAAGGCGTACTCATGCCTCCCCACAAGTCTACATCCCCCCAATTCTACAGTGGAGCCGGGGTACAGCACCCTTGAACGTTCAGGAGGGAGCCACTAAAGAAGACCCCGAGGCCACAGATGACACTGATGTGAGCTTCCAGGATCTCTTCAATTTCAAGGCCCCCAAGGGACCTCGAGTGACAGTCCTGCTGGGAAAGGCTGGGATGGGCAAGACCACGCTGGCACGTCGACTCTGCTGGAGGTGGGCTGACGGTCAGCTGGACTGCTTCAGGGCTCTGTTCCTTTTTGAGTTCCGCCGGCTCAACATGATCACACATTCGCTGACACTGCCCCAGCTCCTTTTTGATCAGTACCTGAGCCCCGAGTCAGACCCTGACGCTGTTTTTCAGTACCTGGAAGAGAATGCCCGTCAAGTCCTGCTGATCTTTGATGGGCTGGACGAGACCCTCCATGCTAGTTCCACGGGTGCTGACAACACAGGCTCGGCCTTCGCCCTCTTCTCCGACCTCTGCCGTGGGACCCTCCTGCCAGGCTGCTGGGTGCTGGCCACCTCTCGTCCTGGGAAACTGCCTGCCTGTGTGCCCACAGAGGCCGCCATGGTGTACATGTGGGGCTTTGATGGGCAGCGGATAGAGAAGTACGTCAGCCACTTCTTCAGTGACCTGCTGTTACAGGAGCTGGCCCTGGCAGAAATGAGAGCCAATGAGCGCCTCCGGGGAATGTGTGCAGTACCTGCACTGTGCAGGGTGGCCTGCTTCTGCCTCGGCCGCCTGCTTCCTGGAAGCCCTCCAGGGCAGTCCACGGCTCTCCCGCCCACCGTAACCCAGCTGTTCCTGCAGATGGTGGAAACGTTTAGCCTCCATGGGACTCTGCCTGCCACATCCTTGTTGGGCCTTGGAAAGGTGGCCCTTAGGAGACTGGACATTGGGAAGGTCATTTTCTCTGTGGAAAAAGACATTAGTCCTTGCCTGATGGCTTTTGGAGCGGCCCACAGCCTCCTAACCTCCTTCTGTATTCGTACCAGCCCTGAGCACCAAGAAATAGGCTATGCCTTTGCCCACCTTAGCCTGCAAGAGTTCTTTGCCGCTCTGTATCTGATGGCCAGTGACACGGTAGACAAAGAAACGCTCACCTACTATGTCACACTCAATTCCCACTGGGTGCTACGGACCAAAGCTAGGCTGGGCCTCTCCGACCATCTCCCTACCTTCCTGGCAGGCCTGGCATCCCACAACTGCCGTGCATTCCTTTGCCACCTGGCTCAACAAGAGGAAGCCTGGGTGAGCTCCAGGCAGGCTGCTGTTGTTCAGGTGCTGAGGAAGCTGGCTAGCCGGAAGCTTACTGGACCAAAGATGATAGAATTGTATCACTGTGTGGCTGAGACCCAGGAGCTGGAGCTGGCACAGTTCACTGCCCAAAACCTCCCCTTCCAGCTCTCCTTCCACAATCTCCCACTGACCCGTGCAGACCTGGCTGCACTCGCCAACATTTTGGAGCACAGGGTTGCCCCCATTCACCTGGATTTTGATGGCTGCCCACTGGAGCCCCATTGCCCAGAGGCTCTGGTAGGATGTGGGCAAGTTGAGAATCTCAGGTGAGTCAAATTAGAAGAGAGGCAGGGGAGAGTGGGGGAGGTCAACCAGTCTGCCAGAGAGACTGGATTCAAGTCTTGACCATCTGAAAAGCACGCTCCATCTTCATTTAGTGTTTAACACGGTGGGGCAGCCGCTCACCTTGACCCGGCTCCTGGAGTCCAGGTGCCTGTGGCTTCCTGACTCTCACGTCTCTCGGGGACTGGAGTGCTGGATTTGGGCTGTGTTGCTCAAGGCTGCCTGACCTTGAACGGGTATATATTACCTCCCTCGAGGGTGTTTCTCCATTCGTGCAGTGAGTACTCAAGTCAGACAGGCTTCTCAACCTGGCCTTGGTCCAGAACCAAGATTCCATTTCTATCGAAAGAGCAAAGGTGCAGTCCCAGTGTGAACCTCTCCAGATACAGACGGGGGAAGTCCTGTTGGAGTCATGGACAAGTCAGAAGTTGGTGGTTCAAGTGGATAGTTTGCTTTGCCCCATCTGGTCATGCAGGGACCCAGGTCCTTGCTCCAGCATCCCTCAGACATCCTAGCTGTAGGATCAGTGCTGAGCCATGGGTGTCTTTGTGCCCTGACTTGGAGGAAGGGAAAAGGTGACTTTAGAGGAATGTTTAAAGGTCACCGTGGAAGTGGAACACGTCCCTTCCAGTCACGTTGCATTGCTGAGAACCTAGCCACACAGCCACTCCGGGCTGCAAGGGAAGCTGGAAATGTCACTGCTGGCTGGTGAACTACTTCCAGCTAGAGTGTCATTTCTTGTCCCCCCCACCCTTCACATCAACACCAGGTTTTCATTTACAAGCTTGTTATTAGTGTCAATAGGCTGAAAACATCTCACAGATTTTAGTATATATTATTAGCATTGTAACAAGGCAGTCCAGCCTACTGAGTTACAGTTTTATCACTTAAAATCCTTTTTAGACCAATTTGTGAAGTGAAATCGTACCTCTGCTAAAGTCTCTGCCCATTTTGATCGTTAGCACTTTGTTGTTGCTTCTGGTTCTAAGGGAGTGTCTTGAGTCTGGGTAGATAGCTCGGTGTCTGCGAGGGCTTGCTGTAAAAGCAACAGGACCTGAGTTCAAGTCCCCAGCGCTTATGTAAAAAGTAAGCATAGCCTCTCATGCCTGTAGCAGAAGAGGTGAGGGACAAAGACAGGTGGATCCCCAGAGCTCACTGTCAGCCAGTCCAACCTAAGCTAGAGTGAGTTTCAGGACTAGTGGGAGAAAAACAAACAAACAAACAAACAAACGGAAAAGTGATAAAGACCTCTGGCCGCTACGTGAGCAGTAAGCTTGCACGCATGCATGATCCTTGCTTGTCATGATTTAAACTCTATGTGACTGTATTTCTATGGATGAAGGGGAGAACCGATTTGGCAGATAAAGAAGCCAATGCTGTGTGCTGTGCTTCTTGCTACCCCAGCAGCTACAATGATAACTTGTGCTACCGTGATGTCCCATCTGTCACTATGGACACTGCCGGTAGAGTACTGCCAGTTTCTAAGCCCTGCCCCACACTGACTCGTTTTGCTTCTCTCCTGCAGCTTTAAAAGCAGAAAGTGTGGGGACGCCTTTGCAGAAGCTCTGGGCAGGAGCTTGCCTACTATGGGGAGCCTGAAGATACTAGGGTGAGCCAAGGCTTGCAAGCTAGATATGCGAAGAAGGATATCTTGCATACTTTTCCCTCCTTAGTCCCGCACAGACAGATTCCTGGCCAGCCCCCTTCTCTGCCCCCATTCCTCTACCATCTTTGTCCTATAGGTTAACAGGAAGTAAGATCACAGCCCAAGGCATCAGGCACCTGGTACAGGCTTTGCCCCTCTGTTTCCAGCTGGAGGAGGTCAGGTGAGTGGCCTCTAAAAGGGCTCTTTTGCTTTGGGGAAGGGCCACTTTCCAGCTTTTAGGATACCCCTGGGGCCTGCATATTCATCCCATCCAGGATGACCAGAGAGTGAGAGACATCAGTCTAAGAATGAGGTGGGCCAAATCCGAAAGAATGCCTCTGAGATTCCAGCAGTGCACATATTTGGGACCACCTTGGAGGATTATGAGTTTTGGACTCCCTCCCCTCATTCTGTGGCCCCAGGAAAAGGGATTACAGGATCTAGGCAGAAGGCAGGTACCGTGGGGAACACATAAATGCATACAATGCACGACTTCACATTCTGCACTTGGGTACACACTTGCACAGAAATACACACTCAAGCTCAAGGGTGTGTCACATACCTATTCATAGATGAGTACATGTGTGGCACCCGCAGGCACACTGAGACTCAGCACACACTGGCTGAGCATATCTGCACAATATACCTCTTGCTTGTGTCTGGAATTGTTTCAGAGAAAGGTGGAACCGGGGACCCTCTGCTACAGTCTTTTTTTAAAAAAAAATACTTTTTTTAAAATTTTATTCGTTTCTTTTTGAGATTATAATATAATTACATCATTTCTCTCTTCCTTTTCTGTAGTGATGAGGCGAGCAGGCCTGCTTTTCGTCCTGCCCGGCTCCTGCCTGGCTAGCTTTACACCCGAAATAACAACACACAAATTGTATTCATTTAAACACTACCTGGCCCATTAGCTCTAGCCTCTTACTGGCTAACTCTCACATCTTGGTAACCCATTTCTATTAATGTATGTAGCACCATGAGGTGGTGGCTTACCGGGAAGATTCTAACCTACGTTCATCTTGGGCCGGAGCTTCATCGCATCTGCCTCACTTCCTTCTTCCTCCCAGCATTCTGTTCTGTCTACTCCTCCTACCTATGTTCTGACCTATCAGGCCAAGCAGTTTTCTTTATTAATTAACCAATGAAAGCAAAAGATAGATGATAGATGACCCACCTACATCACCTTTCCTCCCTCCAAGCCCTCTTATATACCTCTCCTTGATCTCTTTCAGATTCATGGCCTCTTTTTTCATTGTTATTGCATCCATATACATAAATGTATATACATATATATTCCTAAATATAACCCTCTCTGTCTGTAAATGTTACTTGTATGTATGTTTCCAGGGCCGGCCATTTGGTATTGGATAACCAATTGGGGAGACTGTTTCTCCCACTCTTAGCATTCAGTTGCCTATAGTTCTTTGTGTAGAGTAGAGGTGTCACAGACTTTCTCCCATCCACGTTAACCTGTCTGTTGATGCTGTCCTCGTTAGGCTCATGTTTAGGCAGTCATGTTGGTGAATCTGTATGAGTATAGCTTCTAACATTGCTAGGAGACACAATCTCAGCAAAATCCTTGGTCTTCTACAGCCTTATACAGCTCCTTCCTGAAGTTCAGAAAGGCAACCCCTGAATCTAAGCAGGCTGGCCCAGGAAGAAGTAGAATACAACAATTACAGACTGGAACACAATCTGGCCAGTCTCTGCTGTTCCCTCTGATGCTTTTGTTCAGTGGTCACTATGGTTTGAATGAAGATTTAAACCATTGATCTTATCAAAACTCTCTCTTTTGGTTATTGAGTGGCCTTAATCTTGGCACCCATCACCTATTTATTTATTTATTTATTTATTTTCAATGTCCCCTGTTGCTCTCAATCATTCTCATACCATTTATCCATCTGCCCCTCCAGCTGGGATTTCAGAAAGAGATAGTGAGGTTGGAGCGGTTGTCCTGGACTCTGGGGAGCTGTGGCCAGAGCTGACACCAGAAGTAGAGTCTTTAGTCCCCCAGAGAGACTTCAGTAGTCCCCTGGGATGTTGGCGAGCTCAGGACTCAGGCACACTGTACACCTAAGGCCTGGAAGCAGGTCACTGAATCACCATACCTCACTTTAAAAGACTGTAACCCACCGCCTGGGGCTTCCTAGTGCCCATCCTCCCCCCACACACACCTGAGGGATTAGGTCTTGGTCTCCCTGCAGCTTGCATGACAACCAGCTGAAGGACCCAGAGGTGATGAGCCTTGTGGAGCTGCTCCCTTGCCTGCCAAAGCTCCAGAAACTTGAGTAAGTGATCTCGACCCTCAGCCAATCCCTTTTTCCTGGGCCAAGTCACTCTTTCCTTTGTCGACCATGTCAAGGGTATCTAGCCCTGACACTTTGCCACAATTGTGCAGCCTGAGCAGAAACAGCGTCTCCGTGTCAGCACTGCTGTCCGCGGTGAAGGTGGCCATCATGTGTCCTACTGTCAGAAAGCTGCAGGTCGGGTGAGCAGATTTTCAAGGTCTTGGGAAAAAAGGAAAGAGACAGAGGGAGCGAGGGATGGGAAAAGAGGAGGTCCCCCTAGCTTACAAGATCTGTGTGTGCATGCCAGAATCAGCTTAATTCAGAGTGTGGCTTGAGTCTGGCGCTTTATTAATAGCAATTGGGTGGAAAGTTGCGTGGACATGGATGGATGAACAACATTGCGGAGCCAAATGAATAGTTAGCGCCGTGTCGCGTGTCGCTCTCCGTGGTACTGAAACAGTATTACCTCATTGGCTCACAGGTTAGACGTCAGGCTTCTTAATCTGAATACAAATGTAATTCTCATTTTTAAAAGCTCTCAGAGGACATGGTGATACACAGTGTCAATACCAGGACTCAGGAGGATTAGGAGTCCAAGGCTAGTCTCAACTACTAGTGAATTCAGGGCCAGCCTGGTTTACATGATACCTTGTCTAAAAAAAAAAACAAAACAAAGCTAAACAAAGAGCCCTGACCTTTCAAAAGCAGACTCACGGGTGGCAGAGAGCTTAGAACCTGTGCTAGGGCACTTTTTCCCATTCCCTGGTTTCTCTGTGGGCCAGGAAATAACCTTTCCCTGGATGGTTGGGGCGGGGGTGGATGACAGCTGGGCAGTGGTGACTTCCGGTTCCTAGATATCATGGCTTTGTGTCTGACCCTCTAGGGAGTCCGACTTCATCTTCCTTCTGTCCCCGATCACAGAGACAGCTGTGCAGCAATCAGGGTAAGTAACTCAGGAGACATGGCCCCAGCTAGTCCTGAGAAGGGGTCCTGGCTGGGAAGGTGAGGGTGGGAAGCTAGAGCAGACTAGGAAAGTGGAAAGACTCTCCCTACTGCCGCGTGGATTCCTGCTCAGGGCTGGCAAGGCAGTGCTCCCCCTCCCTCCCATGTGTCTGGAGTACATCTGACCCCTGGCTAGAGAGCATGCCCAGGGTCTCAGAGTGAGCCAGGCCTGTAGAAAGAAGATGAAGAAACCGAAGCTGAAATATTCTTCAAACTGAAAGAAAGATAAAGGAGAAGTTGGTGAGCCACACCTTAGGGCTGCCTGAGGAATGGGAGGACCGAATGTGTCTAACATGCTCCAGACACTGGCCCGCCACCAGCGTTCAGATGCTGGCCACGCGTGGATCTCCACGTGCCCCCCCCCCCCACTGGGTGGGTGAAGACATGGAAGATTCTCCCTCTGGGGGAACACTCCTCCCTGACTATCCCAGCTTCAATCTCCCCATCTGCACCATGACCCAGTTGTGCCACTGTCCCTCCCTACACCCCTCCCAGATGTCTAAAGCTCTGACACCCAGTGTAGCCATTGCCAGCCACTGTGACAATGGAAATGAAGTGACTTCAGTCTATCACATGTACCACCCTTCCAGGGCTCAATAATGGCCACAGGTCCCTCCCGTGGCAGATGACACAGCGGGAGAACAGTTCTGTTATTGTAAAAGGGTTCTGTAGACATTTCAAATCTCTAAGTTATGGAAATGGCCCAAGATTCTCTGCAGTCCCTGGCACTCTCCTCTCCCTGTCTGAGAGTCTGGAAGGGCTGTAGCTCCCCTCTGCCTGGACCTGCCTGTCACAGTGCATGAACCCTGTCTTCTGAGCCAAAGATCACATCAAAGGGATGCTAGCTTGGTGACTTTAGGAAATAGAAACCGAAAAGTCTGATGGGTTATGTGACTTGCCAAAACCTGCACAGCCACGTATGGGAGAGAGCACATTGGAATGAAGACCTCAAGCCCTTTACTCCTGCTGCTTCTCCTGGTTGCACCATGAGTGCCTTCCAGCTCTGCCTTTGGGACTAACTCACCCCGGGAGGTGCTGCAGGCTCTTCAGACCCTAGATGTCATCAGGTCTGGCTCCTGAGCCCAAGCTAGTATGTAATCTTTTCTTTATAGAGCATCAAGCCTACAGGACAAAGACAGCCTGAAGAAAGAAAGACAGAGCCAAAGCCTAGAACTCAGGTACCTCAGCAGGGCCCGCTGCCCTCAGAAAATGATAATGGAGGGATGGCCCTTTCCCAGGGGAGGGAAGACAGGCAGGGAGGAGCACAAGGAAAGCAGATGCAGTGACAATAAAGGGCACGCATATGCCAGCAAGAGCTCCAGCTGAATGGGCCCTTGCTATATGTGGGGCACTGTGCTCAGAGGTGGCTGGTACTTTGTGGAAAGTCTTTTAGGACATTCATGAATGACATGTATTGCTCTAGTTTGGTAGAGGAAGAAACTGAGTTACAGGCAGACAAAGTGCCTTGAATAAGATCACTCCTCTACTAGAGGTACACAGACCCCTAGGTCTGCACCCTCAGGACTTGTCTGACTCAGGACAGGAAGGACCAGGGATTTCCCCTGATCTCCTCTCTTCCTATCCCAGGCTTCAGAGATGTCAGCTCAGGGTCCATGATGCAGAAACCCTTGTGGAGCTACTCCAGAAAGGTCCCCGCCTGGAAGAAGTGGAGTGAGTACCCTGGAAAGTGGGAGACCTGGGGCAGGAACTAGGGGAGCTTGGCAGAGCAGCCAAGGCCTCACCTTCATGTGGGGGATGTGGTGTGGGTGGCTGACTTCTCAAGAGTCTGGGGACATCCCCTGTCAGAACACCTGTCAGAACACCAATCACCATGTAGCACTGTCCTATGCCAAGTGCTGAGCTAGGAGCTGTCAGATACGCGTGTTAGTGTCTCCTCATGGTGATGGAGCCACGTTTTATAGAGCAGGAAATGAAGGCACAGAGGGAAATTCACTCAAGACCAAACGTAGGAAGCATCTGGTCTGAAGTTCTCAGCCCATCCTCGTGAGTCCTGCCACCACTTCCATGGCCGTCAGTAGAGGGGGCTCCTCCTGCACTTAGGATGACCAATTAATTCTTCACAGGCTAAAGAAGTTCCTGTGATGCCTGGTTCCTGAGCGGGGCTTAAGAACTGGTGGTGATTATTTCTTAGTGATAGAAAGGGGGCCCTACCAACAATCCCAGGAAGTCCTCTAAGGGATGTGAGGCAGAATGGTGGGGTGCGCCAGGTGGTGATGGCGCACACCTTTTTTTTTTTTTTTGACGGTCCTAAACGGTTTATTGGGTATGAATTGTACAAACATTATGTATATTAGTGGTAACGGTGGAGCTGCAGAGTGTTGCGCCTTCTCCAGGCTGCACAGCGAGAGCCACCAATAGTGTGGTGGAACTTATGGCCCTTTCCAAGGCCACGGCTCTTGCGGCCTGCAGATGTCAGCCCACGCATCTCTCTGTGCTTGTGGACCGGTTTGGTGATCCACTGGGTGTCAGGGTTTCTTCTGATAGCTTTATGGAATGGACCGATGAGGATAACCTCAAAAATTTTGTATGTGGAATCTTCGCCAACCCAGTAAGAATTCAGGACTCTCAGAGCCCCACAGTGGCGTCCAGCTCTCTCCTCAGCAACAGACTGAAGGCTTTGGGCAAACTTTAGCTGGTTCACACCATGATGGACAGGCTTGCCGTAGGTCGCACCCTTGGGCACCGGGCGTTTGCGGCCACCACGGCGGACGCGAATCCTGTATATGACTGTAACCTTGCTTGGCCTTGTAGCCCAGCCTCCGCGCTTTGTCGGGCCGGGTGGGGCGGGGAGCCCGGTGCAGCGCGGACAGCTGGCGGCACTGCCAGCAGCGGACCCTCAGCAGGAAGCGCATCACGTCCGACTGCTTCTTCCGCCACAGCTCCTGGATGTACTTGTACGCGCCCATCTTGGCTCACCTGATGGCCGCCGTCAGAGGAAAGGCGGCGCACACCTTTAATCCCAGCATTTGAATCTCTGAGTTCAAGGCCAGTTTGGTCTACAGAGCAAGTTACAGGACAGCCA
>NC_022011.1:14649253-14709427 GCF_000317375.1 Microtus ochrogaster | reverse complement strand
AACCTTTGGAAGAGCAGGCAATGCTCTTAACCACTGAGCCATCTCTCCAGCCCCCTATAAACATAATTTTTAAAAAATGATTAAAAGATCTGGAGAGATGGCTTAGGGGCTGAGTGCCTGTTGCCCTCCCGGGGGACCTGACTTCAGTTTCCAGCACCCATGTTGGCAGTTGGCGACTTCATGTAACTCCAGTTCGAGGGATCCAGAACACCTTCATGCTCATGGCAGACACTCAGGTTTACAGAACAAAATTTAAAAAGAAGGCATGGGATGTTTCTGGCCTGCTTGCCATCACTGAACCTACCCCTCCCCAGTCCCTCACTTGCAACACAACCCCACCCCACCTAACTAGATGAATAACACCTTCCCAGCCACCACACCCACCCTTATTGCCAATCCAACTTAGATGGTCTCCAGCCCGTCTCTTCTACAGGTTCTTCATCCACTTGCTCTGTTAGATCCTCTCACCTAGTGACCACGTTAGCTCTGGCTCATGGTTTTCCCACCTTCCACCACGGCAGGGTAGACTGTATTTCACCACTGCCCTTCACTCCCTCTCTCTTTACCTTCAGAGTAAATAAAGCCCAAATCCTCACATCCTGTGAGACCCAGAAGCCTCCCCCAAACTCTCCAACCCTTTACCCTGCTACCCTAACTCAATTTCCAGTCTAAACACACTGGCTTCCTCTGGATGCTGATATGCGCTATGTCATGGGATCTTTGAATGTGCTGTTCCCACTACTAGGGACAATCTTTGCAAATCTCTCCTCATCACTCACCTATAGAACTCCTGGGATTTCCAGCAAGTATTTAAATCAATCAAGAAAGCCCCCCAGGTCCTACACCAGGTCAGATATCCTGGAATTAGGGAGGTTATCACAAGAAGCAGTTATGCATATTGCGGCGTACAGGAATAGGTACAGGTGGGGCTTTCCAGTCAGGCTGTCTGGATTGAGTCCAAGCCCACCCTTGAGTGGGTCCCTTAAGGACTCTGCCTTGCTTTATCCGGCAGGAAGGTGAAGAAGATATACGAGTCCCTGCTTCTTCATAGATTGTATGAAATGTGGCACACGTGTAGAAGCGCCACGTGTGGAGCTGGCGGCCTGTCCCCTTAAGTTATTATAAAGTTCACTTGTGGGAACGATGCTCCGACTGAAGCAAGAGGGAGGCTGAGCGTGTCTCCACGGTGCCTCTCTCTTAGTCTTTCAGGGAACCATCTGGAAGACGAAGGCTGTCGACTTGTGGCAGAGGCTGCTTCCCAGCTGCGAATTGCCCAGAAACTGGAGTGAGTTACACACCCCGCCACTGGGTGACAAGAGGAGCCATGGAGAGTCCCATCTGGTCCCTGCCTGCCCCTGTTCCCCACACCCACAGTCAGCAAGGATCTGCCCAGTGTCCCCTCTCTCCAGCTAAGTTGGCCTCTTGACTACACCTTGCTCTTGCCTCTGCCCTGAGCTACTAGTAGCCTCGCCATCTAACTCTGGCCACAGCTCTGGGAGGCAGGAGCCTTGCACTGGGCCAGAGCTAAGGTACTGAATGGGTGGGTACTCGGCCGCTGGGCCAAGACTCCGGGGGACAATGTAGTATGTTTGGTTAGGGTGTAGGCGTAAGTTGTTGGAGTGGTGACCCAAGAAAGCAGGCTGTCTAATGGTGCAGGACAGGGGCAAAGATGTTGTTTAGTGTGGGTTGTGTTATGCCTCCTGGTCGTTTGGGTTGAGTAAGGAGTAGTGATGTTGGGGAAAGTGGTTTGGGCTTCAGCCTTCGCTATGTCACTCCATAACTTTAAAATCCTGGGAAAGTAATTGAATGTCTCTGGGCCTCAGTTTCTCCATCTGTAAAATGGAATTAAATGAGACCATGCACACCTAAAACCCTTGGTACAGAGTCTGCTAGTCAGTCCTGCATGGTCAGCAGTTACTCTGCATTCCACAAAACCAAGGCTCAGAGAAAGGAGAACCAGGGGTAGTGCTTATGGGTTAAGCCAGAGAACTTGAAGAATTCTTTGAGAGACCCTGCTTGGGGACCCATGACAGACAACAATTTTTAAGCCACAATGAGGGGGCAGGAGCTGTCTGCCTGCTGACACTGCCTCCCTCTCCTCTCCACAGCCTCAGTGAAAATGGCCTCTCTAAGACTGGGGTGACCTATGTGTTGAGAGCCATGAGAACATGTGGGACCCTGAAGGAGATGCATATCAGGTGGGTGCCACACAGGGCATCGTCACTGCCCTTTAAACTCTGAGTTCAGGGCCAGGTCACCATACTTTCTGAAATTCCCCATATTATTTCTGGCCTCATACCTCAGGGACCCCCAGAAGATGCTGCCTGAGCCCTGCCCAGCTAGCACAGCAGTGCAGTCACCGCCAGTGGTGTGGCGCTCCTCTGGAGAGCTGCCTGCAGCTGGTGGAGCTAGCTGTAAGTGGCAGGATCAGAAAATGAGGAAACATCCCTCCAGCTCCTTGCTTCAGTTGGTACAAACTGTGCAGTGCCCACTGTGTCCCCAGCTCCTGTGGGATCAGGCTGGGCCCTGCCCCTTCCAGCTCCCATCAGTTCCTGCCCAGTTTCTCCTGAGAACAGTCTCTATGTGACATATCAGCCTCCTGTCCCTCTGGTCCAATCTCAGTTCTATCTCTACCAGTGTGGGGACCAAAAACATGTGTAAACGGATAAAAGTGCAGCTCCCACCTTGTTGCAAGCCTCCTTCTTGGTTCTCAGTTGCTTGGAGGGTCTCTGTTTTGTGCACACCTCCCCCAAAGGGCTGGAGGGAAACCAGATCTCTCACAAGGTAGATTAGGGTCCTCATTCACTGTGGCCACTGAGATGTACTGTGTGTCATGAGAGACAGCACCCATATTCTAAGTGCTCCAAGCATCAGAGGAAACCCCTACGCTACTCCACCTGGGCAGGCAGAAGGGGCATGCTACAGACTGAGGTACAAAGCAGAGCTGGAAGAATCTGAAGTCTGAAGCAGGACTCACACCCCACACCTCAAAGTCTCAGAGGAAGTCACAGGAAGGGGCTTAGCTTGGACAGGTGTGGTGTCTTGGTGGTCCCACCAGGTCAGGGTAAGACAAGGACCATAACTCTGTCTCTTGCTCCTCTCTTGTCCACAGCCTGCTGACCAGCACCGTGGTATTCACATTTGCCCAGGAGCCAAGGGAGCAAGAGGGGAGCTGCAAGACGTAAGGACCAGCATCCCTACATTCCTCTCTGGGATGGGGCTGTGCCCTCCCTGAACCAGGGCGACCTCGGCAAGAACTCACAAAGTAGGGCTGGAGATACATCTCAGATTGTAGTGTTTGTCTAATACTGCATGAGACCCTGGACTCAGTTCCCAGGGCTGTAGAAATGACCCACGGTGGTGCCTAAGACACACGAGACCCTGTCTCAAAAGTGAAAGGGAATTCACCAAGGGTCAGGCCTTCAGCAGCCTTGGCTGGAGACATGGCTCTGATGAGGAAGGAGCAGACTACTGGGAACCCAGTGATGTAGGATCTGGGTAGTATGCCAGGCCAGGCTGGGATAGTTAGACAATTATTCATGGGAAACTTGGTGGTTTAGCCTAAATATGGAGAGTAGCCTGGCCCGGAGCTCTGATTTGGCCAGAACTTCTGTCTTCCTTTGGCACAGGACCATTCAAAGAGATGTCTGTCTTCCACCTTCAAGTGACTTCCAGGACATGGCCAGGGGCTTAGCTCTGTGTCATGTGTGACTCCCCACAAGCTATAGCACACAGTCTGAGTCTGGAAGGCTGGTAGGATAAAAGTGCCATCTCTACCATCTCCGATGATGATAATGACAATGATATTAATGGTGACAGCAACCAGGGTGAATTGGGCACTTCCTTATGTGTGCGGCTAGTGATAGACAGAGAGAGCTCATTCATGCCAAATGAGGCCAGTCCCAGGTCACACCAGGCTAAAGTCCCACTGACCCTGGTTGAGGGCAGAGAGTCAAAGCTAGACAGTGAGTTTGGCGAGACGCTTAGCCTGGCCTTGCTGTGTGTCCTCAGGGGAGCACCGCTTACCAGCTTTGCATCTTCTGTGACCTCGGAGATGTCCGGGAGCTCTCGAAGAATCAGGTACAGTAATAATTCTCCTACCTTGTCCCCAAGCCTCAAACCCGTCTCACAGGGCTTGCTGTTTCACGGAGTTACAGCCTGGCGACTTCCTGTTTCCTGCATATCCCACCCCTCAGCCACCTCCCACTGTCTAGGCAATCCCACCCCATAGCTTCCTAACCCTGGGTTGGGGAGACTGAACAAAGAAAAGAGGAGCCATGAACTTCCAACCCCCAATTCTGGGCCTCAGCCTGGGCTCCTCAGCCCTGCATGCTCCCACCAATACCATCTTCCTTTTGCTTCTCTGCCTGCCTGTCTGCCTGCCTGCCTGTCTGCCTGCCTGCCCGTCTGCCTGTCCGCCTGCCTGTCTCATTCAGAGGTGGTTTCTTTCTCTACAGCACTTAGTCTTATTTCTCATTTGACTTTTTGCTTTTTGTCTCTGTCTCTGTCACTGTTTCTCTTTATCTGTGCCCCTCTCTGCCTCTCAGTGTCTCTGCCTATGAGTGTCTCTACCTCTGCTGCTGTCTCTACTTGTCTATCTCTATATTTATTGTCTTTATGGCTATCTCCACTTAAAAATTCTATCCCTTTCCCTCTCAGCCCCAGCCCCAGGCCTTTCTGTGCTGGTTCAGGCGGCTGTGTGTCAGTCCTCCTGTCCCTCTCCACGTCACAAACCACAACCCCTACCTGTGGGCTTCTCTGCCTGGCTCTGGGGCTGTGGGCAGCTTTCCCCTGTCTAATGTCTAGTGGTCACTGCAGAGCTGTGGTCTGGATCCTTGCAGGCTGACACAATGTGGCTTCCTGGCCAAGCACATAGAGAGGCTCTGCGGGGCCCTGAGAGCCAACTGTGAGCTCCACCACTTGGATCACCTTGAGTGAGTATCTGCATCCAGGGGGGGCTAGGCGGGGACAGTACAGGCTGCTCGGTGATAGAACATAGATGTCCTGTTCTGTTTCGAAGCATTGGGTCCTTAGTGTTCTTTCTCCACTGACATTAGAGACCTCTGGGAGTGGGGGAGTGACTTTTCTTCCTGACGTCAGGGGCGGGTGGAGTGACTTTCCTTCCAAGTATACATTCCACACCGGTACCCTTTGCAGCCATCCCAGAAGACCACAAATTTTGGAAAGAATACTGGGAAGAGGGATGTGGCCCATGTGTGGTGTGCAAAGATTTAACCTAGTGCATAGATTGGAGTTCCTGGTCCCAGAAGCAGCTGGGTGACAACACTGATATGAAAGCAGAACTCACTCCATGGTCCACTAACCACTTTTTCTTTTCCAGCCTATCAAACAACTCTCTGGGGGATGAAGGGGTGGCCCTACTAGCCCAGCTGCTCCCAGGACTAGGTCCCCTGCAGTCCTTGAAGTAAGCCACTAACTACCCCCAGGCCTCTGTGGGAGGGTTTGTTCTATGTCCAGTGACGATGTAACCCCGTAGTGCATATGAAGCCCCTTCCTCCAGCTCCACACAGGCAAATGCTTAACAAGGGCCTGACTGGGGCTCTGCTCACCCTGGCTGGACTGGGCAGAGCTCTGCCCTAGCTTCTGCTTCAGGTCTTCTCCAAGCAGACCCTGTGTCTCTCTGTGGGCTCCCACGGCGCCTGGGCTGTGCAGACGCATGCAGTACAAGGGGATCATGGGAAGCATGATGGACGCATGAGGACATTAAGCGATAAACTACTGACAGCAGTCATTCTAGTCCCTGGTTACAGAAAGAGGGCCGCTTGATGCAACTCCACCTAGGTGGACAGGGAGGATTCATGCTGGAGAAGACATCACACAGCGTGTCTAGAGAAGCCCAAGTATTCTGTTGACCTGATAGAGAGGTGGGAGGCACTCGGGGTGGGAGGAAGACCTTAGTGAACAAGATCCCCCACACTCTGCCTGCACTCAGCCACATTCCTGAGCTCTCAAAGGCCTCAGGTGTTCTCAGCTCTCAGTACCCCCCCTGTTCCCAAGCTTCCCTGGACAGAAATAAGAGGATCTTGTGAATGAAGCTGAAGGCCCTGGGTTCTGGCTGTCTGTGCTGCCTGTGCTCTGTATGGCCTTGGGAAGTCATGGCAGAAGCTGAAGCTTCTGGGTGCCTCAGTAAATGCATGAGAATTGGGTGGAGCCAGGCTGTAGTGGTGCACGCCTTTAATCCCAGCACTCAGGAGGCAGAGACAGGTGGATCTCTGTGAGTTCGAGGCCAGCCTGATCTGCAGCGTCAGTTCCAGGACAGGCTCCAAAGCTGCACAGAGAAACCCTGTCTTGGAAAACAAAAACAAAACAAACAAACAAAAAAGAATTGGATGTAGTCTCCACCTCTGGCTGTAATGAAGGAGCACTGTGGCCCACAGCCTTTCTTGCTACAATACTATGTTACCAGGAGACTGGCTGATGCTGGGGGTAGGGGCACTGGGGGTGCTTACAGGCAGGAAAGGGGCCTTTCTTTTGCAGACAATGGCATGCAGATTGAGTTTGCTGGCAGATTCTTGCAGGTATTCTTCACAAGGTGACAAGGTACCTGTGAGGAAGACCCTGGGTCCCAGCGGGACCTTACATGGCAAATGAAAACCCCATGATAGGTGGACAGAGACTATGAGAGAAGAGAAATCTTTGTTCTTGCTTCAGGATGGTAGCCCCCTCCCCTGCCTTTAACCCTGAACCCCACCCCACCTTTATCTCTGGGTTCCAGTCTTACCTCTGTCATCAACACAGCTTGTCCCTGGAACAAGTTCCTACCTGTCTAGATCATCTCAGCTGTGTGGCGCAGTTGGAGGGTTACCTGCTGGTCATCAGGGTCTGCCATCTGCTAGCAAAGATGCTCCCATCCCGGGACCTAAGCTCTGATGTACAGAGAGCTTGTCTGAGTCCTTGGTGGTTTCACCATTGTCTCCTGTGCGATCTCTAGCCTTAACAGAAACGGTGTGTCCCTGGATGCTGTGTTTGGCTTGATCACATGCATGTCTTCCGGGCAGTGGGCATTCCACCTAGATGTCAGGTGAGCAGCTGCCCTGTCCCCTCCCGTCTCCCTCCCATCATCAGTTCCTGCTGAGGCTCCTCTTTTACACATTACCCTGCCCTGAGTCATCCTCTGGGTCTTAGGTGCAGTGAGCTTGCGCTAGGAGTTTGTGGAATGAATGAATGAATTAATGAATGAATGAGAGGAAGATTTCTCCACGTTCTCCTTGGAACAAAAGTCTTTCAACTTTCCCTTACTCTCCAGATTGTCCTAGATACTCCCAAGCAAGCTGGGAACTGGCTGGTGGCCTTTGGGGCTCAGGGACTAGCCTAGCTGTGGCATCTCCACTACGACACTAGAAGGGAAGGCAGCAGCCACCTAGGTCTCTGAAACCCTCCATGTAGAAATCCTGTTGTCTTAGAAGCACTTTGTCCCATTCATTCCCTCCCTGAGAACCCTAAGAATAAAGGTGTGGTGGCAGGTGGGCAAAGCCGAGAAGCTTGGTGCAAGTTCTTGGACAGAGCCCCGAAGCCAGCCTCCTCTCCCAGTTCACCACAAGAGGGCGCTGAAATAACGAGCCAGAAGTCCTGCAAGGGTCTTAGATAATCATAGCTGTCATTTGATCCATTGTTATTATATTCCCTGGGTGGCGGGCCACTCCAGGACCCTAAGCCCTTCAGGGAAGGGGACCCTTTGGCTATTCCCAACCCAGTGCTTCCTTTTCACTTCCAGCCTTGAGAATGACCACGTCCTCCTTTGAGGAGCTGGAACTAGCAGGTGAGGAGGGGAGATCTGGGCGATTTGGCTTGCCTGTGGCTGTGATTCCCGCTTTCTGTGGATACCCCATCTCTATCCATGCCCAAGAATTGAACCCCGGGTCTGGTGTGGTGTCTGGGACAGCTGCACTGTCTAATCTGCAAGGCCCTGAGAAGCCTGGCTAGCTCTTTAAAATAAACCAATTTAGCACTTCACAGGTGCTCCCAGCTGCTCCCTAGTGGCAACAGGCGTCAAGGCCTTGAGCCCTGGAAGCTGTCCTCAGAGACAGGTGGGGAGTAGGGAAGGGCCAGCTGGACAGTGAGTGACTTCACCACGGCTAATGTGCCAGGCAATCTGAAGCCAGGCTAGGTCTAGGCTAGATGCTCTTGGTTCCCCAAATAAGAGCAGAAGAATTGAGAAACAGGGAGGCCGATGTATGGTCCTGTCAAGTGAATGGTCAGGGGAAGCCCTCTATTCTGTCTCCGTTTACCGGCTTAGGGGTTGACCTGGATAGGTGTGACCTGCTGATCTTCCTCGTTCTAGCTTCCCTTTCTAGAGTCTCAGTTTCCCCACCTGAGTGATAAGGGACCTGACTGGGGTCAAATCCTCAGGTTCCCATCCAGGTGTTCTGCCTCCAGGTGTGAAAGTCCTGAGGGTGTGGGAGCCCACAGGTGTGACTCAAGCTATCCTTTTGCTATGCTTTCCCCCCCTCCAAGGGATGCACTAGCTGGCAGATGTGGACAAGAGCTCCCAGCTGGAGCCCCGTTACTGGCAGGCAGTCAGCGCTGCACCTCCAGGAGCTTCAGGTACTGTATTCCACTTTTGTTCAGGGGTTAGGGAATGAGCAGAGCCAGGGGTCAGGGCTTCGAATTAAAGTAGAGGGAAGAGAGTTTGAGAGATGGGAAAGGAAAGAGGCATGGTACAGAGGCCAGCGCTGGGGGCTGCAGGGCCCCTCTGGGTCACCTCGGTGGAGCCAAGGCCTGACGTTCTTTTTAGAGAAGATGTCATATCTGGGAAACACACTGGAAACCCAGCTGTCGCCTGCCCTGGCTTGCCATCTGCTTTTGAGACTTCCTTTTCTAGAAAGAGGTTTACTTTATACCCCAGAAAAGTCTGGCCTGGGTAACTCCTAACTGTGCCACAGGGGGCTATAAAACCCTGCCGAGCCCCGGCATTCTCCTCCAAGAGATGCTTAAGCTGGCATCAACAGAGCTACTCACAGAAAAGTTGCCATGCCCCGGGCGGGAGAGACAAGTAGCGAAAGCCAGGGTGAAGGCATGTTTGGAAGCACAGCAGTGTAGCTGAGAGCATAGCAGGAGAACCTGGGCAGGACATTTGTTTTATGCTTAAAGAGAATAGGGAGCCCCTGAAGGTTTGA
Organism: Microtus ochrogaster; assembly: GCF_000317375.1. Lineage (NCBI taxonomy): Eukaryota > Metazoa > Chordata > Mammalia > Rodentia > Cricetidae > Microtus > Microtus ochrogaster. Next base: position 14,700,290 of record NC_022011.1, on the reverse strand, counting down.
AGCAGTGGAGAGGCCCCTTTAGATGGGCAGTGTTGAAAAACGAGACATGGACTGGAGAAACAAACCAACGGTTCAAAGTGTGTGCTGTTCTTACAGAGGGCCTGGATTCCGTTCCCAGTGCCCCTGTGGCAGCTCACAAGCATCTATAATTGCAGTTCTAGGGAATCTGACACACTCTTCCATGGGCCTCTAAGAGCACCAGGCATGCACTTGGTGCGTGTACATGCATACGGGCAAGACACATTTTAACAAATTAAAAAGATGAGGCACTGGAGGGTGATGGAGGGCTGTGAGATGAAGAATGGAAGCCAGAAGGCAGTAAGTGATCCAAGCGAGTGAAGATGGCATCTGGGGTCAGGGAGGGTGGTGGGTGGAAAGGCCTTGCACCACATGGGGCAGTTTTAATATAGCTGTCATAAAGGTGGGCACCGGAAGGGGCTATAGGAGAGCTATAGGGAGTGTGCCCTGCAGGGCATAAGAGAGGAGCCTGAGGCCTGCAGTTCAGTATCTGTTGGAAGAAGGAAACAGGGGACCTGTGTCCACTCTGATCCTCTACCCTGTCTCCTGTCCGTTTTCAGCCTTCAGGGGTGTCAACTGGAACCCCGGAGTCTTGCCTGCCTCTGTGCCGCTCTGGAGAAGTGCCCAGGGCCTCTGGAAGTCAAGTAAGTGGCAAGACACAGTGTAGGTGGCGTGCAGAAACCTGGGAGAGGGCTTGATGACTCTCCCCTGGCCTTCTTCCACCAGACCCGTCAGCTCCACTCCAGGAGTTATGAGACCCGCTGGCAGGAGGTCAGTCATTTCCCAGGAACCCTAGCCTCAAGTACTGGGATGCACGGGGTCTTGTACCAGAGCCCCACACAGGTCTCTCCCTCATCCTGCCTCTAGGGCTAAATCATCACCTTTGAACCCTTTGTCCCTGAACTACCCTACCCACTTCAGAACAACCAGTTCTGTGAGCAGAGACCAACCCCATGACAAGGAGTTGCTCAGCCACTGGAAGCTGGCTGGGTTTTGAGTCCTTGGGCCTCAGTTTCTGCTTCTGTGGAACAGACAGTGATCCCTTTATTTGGGAGTCAGTGTTGTGATTCTTATATAAAAATAGCCTTTAAAAGACTCCAGGCTGGAGCCCCCTCAAACCTACCCTTCCCTCCCACTGAACCATGGTGCTGTTTGTCACATCCCTGTCCACTTCTGGCTCACTGTATGTCCTCTTTTTACTTTCTGATTGCTTAGTTTTTATCCAAGGTGCTCAGGACTGGAAGTGTTTGAGATTTTGGAATTTTCTTTAGGGTTTGGAATGTTTGCATATGCAGAATGAGATACCTTGGCAAAAGGAATCAGATCTAAACACAAAGTTCATTTGTTTCGGGTAAGCCCTATGCCATAACCCGAAAGTCATATCCAGTGTCTACAGTGAGCCTGTACTTGGGGGCTGGGACCTGTCAGGACTGGAATTTTCCACTTGCAGTGTGATGTCAGTGCTCAAACTATGTCAAATTTTGGATCTTTCTGATTAGTGCCACTCCGCCGCCGTTTGCAGTCTTAGGCCAGGTGCAGCCTACAGCCTCACCTGGCTCCCGCCTGCTTTCCTAGTTTGTGGCAGTCTCGTGCTCTGACTTCTGGCTCCACCGCAGATTGGTGTCAGCCTTTGGACAGGGTAATCCATGCGGCCCCCAGTGTGTGTTTCCCATGCACTTCTCCATAGTGAACACACCCAGAAGGAGAGGTTTGCGTTGTTTGGCAGGATGGGATCTGGCCATGTGCAATCTCCCTGCATTTAGACGGTGTGGCTTTCCTTGAGGGTCACGTCATGAGTCATTAAAAACATTTTATTTCATCTTGCTCATGTGTTGTTTGCGAAGGGGTGGTAATGTATGTCCATGCTTCAGCATGCGTGTGGAGGTCAGAGGAGGCATTTCTTGGAGTCGGTTCCCAAGAATTGATTTCAGGTTGTCAGGCTTGACAGCAAGTGCCTTTACCCTCCGAGCCATCTCACAAGTCCTCGATTCATTTTTTAAAAGCTTATTAGATTTATTTTGTGAGCATATGTGGGTGTGAACATCATGATACTTGTGTGGAAGTCGGAGGAACTCACAGTTATTGGTTCTTGCTTCCCACCGTGTAGATCCCAGGGAACCGTCTCAAATCACACTGGCCCTCAGTTCAGCTTTGAAAAACTCCTTTAGAACACTTTTAGACAATGTTTCAAAAAAGTTGCGGAGGAGTGCAGAGAGCCGGCATCTCTTGTTACATAGTGTGTTTGTCGCAGTGAAGAAACACCTGTGACAGACAGCTGTTGACTCAAGCTTTAGCGCTCTTTCCATGGAGACAGATCGCTGCATTCTGGATAGCTGTGCACCGGCATTGCATTCAAGCGTTTCTTCTCAGCCTCCCGTCTTCCCGGAAGCTTGCGGTTCTTTCTTTGTTTTCCATGTCCTCCTTGGTTTAGAGGGCCCCAGGCGGGTATTTTGTAAGCTGTCTCCTGGTTGAGTTTGGCTGTTTTTCCCCAGGTTAAACTAGGGTCTAGACTTGGGGGCAGCATCCCCTAGCCTAACTACCCCACGGTATTTCTTTAGGGCATGCTCTCAGGCTTACATTGAAGTTGACTACCGGGCGAAGGCTGTGTCTGCCACGCTTCCTCACTGTGGGGTTACTTTGTCATTTAAGCAGCTCTTTTGTCTTAGCCCCTCTCCCCCAGGAGAGATGGACTCATAACACACCCCACCCCCTCTCCATATACTATAGCACACAGCTAAGCACAGTGGTACCTGCCCGCAATCCCAACACTCAAAACTGAGGCAGGAGTATCAGGAGTGTAAGGCCAGACTGGACCACACAGCTGGCTCCAGACCAGTTGGGATTACACAATGACACCCTGTCCCAAAACAAAACAACAAAAACTCCCATGCACACACATGTATGCATACATATATAAACACATGCATACATGCTCAGTGATTTTGAAGTAGTTGCCAGACAGTTTATACTTTTTGTGGGGGCATTGAGACAGGTTTCTCTGTAGTTTTGGAGCCTGTCCTGGGACTAGCTCTTGTAGACCAGGCTGGCCTCGAACTCACAGAGATCTGCCTACCTCTGCCTCCCAAGTGCTGGGATTAAAGGCGCACACCGCCACTGCCTGGCTTGACACTTTATACTTTTATTTGTAAATATTTTGGTATGAAAAGCTATACATATTCTTTTATATTTATTTATTTACTTACTTAAGTTTGTTTTTTTTTTTTTTAAAGACAAAGTCTTCCTGTGTCGCTCTGGCTGGCCTGGAACTCACTTTGTAGACCAGGATGGCCTTGAAATCACTCTCAAATGCTAGGATTAAAGGCATGCCCTACCATGCTCTGTACTCTCATTTTTAATGTAACCACAAAAATATTATCAAACCTCAAATATTAACAATAATGTCCTGCAATCATCAACCACATCATCCAGTATATTCAGTGGCCCTGTCTGGGGTGTTTTTGCAGAGTGCTTGCATTTCCATGCCTTTGCACCTAGGCTGTCTGCAGCAGGATGCTGCAAACCCACCTAGATTTGTGCAGACAGGCTATACCAGGCATTCCTGTGGTGTCACAGCAATGCTTCCCAAAGCCTTTCAGCATTGTGTACCTGTTAAGCACCCACTGAATACCAGGCTGTGGGTTACACAGGGTTTGGAGCTGCAGGACCTGCTCATGCTTTATAAGAAAGACAGGCAGAGTGGGGGTTTGGAGAATAAGTAATATCTCAAGGACAGCATCACTGGCTGTCCTGGGACTCCCTTAGAGGTCAGGAAAGGTGGTCAATTGCCCTGCTGCAGGCCTATTTCCTTCTCTACCTACTGGTGGAACAGTGATAAATCGGAAGGGGTCATGTGTCTATTGCTTTAAAGTGTGTATAGACCCAGAGACCATGGAGCTGTGGACTAGGGATGTGGGGAAGCCCCACAAGGGAAGGTGCTGTGCAAAGGCCTCGCTCAGTGAAGGCCCCACCCAGATACTGCCCTGGATCCAGGCTAGATGGGGGCAGAAAGAGCGAGTCTGAGCCTGAAGCTGAGCTCCATTAGCTTAGCTCCATTAGAGGTACTCAGCTTCAGACCGCAGCCTGCTCCTGCCCCTCCGCTCCTCACCCACACCAATGCTGTCCTACCCTCTCCTCCCAACCAGCTAATGAAAACAGCAGGACTGGGGCCAGTGGCCTTCAGGCACAACGGGCAAGGGATAGAGGAGGAAGTGCAAGGATGGATAAAGGGGGGGCGGGGAGGGGTGAAGACAGGAGGGAAAAACAGCCTAAGGGGCTCTGGGGACAGCAAGTGACTCCAGACCCTAGTGGAGGGCAATGGGATTCTCCAGATATTCAAGGCACACAGTGGCCCAAGGGTAGGTGCTTGTGTCTCCTGTGTGTGGTTCTGTGACTTTATCTGTACCTGCTGTGCAGTGATTGGTGGGTTCGGATGAGTCATAGGAACCCAGATCTCTCCAGTGGGACCCTCTACTCACAATTCTGCTAGCCTGTGGAGTTTATAGAGAGAGTCTCCTAGACCAGGAGTCCCTTGGAAACCTAACATGTCCAACAGCTTGTGAAAGACACACAGAATAAAGCAACTTCATTTGCTCCATCCAGTGCTTCCAAGATGTGTCTGACCTAACCCAGACTTGAGAGGGGATCCTTTCAGCAGCATGCCTCGCCTCATCTCCTGAGGGCTCTGGCTGTAAAGCTATGCTGCCCACTTTCTAGAGGGTTCCCCCACCTCATTCAAATCGTTTGCTTCACAGCTTGTCCTGCAAGACCCTGTGTGACGAGAGCCTGAAGACCCTGCTGCAGTGTCTGCCCCAGCTGCCCCAGCTCAGCCTGCTGCAGTAAGTCCAGGCGTCCAGTCCTTCTGCCCGGCTGACCGTGTCCCCAGGCTCCGTGGGGCAGGGTTGTCCTTATTCCCTCCTCCTCTCCATTCTCTCATCCCTCACCTCTGAGACTCAGGTCACTCAGCATCACCCTGATTGTCTCCTGTGGACCTCAGTTTTGTTTTGTTTTTTTTTTTAATTTATTTATTATTAAGGATTTCTGCCTCCTCCCCGCCACCGCCTCCCATTTCCCTCCCCCTCCCCCGGTCAAGTCCCCCAGCCTCATCAGCTCAAAGAGCAATCAGGGTTCCCTGACCTGTGGGAAGTCCAAGGACCACCCACCTCCATCCAGGTCTAGTAAGGTGAGCATCCAAACTGCCTAGGCTCCCCCAAAGCCAGTACGTGCAGTAGGATCAAAAACCCATTGCCATTGTTCTTGAGTTCGCCTTTGCTGGACAATGTGGACCTCAGTTTTGTGTTCTGACAATGGGGCTCATATTCCAGGTCTTGCTCTGGGTTTGTGCTCAAATAGGCCATGCGCTCAGAAGCTCATGAAGGATGGGAGGAGTGTGGCCAAGAGTCAGTCACGTGTCTGTTGCCTATGGGAAGGTCACCTACCCCTATGAAGGGCCTAAGCAGATGTAGGCCATGTATATGTCACATGCCATGTTTCTAAAGGTCACCCCTCTAACTCTGTCAAAGGGGAGGAATTTAAGCAGCATTCGTCAAAGTATTTAAAACTCTGTTTTCTAATTTCAGTGCAGACTGGTTAGAATTTAAAAAGGATTTACTTTAAATATGCTTCTAGAAGAGGGGGCTGGGGAGAAACATCCACAGCTGAGATGGAAAAAAAAATACAACAGGAAATTAAATCATAGCATTAATAGCGGCAGCAAGAGCACCGAGGCTGAGCTCTGGACGTGTCCGAGACTGCTTACATTGCCTCTGGACCTGCGCTTCTCTTCTGAGCCTATGGGTAGTGGGGAGGGGGGTGTGCAGATGTCAGATGGCCAGAGACAGGATGGTCAGACACACCGCATCTGTGTGATGATTTGCATCTGTCTCTGGGCCCTTGTTTGGCCTTTTACTCACCCTTGCTGCTGTTGACCAGGCACCATCTGGGGTGCTATGGGCACGGGAATGAAAGCAAATGACCAGGACTTTGCTTTCTTGGTGTTTGCCTCATAGTACAGTGAGCCAAGCAAGGAGCACAGAGATAGCAAATGATACAGCCAGGTGGCGTCAGACAGGTCCCAAGCCCTCGGGAAGGCTGAGGCAGGAGGATCTCAAGTTCTTGGTTAGCCTGGCTACAGAGTGAAATCCACAGGGGAGAGGGAGAGAGAGAAGCCTAAACCAAACGATCAATATGTGACTATAACCAATAACAAGATACAAGATAGTCTTCTCTAATAGTAAGTGTCTGGAGAGGGGATGCAGATGATAGCTGGCAATAGTAGGTGTCTCAGGGATTCTATTGCTGTGAAGAGATACCATGACCATGGCCACTCTTATAAAGGAAAGCATTTAATTGGGGTGTCTTCCTTAAAATTTCAAGGCTCAATCCATTTTCACCATGATGGGGAGTATGGCAGTGTGCAGGCAGTAGTCTCTGAGAACCCTACATCTTGCAGGCAACAGGAAGTCAACTGAGACACTGGGCAGTGTCCTGAGCATAGAAAACCTCAAAGTCTGCCCCCACAGTGACACACTTTCTCCAACAAGACCACGCCCCCTAACAGTGCCACTCTGTATGGAGACCAGTTAGTTACAGTTCAGACTTCCACAGGAGACGTGAGCTGGAAAGCTACAGGAAGGACAGCAGGAATCTGGCTTTGTGAGCTAGTGAAGGGCAGGGAACTGCATTCCAGGAAGGGATCAGCATGTCTGCAGCCTGGAAGCACAGCTAGCTTGAGGGGTTACAGGAACAGCCTTGATCCTCAGGAGAGCAGAGTTGTTGGCTGGCAGGAAGAAACAAGAAGATAACGGAAGGAGTTATCAGGGCTGGTCACCGGACCTGGAAGCCGGGGGAGAGGCTTTGGGTTTTCGCTCCCACGAATTTGAAAGACAGATGAGTAGTTTGAATTTTCCAAAGCTAAGGTAGACTGCTGACTGAGGAAAGACTCAGGGTCAAGAGCAGCAACGGAAAGAGAGGGAGCTGTGCCCCAGGCAAGATGCACCCACATTCAGGTGTTTGAGGCCCAAGTTTGCAGCTGGTGTTAATTTGTCCCCTTCGGGTATCACTAGGATGTCTGTCTCTCCTCACTTCTTGTGGCTTGTGATCTGTGTGGAAAGAATTCAACTGATCAAGCTGACTAGTGAGACCAGCTGTATTGGCGAGTTCAGGCTGCAATGGAGAGACTCTGCCTCAAAGAATACTGTGGAAGCCGGGCGGTGGTGGCGCACGCCTTTAATCCCAGCACTCGGGAGGCAGAGGCAGGCGGATCTCTGTGAGTTCGAGACCAGCCTGGTCTACAGAGCTAGTTGCAGGACAGGCTCCAAAGCCACAGAGAAATCCTGTCTCGAAAAACCACACACACACACACAAAAGAATACTGTGGAAGATAGAGATCAAGGAAGATTCATGATAGCAACCTTAGGATGCTCATACACACACACACACACACACACACACACACACACACCTGCACCCACACACAACAACATGCCCATACATGTGCATGAACAGCAGACACAAAAAAGAAGAAATAAATGTAAGGTACTAGAAATGGCTCCATGGCTAAGAGAACGTCTTGCTCTTGCGAGTTTGATGGCTAACAACCACCTCTAACTCCAGCTCCAGAGGATCCGATGCCTTCTTCTCTACTCTTGGGTATGCTGCCTCTTCCATACACACAGGTAACATACACCCACACAGACACATAGAGACATATAAGCACAAATAAAACTTTAAAAGAAAACTTAAACCATAGCAATAATCTTGCATGACCAGGCAAGGTGCCTACTGGAGAGAAAAGAGTACCACAATTAGTCCCGTTTGCTCCATAAGGAGACTGAGACTCGGAGGCTTACTCCAGGTCACACAGCAAAGAGAACTGGAACTCAAAGCCCTGTTATATTGCCCCCCTTGACTCCCTGTTGCCTTTTGTATTACCTTGCTGAGCTGGCAGCCAAGATGTACCCCTCTTCCTATCCCTCCAGCGTAGCTGTTTTCTTGGCCAGTGACCCTACTTGGCCCTGCCTGTTTCCTTTTCAGGCTGAACCACACAGTCCTATCTTCAAAAAGCCCCTTCCTGCTAGCCGACATCTTCAACCTGTGCCCACGCGTTCAGAAGGTCACTCTCAGGTGGGTATCGTGCTGGGAGCCCTAGGGCTAGTCTTAGAGGGTGAAGCCTGGTGTTTGGAGGGGGTGAGTGCTCAGAAGTACCCAAGCCGAAGTCTGGGGGCACTCTGGGGCAATGGCCAAGGGTGACTGCGTGTTTACTGTCACTACAGGTACCTATGCGATGCTGCCCTGCACTTTGGCTCCAAAGAAGAGCAAGAGAGTATGTGCTTTGGGTAAGTCCCCTGAGCCATCCTGGACATCCAGGGAGATTAGGGACAAGCAGACCTAAATCCTAGGGCCAGAGGAGCATGCAGGATGCCTGCAGCCAAATGTGAGCTAGTTCCTCCAGCAGGGAGAATCAAAGGCCCAGTGAGGGCTGGGCTGGGCTGGGTCCAGAGGCTAACAGAGAGTCTGTGTCCAAATAGACTAGGTCCACAGAAGGGGCTTCATGACCTGCTCACCGATCGGGCTATCCTACCCAGTGGCACCAGGGCCCCCAGAGGCCTTGGGCAAGCTGCTTACCCTTCTACTGTTGGCTTCCTCAGATACAGCAGGGAGCTAAGGAACATGGGCAAACAGAACAGCAGGACATTGGCAAAGCTGCACAAGCCAATATCTAAGGCACCAGGCCTATACAGTGGAGAGTGACCCTGCCCTCTTGGCCCTGACAGTGCTGGAGGGCAAGAGGATAGTCTTTGAATACAGAGGCAGCTGAATGCCACTCATTCCCTGCGGGATCCTGGAGTTACCATCTGGGTTGTCCCCTCTTCTGGGAAATGACGGTCAATGACTAGCCAGTACCTGCTGAGTGCTACTGTGTGGTCATAGAATGGGAAGAAGGGCGTGGACTCCGAGCTCTGATTGCTGACTGCTTCAGTCCCAGGGGCAGAAACAGTCTTTCTGCGAAGGGTTAGATAGCAAATAATGAGGTCATGTGTGGTGGCACACACCTGTAATCCTAGCACTTGGGAGACTGAGGCGGGGAGATCCTGAGTTCAAGGCCACCCTGGGCTATGTAGAAAATTCATATCCTAAAAAAAAAAAAAAATTTTTAAAAATTAAGGAAAGTAATAATGATTTTTTTCAAATTAGTAATAATGATTTTTTTTCAAATTAGCTAGCAATTTTATAAATTCTCTGACTTAAGGGTTTGTTTTTTGTTTTGTTTTGTTGTTTTTTTATTTGTTTGTTTCTAAAGATGGCTGGCTGGCCATGACCCTTTCATGCAACTGACTATGAGATTTCACTGTAAGGCCTTTTAAAACATAGATGTCACCCTCATTCTCCCTCCTCAGTCTGAATTTTCTTACTGAAGGGAGAGAGTCCAGTTACTGAAATGATCTGGAGGTCTTTGTGCTTGAGTTAGACTCTCCTGACCTTGGTCTGGAGTTTCTGATTGGCAGGTTTGGTGGGGAACCAGGATTCACGTTCCAAGTTCCCAAGTGATTCTGATGTAACTGGTTAGGGACCACACTGAGAAGCACCCTTCCCAGAGGGAGTCCATAGACACCAAAAGGGGCGTGCAGGGAGCTGGGAGTGCCCGGTGTTCTCAAAGAGTCCCAGCTTTGGTAAGGACGCCTGGAGCTCAGGGGCTGAATGCAGGAAAAGCTGATCTAGAAGTGGTCTGAGTATCTGAATGCTTAATCTCTTTCTTGTCTCCGACTGGACCCCACAGCTTTCCAGGGTGCAGCCTCGGCCAGGAGCAGGTGGAGTCTCTGTGTTGTGCACTGAGCAGCTGCAAAGGCCTCATTCAGCTTGAGTAAGTTGGGAGGAGGAGGAGGAAGTGGGGCACACCTGGATGGGGCTGGGCAGGTACAAGAGTTTCCTTAAGAGCAGGCATCCTGTGTGTCCCTTTTCGGCTCTCAGGACCAGTTGTGGGTGGGGGGGGGGGAGTGACGCTGGCTTTCATCTTTAAGTCTTCCCAGCCTGTGCTTCCTCTTCTCCCCTACTCCCACCATGGCTAAGTTAGTCTCTTCTCTCATCCCTGTACGACAAACTCTTAACTGAGGTGACTTAAGGAAGGGAGGGGTTTATTTGGACTTACAGGCTATTTGGTTGATTTGGCTTGGGGGGTTTTAAGACAGAGTCACAGAGTCTAACGTAGCCCAGATTGGCCTCAAACTTTCTATGTAGCCAAGGATGATGGAGAACTTGGATCCACCTGCCATCACCTCCAGGATGCTAGGATTACAGGTGGGCACTACCCCACTTGGCCTCAGCTCCTGGTTTGAGTGAGCTAGTTCCACCATGATGAAGAAGGTACAGTGGTGTGGTGGAAGCTTGAGGAAGCTTCTCTCCTCAGTCAAACCTCTCTGGAAATGCCATCACAGACAGGCCCAGGGGTGCGACTCCTAGGTGATTCCTAATCCAGTCAGGTTGGCAGTGAAGATCAACCATCACATCCTGTAGCTTGGGCAGCTCTTCAGAGAAGGTGCCGGCAGCCCCTCAGTCACGTGCTGGCCCAGTACATCTAAGCCTGTAGGTAGATGTTGGGGAGCAGGGTGTCTAATAGGAGGCGTATTCTCTTGCCTAGCAGGTGGTAAAAAGGACCAAATGGCTAGGCTGAAGAAGAACCTGGAGCCAGCCAGGGTGGGGACTTATGAAGTGGCATGCCTGTGGCTTGTGTTGAGTGCTCAAACAGCATAGCCCCCGTCCCCCAGAAAGAAGACAGCAGTAGTGCACTATGGAGATTCTCCACATTGTAAATGCCTTGTGTGTTCTCATTACCCTCTCAGAAGCCTAGGTCCTATGATTGTCCTGTGCACAGATAAGACATTCAGAGCCCCGAGTTCCAGAGCCTGGCCAGCATCACAGAGCTACTTACAGGTGGCGGTCCAACCAAGACTCACTGGAAAATAAAGGAGCCTTGTAAAAATAATAATAACATACATAATTTACATTTCTCTTGTGGCCAGATATATCATCTCAGCATTTTGGAGCTGAGGCAGGGGGATTCCAAGTTCCAAGCCAGCCTGGGCTCCGTAGCAAGTTTAAGACATCACATAGTGAGACCCTATCTCAACTTCAAAAATTTTTCAGTGAAGGTGTTGTCGTCAAGAGGAGAACTGTGGCTGATTGAAAGCCTATGTTTTAGGAAAGAAGAATGTTTCGTGGTAGAGGGAAACTTGCCTTGTTTTAAAGACCATGAGAGCTGGCAGTGTAGCTTAGTGGTTAGAGCACTAGCATAAACACAGCTCTAGGCTCACACTCCAGTGTCACGGAAATCAAATGCAAGTCATTCTATTAATTGACTTCATGACACAAGGCGATTTTTAAAATCTATCACACACATATGCTTGTTCACATACACTCCTTCATTTCACGCAATGAATATCCAGAGACCAGAAGGAAGGGGCTGTTGGATCTCCTGGAGCTGGAGTTATGAGTAGTTGGACCATCCTGTGCAGGTGCTAGGAACCAAGCTCTGGTCCTCTGCAAAAGCAACAAGCACTCTTAATGGCTGGACCATCTCTCCAACCTCTATAAAGCAATTTTTAAAGGAACATTCTCAGAAAATTCCAAATAAACAAGTGTCAGGGCCATAGGACTGGAGAGATGATTGCTCAATAGTTGTAAACAGCACTTGCTGCTCTTGCAGAGAACCCAGATTCCATTACCAGGACCCACATGGTAGCTGTCACTTAGCTGGAACTGCAGTTTCAGGGCATCTGGCCCCCCTGTAGACACCAAGCACACATGTAGTAGGCATACAGACATGTAAACAAACACCCATACACATAAAATAAAAAGAAAATAATCTTTTTTTTTAAGTGTCAGAAATATAGTTCAGAAGACCATGGCTCCGTTTCTAAAGTTGTGACTGAGACCAGGGTTGCTATCAGGAGGGAGAAGGGAAGGTATTGAGGTAGTTTCTGGTGGTTTCTGGCGTCAGATTCCTAAACCGCAGGAGGGAATCTATGAGGTAATTACATCCTCCAAACATTTGTCCCTTCCTTGGATCATTCTTGTTGGGAAATTGCAGATTCTAGCTGGCCATGAGCAGGGGAAAACTCATCCGCTTTTTTCTAACTCACAAAAGCCTGCTAGAGGAACCTGAGCCACAGATAACAGAGGGGGTGAGGAAGACACAGTAAACACAGGTTTACTGAGGTGCCCATGAGGGGGTCAGTGGTGGTTGTAAAGCTGTAGGTGGCTATGCCCGCAGTGGGGTGATGGGCTTGGTAGCTCAGACCGATGCTGGTGCTTCTGGTGGGGGGAGCTGTTGGTGCCGAGGTGATGATAAGGAGCAGTGGCAGCCAATTCAGTGGCCACGGGGACCATGAGGAGAAGGCGGAGCTAGAGCTTGGCTCACTAACACTGTCCCTTCCTTCTTGCAGCCTCAGGGACAACCTGCTGGGTGACGGTGGGCTCAGGTGCCTTCTGGAATGCCTGCCACAGTTACCCATCTCTGGATGGCTTGAGTAAGTAAGAGCAGCCTCGAGACAGCCAGGGGACTCCCCCCCCCACACACACACACTTCAACAAGAGCCTAGTGGGTCCCTTTAGAGAACACCTCAAGAGAACTTGAAAACAGAGTCAGTGATGGGAAGGAGTGACGCTTACCTGGCCCTCTCTCACAACCTCCTCTCTTATCCCCACCGAGGGCAGATCCTGTGTCAGACACTCAAGATAAGTTAGACCTTCCCCTCCGTCATGTACCCTGCACCGAGATAGCAACATTCCATCCCTACCAAGTGCTGCGGGGCTGCAGCAGCCAGCTCCTGGTTGATCCCATTTCTGAAAACCCTCTGACGGCATCTGTGGGACCCAAGTTTGGAAAAGGACTTGCAGCAAGGGAGAGTTCTCAGGAATCTTCCACTCTCTCACTCCATTGCCTCATACAGCCTGTTGCTAGGCAACTGAACTTGGTACTCTGGGAGTCCCTGGCCCTGCTAGGGATGGAGTTGCCTGATCAGACTCCTCAGTGTCTCACACCATAGAACTGCAGGCTTGCAGGCTTTCAGGCTCAGTAGGGGCAGTTCTGAGAACTCAGGGCCAGGTACCCTTCTCTCTCTCTCTCTCTCTCTCTCTCTCTCTCTCTCTCTCTCTCTCTCTCTCTTTTTCTTCCTGGAGCATGAAATGGGAGGGGGAGTCCAGGGGCAGGAACCCAGCTGAGCTGAACTTCTCTCCTAGCCTCAGCCACAATGGCATCTCTCAGGAAGGGGTCCTGTGCCTGCTGGAGACTCTGCCTTCCTGCCCTCGTGTCTGTGAGGTCTCTGTGAGGTAAGCTGCCAACCACTGACTGATGGCGGAGTGCAAGACCCTCACATTGCAGCTTTATGTTGTGATTTTTGAGTCTCCCTGATGGGTGCCACTAGGGTGGAGAAGGCCAGGTGTGCAGACTTATTCCTCACAGGCTGTGTGGCTAAGACCTGCCCTGTTTCCTGTGCCTCAGCCTGTCTCTTCTGCACCTACTCAGTGCCCTGGGTGCCCAGAGTGCAGGCTGATGCCTCCCTGCCCTCTTTTCTCACAGTCTGGACTCTGAGCAGGACTTCCGGATACGCTTGTCCGAAGAGGAAGAAGCTGGGACAATACTGAGGTAATCCTAGTGGGGTGTTGAGCAGAAAAAAGGCAGGGATTCAGATCTTTGAGGAACCCATGCTTTCCTCACCGGTTCTCTCCTAAGATGAACTCCTGACAACCCAGGTTTGGTTTCCTGATGAACATTGATGTCTTTATTCCATCTCCAACATCACACAAACTACATTATACCATATTATACAATACACAAAGTACACACATGTACTAGATATACAAAATGCACACACCCTACACATACTATCACACATAGACTATACACACAAAATATACACTAATACATATTCGCTCTCATAAACATACAGTGCATGAGACAGCGCGCGCGCGCGCACACACACACACACACACACACACACGGCCTTTGTTCTCCATCTACCAGCACTTCCTGCCTGATGAGGTCCTTCCCGCACTGCTCACCATGGGCCCTGAGTCTAGCATTCTTTTCTCCTGCTGTTTCTCAGAGAAAATTCTCTCAACCCTTTAAGGCCAGCCAGCTTCTATGGCAGCCCCTCCTGGAGGCACGAGAAGCACCAGTGGCCCTGATATCAGAGTGAACCTTTTTGTGGTCCTGCAGCCCCTTTTCAGGGACAAAAGACTTAGTTTACCTGTAGGCAGTGGAGGGCAAGGCCATAACCATTGCCCAGGCTCACCCTCCACACAGGGAGCCTGAACTACCCGGTTAGCCACAGAGTCAGGTGGACCCTGCAGAAGTCAGCTTTTCCTCCCCAGAAATAGCCCAGCAGCAGTGTGCTGGGGTCACTCCGTGGCTGCCTATAATGTACCATGAAGGCTAAATGAGATGTATAGCGGGCATAGCAGGCAGGCGCCCTGTGCCCTACCCGTGTGGTAACGCTCCACAGGTGACTGACTCCCAGCTCCTAAGGCAGTCCCCAGCACCCGTCAGTTTGCATAGGTCTGTGTCCTCTGGGAAGCATGGGAGGAGAGGCTGGCAGCATAAGCCTCAGGTTCTGCCCTGCTTTCTCCCCTCAGGCTATGCGAGTGCAGCTTCAGTCCAGAACACATATCCAGATTGGCTCACAGCCTGAGCCAGGCCCAACAGCTGACAGAGCTCTGGTGAGTTATAGGCCCAGCCTGTGGGGACACTGAGAAGTGGGGCTCCCTGCCTGCCTGAGCCATACCAGTAACTGATCTCTGTCCCCAGGCTGACCAGGTGCCACTTGGACCTGCCACAGCTGACCAACCTCCTGAGTCTGGTGAATCGACCAGCAGGGTTGCTGGGCCTCAGGTACCCTCCTTCACCTGGGAGGGGAAGTGGGGAAACTGAGGAAGATGGGGTCCCCACGGTCACAGCCTGGCCATTCCCTGTGCTCAAGAACCCACTTCTCTGCCCCAGAGCCATCCCAGGCACACAGAGAAACTGTCCCTGAGGAGAGGAAGGCTATGCTTTGGGGTTTAAAAAAAATAAATCATGCTTTGTGTATAGTCAGTTGGCAGAGTGCTTGTCGAGCATATATGAAGTCCTGGGTTTCATCTCAAACATCACAAAGGAAATAATAATTAAAATCAATTTAAAAATAACCAAAAAAGTTCTGAAGGACACCTAATGGAACACAAAATAAATATGCTTATATTCTCACCATAATGTAAAAGCGTTCAGAAAAAGAACACACTAAAATGGAGAGAAAGAGAGAGAGTAATCTTTTTAAACCCATATTCCATTTCCTGTGTTTGATAATTGTTCATTTTCTTCCTAATTTACTTCACATTCATTTAGCTAAAGTATTTTACAGTAAAACACAGACCTCATAAAAATACCTCTTCTAAACATCTCACCGTGAATCTCTTTAAAAGCAAGGGTTGGGAGCTGGAGGTGGCTCAGTCAGTGAAATGCTTGCCTTGCCACATGAAGACCTGAGTTCAGCCCCAGAACTGAAAGCCCATGAAAGAAAGGAGGGGTGCAATCCCAATACTGAGGATATGGAGATGAGGAGGACCTTTGGGGCTCCTTGGCCAGCCAGCCTAAGCCTACATGGCAAGCTTCAGCCTGTGAGACTCTGTCTCTCAAAACAAGATGGAGGGTCCTGAGGGACAACATCTGAGGTTGTCCCCTGGCCTCCAAATGCAAATATGCAGATGTGCAAATACACATGCAAATAGGCACACACTGGGATATGAGCACATATGCATGAGTTACTTTTCCTGTTGCTGTGATAAACCTGACCAAAGGCTGTAGTCAGAGACTACATTCATTGTCCTGCTGTCCAGACCCGGATAATAGCTTAGGCATATTCCTGGCTAACTCATATCTTTTATTTATTTATTTATTTATTTATTTATTTATTTATTTATTTATTATGTATACAATATTCTGTCTGTGTGTATGTCTGTAGGCCAGAAGAGGGCACCAGACCTCATTCCAGATGGTTGTGAGCCACCATGTGGTTGCTGGGAATTGAACTCAGGGCAGGCAATGCTCTTAATCACTGAGCCATCTCTCCAGCCCCTAACTTTTATATCTTAAATTAACCCATTTCTATTAATCTGTGTACCACCATGAGGCTGTGGACTACAGTTAAGGTTCCGGCATTCTGGCATCTTTCTCCTTCAGCAGTACATGGCGTCTCTCTGACTCCACCTACTCTCTCTATATATCTGTTTGGATTTCTTGCCTGGCTTTAATCTGCCCTGGCATAGGCCGAAGCAGTTTCTTTATTAGCCAATGGTAATAAAACATATTCACAGTAAAGAGAGGGGAATCCCACATCAAAAGGGAACTCTGAAGAAAGAATCTATTTTGGGTACAGTTCCAGAGGGATAAGAGTTCATCATGAGCCGGTGGTAGTGGTGGCGGCGCACACCTTTAATCCCAGCACTCAGGAGGCAGAAGCAGGTGGATCTCTGTGAGTTTGAGGCCAGCCTGGTCTACAGAGTGAGTTCCAGGACAGCCAGGGCTACACAGAGAAACCCTGTCTCAAAAAACAAAACCAAAGCAAAAAAGAAAAAAGACCCCGTCATGGCAGGAACACATGGCAGCCAGCTACAGATGTGGTACTTCCGGGAGGCAAAGATATCACATCTCTAACCACAAGTACAAAGCAGAGAATGAGAACTTGAACTGGTGTGAGGCTATGACCTCCAATGACATCCTCTAACAAGGCCGTACCTCTTAAACCTTCCCAGACAGTCACAGCTGGAGACCAAGAGTTCAAATGCCTGAGTCTATGGGAGACACTTCTCAACATAGGAGCATAAACCCATATACACAAATAAATACGGATTGCAGTTCAGCCAGGACACCTAAGGAATCTACTGGCAATCCTTAGGGCCATACATCTTCTGGTTTAATATGAAATTCTCACATGGTCCTTACATGGAAGAGCTGGCTGTGGGGTCCATGTCCACACAGGCTCCTGGGCACTCCTGGCCCATGGCTCTGAGCTGTGACTACACATCACTAGCTCTGTAGATCAGGCTGGTCTCGAACTCACAGAGATTCGCCTGCCTCTGCCTCCCGAGTGCTGGGATTAAAGGCGTGCGCCACCACCGCCCGGCCTAGAATTCCCATTTCTTAAAATGATAGTAAAATCAGCCATGAGTACTGTCAGGAGCCTGTAATTCCTGGATCAGGAGATCAGGGACAGCCTTGACTACCTAGAATGTTTTAAGCTAGCCTGGTCTACATGAGACCCTGTCTCAAAGTAAATAGGTAGATAGAAAAATAGATAGATAGATAGATAGATAGATAGATAGATAGATAGATAGATAGATAGATAGATGATGGATGGATAGATAGATAGGTAGATGGATAGATAGATAGGTAGATGGATGGATGGACGGATGGGTGGGCAGGCAGGCAGACAGACAGACAGACAGATACAAAAAGTGAAATAACGAGAAAGGTAAAACTATAAAAGAAATTAACCACCATAACACACTTAAGTGTACAGCTCAGAAGTATTAAAGACTTTCACCCTGGCATCCTGCAAAGCTGAAGTTCTATCTCCAGCGAAGAGTTCCTCATGTCCCACTTTCCCCAGCCTCTGGCATGAGCAGTCCCTGAACCAGACTCCTCCAGTTCCTTCCTGTCCATAGAATCATGCTGTATTGACCCTTTTGTGACTGCGTGTTTCACAGAGCCTGCTGGAGGTGTGAGAACTTCCATTTCAGGCCAAGCCCAGCAGATGGGTCTCCACAGTTACTCCTTCATCTGCTGATGGGCACTTGGGGTGCTTCTGCCCTTCAGCCCCGCGCTGTGAATGTGGGCGTGCAAATGTGTCCCCGCGTTCAGTTCTTTCCTAGATCACCCAACTCAGGCCTTAAAATAAAACTTTCCAAGCCCCAAAGTAACATTTTAAAACTTGGCAGAAAATCCAGACGAGCATAAAGGAAAACAATGTTTAAAAAAAATAATGCAACTGAACTGTAAAGCAGGAATGTTTTAAATAGCTCTTTTCCATGCTACTATATTCATTTGTGCATTTTGTACAAAGTTTAGAAAATGAGCCAGGCAGTGGTGGTGCATGCCTTTAAAATCCCAGCACTCAGGAGGCAGAGGCAGGAGGATCTCGGAATTCAAAGCCAGCCTGGTCTACAAGGTGATTATAGGACAGTCAGGGCTACACCAGGAAACCTTGTCTCAAGCAAACAAACAAAGTTTAGAAAATGTAAAAAAAACAAAATCAAGGGCTGGAGAGATGGTTCATTGGTTAAGAGCACTGACTGCTCTTCCATGGACCTGGGTTCAATTCCCAGCACCCACAAGGCACCTCCAGTTCTAGGAAACCCAGTGCCGTCACACAGACATTCATGTAAGCAAAACCCCAATGCACATAAAATCAAGATAAATAAATCATTTTTTAAAAAAGAAAAGAAGAGCCAGATGGTGGTGGTGCATGCCTTTAATCCCAGCACTCAGGAGGCAAAGGCGGCGGGTCTCTGTGAGTTCGAGGCTAGCCTGGTCTACAAAGCAAGTGTCAGGACAGGCTTCAAAACTACACAGAGAAACCCTGTCTCGAAAAACAAAACAAAAAACAAAAACAAAAAAAGAAAGAAAAGAAAATCAACATAAAATCACTCATGAAAATTGCGCTTTCTCACCAGTGCCCAGGCTAGTGTACATTTTCCTTGCATCTCACTCCACCTCTTTCTTCAGACACATCTTCCTTCCTTTAAATAAAAAAAAAAATGGAGTTATAGTTAGGTATGCTTTGGTTTCATTACCTATACCACATAACAACTTGTGTTAAACCTGACAAATATTGTTTAAAAACAATACGCTCAGACCAGGGAGATGGGTGCGAACATGAGGGCCTGCATTCAGATCTCCAGATCTGTGTAAAGCTGATCACAGTGGGCATAGGCAATCCCTGCATCCCTTCCTAAGGTAACGGGCATCTGCAATCCCTGCATCCCTTCCTAAGGAGGGCGGGAGCTGGGAACAGTGGCGTTCCTGAACACTCTGCTTGGCTAGCCTGGCTTATGGAGTGGAGAACAGAGACCCTGTGTCAAACAATATAGACAATGAGGGGCTGGAGAAATGGCTCAGTGGTTTAAGAGCATTGCCTGCTCTTCCAAAGGTCCTGAGTTCAAATCCCAGCAACCACATGGTGGCTCACAACCATCTGTAATGAGGTCTGGTGCCCTCTTCTAACCTACAGATATACACACAGACAGAATATTGTATACATAATAAATAAATAAATAAATAAATAAATATTAAAAAAAAACAAAAACAATATAGACAATGAGGTTGAGTCCAGCCTGGCTTACAAAGCAAGACCATGTCTCAAAAAAAATTAATTAAAGAATTTTTTAAAAACATTAATCTCTCTTTTAATGCAGATGACAATGGCAGAGCAGTGCAGTAGAAGCATACAGGGCCCATAACACATATGACTAAATGCATAAATTATTTTATGTTGTATTAGCATATGTTAATTATTATAGCAATGGGTTTCATTATAACATGTTCACACGTGTTTAAAATGTTTTTTTATTCCCAGCAACCACATGGTGGCTCACAACTATCTGTAATGAGGTTTGGTGCCCTCTTCTGGCCTGCAGGCATACACACAGAGAGAACATTGTATACATAATAAATAAATAAATATTTAAAAAAAGATTTACTTTAAAAAATAAAATAAAATGTTTTTTATTATATCTATACCCCCATTATATGGGTTGTTTGTTCTCTGAGACAAGATGTATAGATGTATATATCCCAGGATAACCTTTAACTCCTGATCCTCCTGTCTCCAGCACCTAAGTGGTGAGATTACAGGTGTGCACCACCACACCTGGTTTTTGTGGTGCCGGGAATGGAACCCAAGGCTGCATGTACTCTAAGTAGATACTATACCAACTGAGTACATCCTCAGTCCTGATTTTATAATTTAAAAATCTCTCTCTTCCACACACAGACACATAGACACATAGACACACACAGATGTACACACACAGGCACACACACAGATACACACACGTAGGCACACACAGACACATACATACAGATACACAAACAGACACACACATACACAGACACACACACAGATACACACACAGACGCACACACAGACACATAGACACACATATAGAAACATGCACACACACACACATACACAGACACACACACAATCCTCCAGGCTCCCCATGGCACTACCCCTCCTCCAGGTGTTGCTCAGGTATAGGTTGATGCTCACCTCAGGGGTCCTTGTTTGTTTGTGTCTTTCCATGACAGGTTGGAAGAGCCCTGGGTGGTCCACATCAGCTTACCAGCTGTGATGGAAGTCTGTGCCCAGGCCTCAGGATGCCTCACTGAGTTAAGGTGAGATCAGGGAAGAGCCCCTGGGAATTCACCTCTCTATGACTATTGCAGCCTTCCCTTACCCTCAGTCCTCTAGACATTGGTGTTTTATCCCATAGGTTAACAGCCTTGTCACTGGTAGAGACTTCTGGCTATGCCTAAAGAGCTATACACATTTATATACTATATACTTACTTATATAGTCTTGTGCTGTAGGCAGGCCACAATGTCAGAGGAAGGAAACTCAGGATTCGAGGTCCAGGCAGGCATGGCTGGGGGTCCATGCTGGCTACCCAGAAGTGGCACTGGGGTGCAGTAAGATATTCAATGATGGGAGCAAGGTTTCGGTTGGATCAGACTCAGACCTAGTCAACCTGCCCAAACAAGCGGCCATGCATCTCACCATACCTCTTCTTTCCCTCAGCCTCTCCGAGACCCAGCTGTGGCTCTGGCTGGAATTTCCTCACCAGGAAGACAATTCCGAGGCCATGGCAAACAGGTGGGACCCAGCACCAGGGAGTGGCTGGTGGCAAGGCTCAGGAGGTGGCCCTGCTTGGGGCCAGTATTTCCCATAGCCCCTGCTCAGCATCTTGTGCTGTTTGGTAGCTCCACGTCCTGGGAGGTCTGCTCCATCACTCCCCATCACATTCCAACCCGACAGCCCCATTCCTTCTCAGCAGTTTTCAATTATCAAACACCACCTTGCCCTTTCTGGCCTCAGGCCCTTTGCACAGGCTCTTGCTTCTGTCCAGAATGTCTTTTCCTTGCCTTCTTTCTTCCTCTTATATCTGGTTCTACTTTTTCATATTCCAAGTCTCATCTTAAATGCCCCATCTCAACCGTGACTCCTGACAGCCAAGACTTGGCCAAGTCCTCCCGCTCTCCACCCTCATAGATGCCTAGATTGATGACCTCTCAATCCAAATGTCATATTTTGGAAATTGAAATGTTCCCTCTTTTGAGTGGATACAGCTCTGCATGCATACATTCTGGGGACATGGAGCATGGAACATGACTAGATCTCAGCCCCAACTTATCTCCTTGTCTGCATGCCCACCCTTGTGTAGTCAATGATCTGCCTGGGCATGCCAGCTGGACCATCCTTCCCAGTGATGCTTGTAACTGGGTAGTAAACTCAAGACTTCCTTTAACTGACATGTGTTTACCATATATCATGAGTGTGAAGGCAGGGACAGGACCTCCTGTGGAAACTGTGGCTTTTTCTCTCTGTTTCCAGGTTGGCTCACTGTGACCTGGGAACTGACCACAGTCTTCTTATGAGACAGTTGATGGAGACATGTCCCAGACTGCAGCAGCTCAGGTTGGCACTTTCAACACTAGAGGTGGCTTCAAGTTCATTGGTTACCCCAGTGTCTTCTTCACCCCATATTCTCACTTCCCTGGAAGCGGGACTCATACTTAGGCCAAGGGTCATAGACTCACGGATACCCAGGAAAGCTCTTAGAGGGTCCTTCTCTCATGGGGATCCCCAAAGTGTGTCCAACCTGCAGTTTTCTGGAAGATTCTTGGCCCTTTGCAGCTTGTCTCAGGTTAACTTCAGTGACGATGACACCACCAAGTCCAGGCTGCTGCAGAACCTCCTGCTGTCTAGCTGTGAACTCAAAACCTTCCGGTATGTGGACTTGCAATTTCACTGAGGGCCCCTTGCCTGCTCACCTGACCTGATCCTAACCTCTGGGCCCAGAGGATGCTGCTCCTTCCCTGTGCTAGGTTCCCAGAGTCCTGGAGACGATGCTAAGGCTACAGGATCCTAAATGTGATCTTAGAGACACAGCCATACAATTAAAAAAGTATTCCCAGAGTCAGGCGGAGGTGGTGCATGCCTTTAATCCCAACACTTGGTAGGCAGGGGCAGGCAGATCTACAAGATCTAGTTCCAGGACAGCTAGGACTGTTACACAGAAAAAAAGCAAAAAACAAAAACAACAAAAAACTGCATACACTAATTGTGTCACTTGGTAAATGTGGTGTCTGCCATGCTCTTTCACTTGTAAAATTACTGTTTCTCTTTGTGATTGACACATGTATTGTAGGAAGATCACTTCAGACTGTAGATAACCAGGATATCCAGACTTTCATCCACAAATTTTAGCATCCATTGGCATATCTTGCCTGAATTAATTATCAGAATGAAGACTACAAAATGGAGTTTAGTTGGGTTTGGTTTGATTTTGAGGCAGGGTCTCAATATGTAATCCAGACTAGCCTCGAACTCTCCACCCTGGTGTCCTAGCCTCTGACTGCTAAGGTTACTAGAATGAGCCCCCATGCCCAACTCAATTGGAGGCATTGGACGTTCAGTGCAACTTAGTACATCAAGAAACTCTTGGCTGGTGAGATGGGTTAGTGAGTAAAGGTTCTTGCTTCCAAGCCTGAGAACCTGAGTTTAGTCCCCAGAAGCCACATGGAGGAAGGAAAGAACCCCCCAAAATTGCCCTCTGACCTCCATATGCACACACCATGGCATGCGCATGCATACACCCAGACACACCCGCACACCAAATAAATGAACAAAATCATAGTCTTTAAATAGTAGAGAACTTGGTATTCTTGGAGCCTCCCACTCTCAGGGGTTTTCCTTACTTTCCTATAATAATTTTTTATAAATAAATAAGTAGAATAACATGAAAAAATTTAAGCAGAGAGAAATTCTAAAACAAGTAAAAAAAAAAAACTCATGATCATGAACTTGAGCTTGGTGTTGTGGCTCATTCCCTTAATCCTAGCACTTGGGAGCAGCAGCGAGTGGATCTTTGTGACTTAAAGGCTAGCCTGGTCTACATGTGAGTTCAGGACAGTCAGGGCCACATTGGGAGACCCTGACTCAGAAAAGAAAATGAGAAGCAAACAAACAAACAAAGCCTCTTGGAGCTATCAGATTTTGACCCCGGAAGGTGCAGAGCTGTATAGTGTCAGCTGGATATTCCCACGGCGTCCAACCATGGCTAAGGGGGACTCCAGCACATCTTGACTTAATTAGTCCAGGGCGGGGAGGTTTATGGAAGACAGGTGTCCCCTGCCCACTGTCCCCAAGCTCCACTCCCAGCTTCTGTCATCAGCTTCAGACCTCCCGGAGGCCTGGGCTCTGCCTGACCTGCCACTCTTTGGTCCCCAACAGACTGACCTTCAGCTGCGTAAGCACAGAGAGCCTGGTCCACCTGGCATCTGGTCTGGGATACTGCCACCATCTGGAAGAGCTGGAGTAAGTCGGGGTGGCTGGCGAGGACAACCATGCCTCTGGGAGGGTGACAGAGATGCTTCCACCTGTCTCTGCTCTCCCCGACCAAGGGTAGCAGTCCCCAGACTGAACACCGTGTTCCTGAGCTTGCCTTTACCCTGGACTCATGGGGTGTCTCTGGCTAGATTTGTCTTTCTCCCTGGGTTGGGACGGCACATTTGTCAAAATGGGACTTGACTCAGCCTCTGCCTCAGCTGGTGGTGAGTGCCAGGGTGTAGAAAGCACAAAGGGACAGCACAGTCATCTTAGCCTTGTATGTCCCTCAAGCTATACGAAGCCTTCACCTGGCATGTCCTTATCTGATACAGCTGTGACTGTCACCTCTCCTGTAGGAACCCTAGAGCTTGGCCCTTGGAGTAGAAGCTCCACAGAAAGTCTAGACTATTATCCTCAGCCCCAGTCAGCCTCCCCAGGGTCAGGGGCCAAGGGCCAGGTAGGACAGTGCCTCTCCAGGGCCTGGGGAAAGGGGCTGTCCAGGGCACTTGCCTGAATGGAGCCTTCTGCTTTGTCTCTACAGTTTCTCTAACAACCATCTCTGTGAGGAGAACATAGAGCTACTGATGGGAGCCCTTCAGGGGACCTGCAGGCTAAAGAGGCTGCAGTAAGTGAGGGGAAGCTAATGGGGAGGGGTGAGTGAGGAGGTTCATGGGGAAGGGGAGTGAGGAGGTTCATGGGGGAGGGGTGAGTGAGGAGGTTCATGGGGAGGAGGGTGAGTGAGGAGGTTCATGGGGGAGGGGTGAGTGAGGAGGTTCATGGGGAGGAGGGTGAGTGAGGAGGTTCATGGGGGAGGGGTGAGTGAGGAGGTTCATGGGGAGGAGGGTGAGTGAGGAGGTTCATGGGGAAGGGGTGAGTGAGGAGGTTCATGGGGAAGGGGTGAGTGAGGAGGTTCATTGGAAGTGAGTGAGTGAGGAGGTTCATGGGGAGGGGGTGAGTGAGGAGGTTCATTGGGAGGGAGGGAGTGAGGAGGCTCATGGGGAGGGGAGTGAGGAGGTCAGTTGGGAGGAGAGTTAGTGGGAATTAATGGGGGAATGAGTGGGGTCCATGCAGAGGAGTACATGAAACACACTCAGGATCCAATGTCTCCCGGTCTCCTCTCTGGAGGAGACTCTGGATGGCTTCCCCCACCTTTTATTCCCCTGCTGAGCTGAGCCTTATCAGGATGCTTGGTCTCTGGACACAATCCCCAAACCAAAGCATCCTAGGCAGAACTTAGAGGCTTCCTTCTTTTAAAAAACAAAACAACAAAAACAAGACAACAAACTCCAGCATGCCTGGATCCAGGGATCAGCTACTGGTCTGTGTTGTCCCACCCAGCACCTCCACATCTTTCTTTCCTCTTAGTGGAAGGAAGCACATTTCTCCCCGTGCTCAGTTGGAGACATTGCCTGAGCTCAAGTCACAGACCTGAATGAGAGCTAAGGCCTGCACTGTCCTCTGGACTTAGAGAGGGTGATGATTAAGATGTTGTTACAGAAGAGAGGACACTGACACTGGGCAGAACCCTTCCTGTGCTTCTGGCACCAGCACAGTGCTCCCTCCCTCCCTCCCTTCCTCCCTCCCTCCCTCCCTCCCTCCTTCCCTCCCTCCCTCCTACATCATGTGCACATGCCAGCATGCATGTTCACATGGCCTTGGTGAACACCCAGAGATCAGAGAGCAACTTTAGGGAGTAGCTCTTTCTTTCCACCGTGGGATTCAGGGATCAGATTCGGGTCCTCAGTTTTGGCACCAAGCATCTTTACCTACTGAGCCACCCTGCCAGCCAACAGGTGTCTCTCAGTAACTCTGCTTCTACTCTCCCTAGTAATCTGCAGTCATCAAGTTCACAGAGGCGCCAGGAACAGCCCAATCCAAAACGCAGTCCCATCCTGCATAGACCTAGCTTAGGCAATATCTTGTGAGCACATTTAACTTCATCTTCGGCTTTGAATCTGTTTTTCTGATGACCCAAAATACACCCTGGCTATAAAAAGCTCCATAATTTCAAAACTATGCAACAAAGAGGGTGAAATCCCCTGGAGATGAGCTCCTTCAGGAAACTTCCCGGAACAGTCTTGTGAACTGTTTGCCAGACTTTTCTCCACATATGTGCCTCACATAGTTGAAAAACAGCCTGTCTTTCATCCCATAGCTATGACAGGCCCTGGTCTATCTCTCCTAGCTCATCTAGGGGAACTCACTGAGGATGGGAGACATTAGGAAACCTTGGGCCACTAGGAAACCAAGCCCCACCCCACTCCTCCACCCCAGTCTTTCCACAGAGCTGTTGCTTGGACTTTCCCCAGCTTCTCACTGCTTTCTTAGTCTTCTGGAATCTTCCAGAAGCTTTATGAGAGGTTAAAGACCCAAGAAGATCACTCATTGGCTCATTCATCTGTGTGATCCCGAAGCCTTGGCCAGGGCTAGGGGTCGGTGATTCTGTAGGTTGGATCATCATGCCCATCACCCTCAGTCTTGAGTCCCAGACACTCAGGCTGCTTCTTACTACTTCCTTCCTTGTTGTCTGGAAGAAGCAGATGGGTCCTCAGTGTACAGAAGCCAGATTGGTCAATTCCATGTCTTCTGCCACTGACAGCTCCCCTCAAACTGAGCCAGCTTCTTCCAGCTGTCCTCACAGGATAGGGAGTGGACCCTGCGTAGAGTTGTGCCATCCAGGTACAGTGGACCCTGCTCAGAGCCACGCCATCCCCGTATGATGGATAGGCTCTAAGTGGACCCTGCTCAGAGCCATGCCATCCCGGTGCGGTGGATAGGCTCCTGATAGACTTGCCTGTCTTCGTGGGCTGAGGTTTTGTCAGTCTCAGCACTGATTACGTGTCCTTAAGAACCCTAGCTCTAGGAAATCAAGGCAGTTGGCCAAGTCCTGCTGCCACATTGCCATGCTGGTGCGGGCACGCTCTTCACCTCTCTAGGCTAAGTCTTCTCTCCGAGCTTTGATTTTCTGGGATTATGAGGATTAAGTGAAATGATGCATGGTACGTGCCGAGAGCAGAGGCTGCGGCGTCCCCTCGGTAGAAGCCTGGCTAATACTGTCATTCTTCCCTTTGGGGCTCAGGCTGGAGGCCTTGGAATCACCAGCCAGTGGGTAACACATGGCTGGGGCCCTAGAAAGGGGTCCTGAGGTTTCAGGTTCTATTCTTGCTGCTACTGCTGCTGCTGCTGCTGCTGCTGCTGCTGCTGCTGCTGCTGCTGCTGCTGCTGCTGCTGCTGCTGCTTTCTCTTGTGACCCTGAGTACGCCCCCTTCCTCTCTGGGCCTCAGTGCTCCTCATCTGTAGAACGGAGATAGCAGTGTGCCCACCTTTCAACATGGCCCCAGCCCAGTCTTTGGTCACTGTTATGTGATCTCTGTTATTGCTCAGTCTAAGCTTGTGGTTGAGAACAGAGAGTCATTATTGGGCCATGTGACTCTAATCCTGGCCCACTTTCTGGGTGCCCTTTTCTTTTCACACTTCACCTCTGAGGGCTGTGGGAGTGATAGGTGCAGAGCCCTCACGAGTCCATTAGGACGGGGCTTCCGTCTGCATCCCAGACAAAGTTCACCTGACCCCCTCTCTCTAGCCTCAGTCACATTCCACTGGAAGTCTCCTCTCTGGCCTTGCTCATTCAAGGACTAAGTCACATGACCCTACTGCAGCACCTCAGGTGAGTAATCAGTGACCCCTGGGAAAGAGTGAGAGGACCACTGGTCAGCTCTGTCGGAAAACCCTGGGCACACCTCCTTTATAACCCGGGTTGACTCCCTCCAGCCAAAATCAGTCCATGGCAAGGCAGTTGGCTAAACCTCAACGTGTGAAAGAAACAACCCTCATAACGAGAGGGCAAACCATTTCCCTGGGCAGTTTAGTTTACTTCGAGTTTAGCTTAGCTCTTGGCTCTCATACAAGCAAGACCACACACTTCCACACTGCATAGGCAACTCCAGGGGAGAGCTTTGGACCCCCAGAGATGGTATGCAAGGTATCAGGAAAGATTTTAGGATGGCAGCAAGGAGACTACCCTAAACAGATACCAAGAATTGGGAGTCTCATCCAAAAGCGAGATGATGAAACTCTCATGCGAGCTGAGGCCTTTCTCTGTGTGTCATATCCAGGAGGGCTATGGGCAAGCTGAGATGGGTGGCAAGCTAATGGTCCTTCATCTTTGTTTTCCTCCCCAAGCTTGAGACACGATCAGATTGGAGACGCGGGTACCCAGAACTTAGCAGCCATCTTGCCAAAGCTTCCAGGGCTCAGGAAGTTAGAGTGAGTCACAACCCTTCTGAAAAGAGCCCACAGGGACAACAACACCATGCTCCTGGGAGATACTGGACCCTGACCCAGGCCAGCACTGGAAAGGGGACTCTCTCCCAGCCTTGTTGCTAGGATGGGGGAGTTTGTGATCTCCTAGGCCCTGTTCTCTGGGTCTTTGTGTTTCATCAGGATGCAGGCATGGCTGCACCTCTAGTACAGATGTAGAGGGGAGAGATGCAGGAGGAGAGGGTCGAATAACCTTGCCTTCCACAGCCTCTCAGGGAACAGCATTGGCCCAGCGGGGGGAGTGCCGTTGGCAAAGTCTCTCATCCATTGCGGGTGCTTGGAGGAGATCATGTGAGTGTCCATCCAGGTGGGGTATCCCACAGGCCTGCTGGCCCCCTTGTCCCTTCAGAGCAGGGCCGAGCGGGGCTTCTGAGCAGGCTGCCCATACTCATTCCTTCACCCCTTTCTTCTTTCAGACTGGGCAACAATGCTCTGGGGGACCCCACGGCCCTGGGGCTGGCTCAGAGATTGCCCCCACAACTGAGGGTCCTGTGGTAAGTGTCTTCCTGCCAACCGCGCATACAGAGTAGTAGAGAGGGGACCCAGGAGAAGTGGGATCCAAGCAAACCATAGTTTGAGTAGCCTAGCCTGAGGTTGGAATGACCCCTTCTCTGCTGCTGCTCCCCAGTTCCCAGACTAAGATTAATGTTGACCTTACCCATTGTCGCTGTGAGCTCCTAGCCAAACTTCTGCCCCTTCTGAGTCTCAGTTTCCTCATTTGTGAAAGGGTGTTACCAATCTAAGCTCTTCTGCCTAAGAGCAAGTCTCTGAAGGTGTTTGAATTAATGTTGGCAAAAGGCTACATGAAAAAGCTACAAGGGCATTGTTCCATCCTCTATAGGTCAAAAGGTCAAAACCAGGGCTTCCTGAGTTCCAGACAGCCCTGGGGCTGTGATTCTTGTATGTACCATTTTCTAGGAAAGGTCTAAGACTAGAAACAGGATGGAAAGCTTGACTTCCTAAATACACGAAGAAGCCAAGGCTTGGACTTAGCATCTCAGACCCCTAGATTAGGGAGGGACCTTGGCATTCACTGGGTTCTTTGTGGGTAGGGACAGGGTCAAAGGCCAGCTAAGGTTGCTGCTACAGTCAGAGGCTTAGGGAAGGTTCCCAACCCCAGAGTTGGCCGCAGGCTCCTCTTACCTTTTCCTTTCCAGTCTGCCATCCAGCCATCTGGGTCCTGAGGGGGCCCTGTGCCTAGCCCAGGCCCTGGAGCAATGCCTACACATAGAAAAGCTCAGGTGAGGTGGGCCCTACCTGGGCTGAGAGACAGGTGTGGGGGGGGGCATCTGGGGCAGTTCTGACTCCTGTCTACCCTGCCCCACAGCTTGGCAGAGAATAACCTGGCTGGGCGTGTCCCACATTTCCGCAAGAGTCTCCCACTACTCAGACAAATTGAGTAAGGAGCCTTCCTTGGTTGTCTGGAGCCCTGCAGGAGGGCCATTGACGAGTTGGGACTTAGAGCTGGGGGTGGGGGAAAAGAGGATTTTCTTAACCTCCTGGCCCTGGCCAGGCCACTCTGGTCCCTCCTGCTCTCACTATGGGAAAGGGGGTCCTGCTAGCGGTGGCCCCTGTCTCAGAGGGCCATCACCATTTCATCCCAGCCTGATTTCCTGCAAAATTGATGACCAAGTTGCCAAGCACCTTGCCGCCAGCCTCATGCTCTGCCCAGCTCTGGAAGAAATCTTGTAAGTGCTTGTGAGGGCCCTGAGTTGGGAAGAGCAGCTGCCCTGGGGGCTGGCCCTGCCTACTGTGTGCTGGAGTTGGCCCTGCTACTGTGTGCTGGAGTTGGCCTTGCCTACTGTGTGCTGGAGCTGGTCCTGCCTACTGTGTGCTGGAGCTGGCCCTGCCTACTGTGTGCTGGAGTTGGCCCTGCTACTGTGTGCTGGAGTTGGCCCTGCCTCTCAGCTGGTTCTCCACTCTGGAGATGGGAAGCCCTATCTTGCCCCCCAGTCTTACCCCCATGTACTCCAGCAACACAGGGCAGAGTCACTGGACTGCTCCTGCCAGTTTCTCTCCCTGTGTTGTGGGGAGGGTGTTGGGCCACATGATCTGCAAAGAGTTTTTGTCTTTGACTTTTCCTTTGGGGTGCTTCTCATGGTTTATGGAGACTCTACTTGTGAATAGCTATTGGTAATGCAGAAAGTAAAAGCTGGTAGACAGACAAACAGACACACACACACACACACACACACACACACACACACACACACACACCAACACACCAGCTGTGACCTCTTTGGTCATCCTACTGCCTCAGACCTCAGACTCTGGCAGCACTGCGAAAGTGTTAGACCTGACTGCTGGGACTTGAGGCCCTGAGTGTTGAGCAGAAGAAAGTTCTAACTCCCAAAATACAGGGCACAGAGCGCAAGAGGACTTCTGGGTCTGTGTCCCAACGAGTTTGGGAAGATTTGTTTTTTCTATCTTGGGGATAGAACTCATGCATGTCAGGTGAGGATTATGCATTGAGCTACACACTCAGTCCTCAGTGCTCTTAGTTCTCAATCCTCTTCCATATGCCACAGATCAGCACTTTGCTGACTTTGAACTCAGTTACCAGTGACTCTTCCCTTTTAACCAGTGGGAACAGAGTAAGGAACTGAGGACCCTGGGAAGGACCTGGGCCCCCACTGGAAGCTCCATCCTCAGTAACACTGTATTCAATCTCTTCAATACTTTCCCTTCTATCACATGGAGCTTCCACAGACAGTAGAGACATGTGCTTCCATTGAAGATTAACTCCTTAAAGCAAAAACACTGTGGGGGAGGTTCAGAAAAATATGAGACGCACTATCACGTGGGAAGCAGACATTGCAGCAAGGTGCTTGCTTGGCGTGCATTGTGTCATATTGTGGGTTCTGAGGAACATGTTGCTCCAGAATTGGGATAGGGTGGGGCAGGTAGGGAGGAAGAACGACCTGTGCCCTGAGAATTCTTCAGGGGTAGGTGCTGAGGTGGCTGGCTGAGGAACCCCTCTTGTGCCTGATCCTGCTGGCACCTAGGGCTCCCCACTGCTTTCCTTTTACCTCAGTGCCCTCCTGCCTCTGAGCTTGCCCCTCCTCCACTCTGCAGGCTGTCCTGGAACTTCCTGGGTGATGAGGTGGCTGCTGAGTTGGCCCAGGTCCTGCCACAGATGGGGCAGCTCAAGAGAGTGGAGTATGACCCCCTTGGGTGGGGGGGGTACAGAGGGGACCCCCATCTTAATAAGCCCAGGGGTTACTGGGCTATCCCTTCCTCCCAAAAATCTATGCAGTATCTCTGGAGACTCTGGCTGATCCCAAGTCCCTGCCAATCTTAGTTCTTCCCATGCTCAAGATGTCAGCCTTTCTACTGTCCCACCGGGAGCCAGAGTCCACTGCTTGATGCTGGCACTGTGGGAGGGGGTGGCCTTGGCTTTCCTGGGGTGGGATGTAGAGGAGGAAACCCCACCCCTAGCCTCATGCTTGCCTCTCTTTTCCTCTTCCCCTGCCCGTCAACTGCAAAGCTTGGAAAAGAACCGGATCACAGCATGTGGAGCCCAACTCCTGGCTCAAGGACTGGTCCATGGCTCCCGTGTGCCAATCATTCGGTAATGAAGGGCTGGGCCTTGTGGTAGAAGACCACAGAGACCCTACAATTTGGATCAACCCCCTGTGGGGAGAGGGAGGGCCTGGGCGGAGAATTATCCAGGGAGACTTGGACCATCCCATTAGGAATTTGGCAGCCAGCAGACCTGAATCAAATCCCAGCTCTGCTGTTTGCCAACTGTGGTAACTTTGTGTCTGTAACTTCAGGCCCCTGAATGTCAACTTCCCGACCTGGGAGGGTGGTAAGGACTAAAGAATGGATAGGGCGGAGCCCAGGACATGGCCAGCTCTCAGAGGGCAGCACCATGCTCAGGTCACTGCCTCCACTGGGTGGCATGGATGGATGGCTCTTCTGCTTTAGGCCTTGATCTTTAACCCTGTAGGTAGGTTAGGAGCAGAGCCCAGAGGGTGAGGGGAAAGCTCTGGAGCTGAGGCCCATGTCTATGCCCACAGCCTCTGGAACAACCCCATTCCTGCCGAGGTGGCCCAGCGTCTACAGAGCCTGGAGCCCAGGTTGGACTTCGCCTTCTTTGACCAGCAGCCCCAGGCTCTTTGAGGAATTGATGGACCTCTCGAAACTCTTGGGACCAGCCCAGTGACAACCACATCGCCCACTAGGAAAAGGGGCTCAGGAGAAGAGCCTCAGTTGGTGCCCAGCATTCTATGAATGCCCCAGCGGGGGAAGAGTGCGTTTGTTTTATCACGATCCTTAGAGAGAACTTTCTTGGGAACTGAGAGCTTTGACTAAAAGAGGACCGTATATCATACATGATATGTGCTACCAGTGGGACACTGGCACAATGAGAGTACTATGATGTCATATATGACAGGGAAGGCTTTGTATGTTGCACTGTGACCAAGACACGGAAGGTCATACTCACGACAGAGTAGGTCATATATGTGGCATTACATGGAACTTATAGTGAGTGTGGTATCTGGTCAGTGGCTCTTAGCACCGTAAATGGTGGTGTATGTGATTAGGGATCCACCTATGACATGTTGTCTATATCACATAACACTCAGCTTGCCAGGGGACCACAGGCAAGTCCAAGACCTAATTTATTACTATTTAAAAAACATAAAACTAGGCGAATAGTATAGGCCTCATAGCTGTTCAGGAATCTGAAGCAGAGGGGTTGCAAATTTAATACGCTCCTGTCTCAAAAGGTTAAAAAGGACTGGGATTCAGCTTAGTGGAGAGTGCTTGCCTAGCATGTGTGAAAGCCTAAGCTGAATACTCAGTATCTTTTCTCTTTCTTTCTTTTTTTTTTTTTTTTGGTTTGGTTTTTCGAGACAGGGTTTCTCTGTAGCTTTGGAGCCTGTCCTGGAACTAGCTTTTGTAGACCAGGCTGGCCTCACACTCACAGGGATCCACCTGCCTCTGCCACCTAAGTACTGGGATAAAAGGTATGCACCACCACTTCACAGCTCAGTATTATTTCTTTAAAAGTATTTATAAGTGAATCTTGAGCAGCTAAGTGATAGCATTTCTGCCCTGGGCGGGGAGGGAGAGAACTGACTGGCTCAACAGCCTATAGTCAGGGCTCTGGGCATGCCGAGGACTCAGCATGAAGTCCCCTCCTGCCAGAGCTTGGTTCTCCCTTCTGTTCATTGGTAGCCCTCCCTTCCAAGGATTTTTCAGCCCAGGCTTAGGAGCTAGTTTGATCTTGGGACAGTTCAAACTCACCTGTTCTTTCCTGGTACAAGGAACAAAGCCAAACATAAGGGTCCAGGGATGGGTACTTTTAGGACATTAGGTAAGGCCACTGGGCTCACCCACTACCTCAGCAGGATTCTGAAACCCCTTGAGGCTCCGTGTTTTTTGTAACTTCCAAGAGGGGGAAAGATAGCCTCGTTACACTCCAAGTTAAACGATCAATAAACGCAGACAGTCCTCCTATCCGTTGCTGGTGTCTGATACGTGTCTCGCTACCCTGCTGCGGCCAGAAGTGCACCCTCCTCCCCCGCGCTGTGGACTGCAGAATTGGAGAGATGGCCCAAGTGCGCTAGGATGGGCAGTGGTGGAAGAAGCTACCAGTCATGTGACCACGGTAACTCACCATGCCTCACCCGCCACACGAGGCTGTTATCAAAGTTCAGGTGATAGAAACAGGTTTGTTTGACCGACATAATCCTTAAAACTCTTTTCTGAATTAATGATCAGTATTTAAATTTGGGGACTTGTATGTAAAAATCTCAACTCTGGCTTCTCAGGAGACGTTAAGAGCTGATTACATGACATCTCTCTTTCTCATTTAGGGTTGAGTGCCATAAAGGGTGAAAAGATGTCAAAAAGGGTGCAGAGACAGAATAGCCCCTACTCTGAGTGCTTGAGTCCCTCCTTCCACCACATTGTGAAAACCCAGGCCAGGAGGGTGCAGTTATACGTTGGTGCCACTAGAGGGCAGGCTGACCCATCAGTGATTTCCCTATGGCCCTCACCAGGAAGGCAATGGAACCCACAGGAGGTTAGTGGATGCCAGAGGTTGTTCCCATGTGACACTCAGGATGTCAGAGCATACTTGTGGCTTGCCAGGATGACTTGGCCCTTCACGTTGTCTCCGGCATCCCACCAGGCTGAGGAGAAAGTCCTCCGGCCAAGTGCCAAACACATATCTATCATACCAGGACAGAACACCCCTATCGAGCCAGAAACGGGGCACACCTGTTGCCACCCATCGCAAATATGGGCGGGAAGTTAGCGGGAGTAGAGGATTCACAAAGTTCACTAGGAAATCCTGGGTCTAAATTCTTGGGAAGCTGCCAGGTCAGCTAGCAGGAGTGTTGTGCTGACCCCTGTCTGGCCCAGACTGAAAACAGGGTTGTCAAATTTGAGAGAGTCAGGAACATCCACCAAAAGCACCCGGGCAAGGGACATGCACAGAGTAGTTTCCAAGGACAGGGAGCCCAGAACACAGGACACTCTTTCCAGTTCACCCTTTTCCACTTGGCCTTTTCTCTCTGATTCCGCCCAAGTTCTAAACTCCAACCATCTCACAACAGTGGCCCCAGAACACACCACAGATGACTGGCAATGCAGAGCTGATTTGGTCCACCGCAAGTCGGGGTGCCAATTCCTTGTCCTTTTCCTTGAGAAACTTCCTTTCCTACCTGCTTGGGAACCATGGCAGGTTTTCATCTAAAGCTAGTGGGGTCCAGTGTCCCTGGTGGCTTCTTTCCAGGGTAGGCTCAGTTTAAAAAAAATGTAGAGAGAAACAAATGAAATCCAAAGAGGTGGTAGGCCCACGAAAGGTGCTTTCTCTAAGAGGTAAGGATTGTGGCTCAGCCTGGGAGCACCCAAGTCTGTCTGCAGGACTGGGACAGCCTCACGCTGCTGGTCACTTGCTCATCATCCTAGGTGTGCAGATGGAATCATAGCTACTCTTTCTGTCTCGGACCCCAAGCCTTCCTGCTTTGTTGTCCTGTCCCCCAGCACACACAGCTGTCTGGGAGCCACTGTTTCAAACTGCCTTGGGTAAGTGATGAGAAAGCTCCCTAAACGGGTCCAGTTATAAAATACCTCTGTGTGCAACAAATGTGAAGGTCCAGCTTCAGCAAGCCTGGACCTGGTGTTCTGCATTTCTGAGAAGCCAAAAGAGAACCTGGGAGTGGAATTCAAGTAGCCTGCAGGTCCAGGTGTGTTGCAGACAAGGAAGTGAAGTGGTCCTCCACCCCTGCTGGGTTCTGTTTTGACCAGCCAGAGCAGGCCTCATCCAGAGTTTACAGGAAAGACTTCTCAGTGGCCAGCTTGCTGAAGATGACCAGGCAGCCTAGGTCCTATGGCCTGGTCACCAGTAGGTCACACCTCCATCACCAGTGGGTGGAAAGTTATCATCAACAGTGGAAGAAAGCCCTCCTTTGTCTGCGGCCACATCACCCTGCACGTTCCTGATCTTATCTGAGCTTGAGAAACTTTCCCTGTGACTCCAGCACCGCTACCCAGGCCAAAAAACAAAACAAAACAAAACAACAACAACAACAACAAAACCTGCCCTCACTGAGCCCAGGTGATCTCAGACCCAGGAGACTGAGGCAGTGCTACACACATTATAATCACAGCTCCCTCTGTCCCCTCCCCTCCCACACACCTGAGGCCCAGCCAGGTCCTGGAAAGGGGATGCCTTTGACTCACGAGCATAGGGAAGGGTGCAAGCAATCTGGGTTACTCTGAGCAGTTTGTCCAAACAACCAGCACCCAGGAAACAAAGCCTAGGAGCAAGTGCTGTGTCAGGCATCCCGCAGGGGCCTCTTAAGGGGCTCAGGCCACCAACCACACAGAAGATTCTTTGGGCTCCCAATGCAAGGCAAGTCTTCACCCCCACTTTTTACCTTGCATCTTGGTGGCCGTGTATGATACTAACCCGTAGCAAACCCCTGACTTTTGTTTACCAACCTCTGCCCTTGGCTTTATTGAGATATAAACCAACGCCTGACATTGGGTTTATCGAGTAGTACAACTATTGATCATCATGACAAGATATTTGAGACCCGCGCCGACAAGGACTTCCTCTGGCTTGTGGTTTTGGCTCACAGCATGCTTGCTCCATTGCTACTGGATATTCCGGAAGGTAGAACATCGCACCTCAAGGTGGTGAGAGGACAGGGACTTGGTAGAAAGCTATTGCGCCACGGACAGAGGGAGAAGACACCCTCAAAGGCGTGACTTGGGTGACCTTCCTCAAAACCAGGCCCCCCTCCTGAAGTTTCCATCACTTCCCAATAGGGAGTTATATAGTACCTGGCCTTTATGATGGGCTTCCTTGGGGGCCACCTCTACCATAAAGTTTGAGTACTTTACCCGGTTGAGCAATATTCCACCGTGTGGACTGTATACTGAACTTCCCCTTAACAACAGTTAATACATACGGAATCCTTCCCACATTTTGGCTCTTGTGAGTCATGCTGCTACAAACATTCATGCTCAACTCTTTGTGTAGATTTGCATTTCATTTCTCTTGAGTAAGTCGGTACCTAGGAGGGGAATTGCTGTGACCCTTGCCCTTGACACTCTGTCCTCCCCACCAGGGCTTAGTGACATCTCTCTCCCCTCCCCCACAGACACTCCAGTCACCTCAATCTTCTGGGCTTAAAAGAGTGCTGGTTATAAATGACATGGGTGAGTTGGATCTCTATGCTAATTGCCTTTAGCCCTGGACTTTTCCTCCCTCTCTCTCTCTCTCTCTCTCTCTCTCTCTCTCTCTCTCTCTCTCTCTCTCCTATCTGTCTACCTGGACCTGGCACTGCTCCCCAGAGACCAGCAACATGAGAAGACTATCCGCTCCCCACTCTCTACCCCAGTGTCTCAAGGGCAGTGAGATCAAGGAAGGCTTCCTGGAGGAAGTACAGCTGGAGTCAGCTTTAAGAGGTCCCGCAAGCTGTTTTGTCACAGAGCTGAGCAGAGGGCATCAAGGACTTTTGGTACAAGAAGATTAAGGAGAATCTGGAGAAAGGCAGGATGCTCCCAGGGACAGACAAGCAGAGAAAAAAGCTCTATGCCCTGGGGCTGCTTGGTGGGGGCCCCTCGAAGGCAGCAAAGTGACTCAGACATAGAGGGAGTTCATAGCTGCAGCGTGAGCCTCCACGTTAACCCTCATCTGTCTGGAACAGAAAACCTACAACCCAAGCACCAGGCTTTAACCCTTACTCGGGCAGTCCATGCACACCAGGACCAAGGGCTTTACCCATGCCTATGAGATCGCTGAACAGCCATGCCCCCACCTCCCCATGGAATCTGGTTAAAAGAGCTTTGGTCCTGATGTTCAGTGGTTAACGTGCTCGAAGGGTACAAAATACCAGGCTACCAGCTGCCCAGTGACAGAATAGTCCCTTAAGAACTGGTGTCTCTTCTGGGTCAAAAGCGAACTGAACAGAGGAGAGGCATCGGCTCCGCGGAACTGCTCTCCCGTTGAGCCCAATCCCCACTCCAAACGTCTTTATCTCGTCTTTGTCACGGGAATATGTGTCATCTTCCCAGTCTCTGGCAGCAAGAAAACGCTATTGAAAGAAAATAAATAATAAAATAAAAAAAGAAGAAAAAACACTGCGATTCTAGTGCCTCCCCAACAGCTTGGGGAAGCAAGCCCTGGGCGTCTCCCCGAGGGCTCTGCGCTACACCCCACACTCTTTGGGGTGAAAGCCGCGGGCTGTGACCCGGGGTCCAGGGAGCCCGGCGATCGCACCCCGGGTTCCCAAGTCTTCAGTCCAAGAGCAGCGCGCGGAGCTCCAAGGAACCTGACGCCTAGAGCGGCGGGCCCGGGGTTGGAAGCGAACCCGCGGCGTCGCACCGAGTTGGCAGCCTGCTGCATCCAGGTCCTCGCGGGCCACCAGCCGGGAGCGGGACAGGCTCCCGTGCAGCCGGGAGAGCCGCCCCTCCAGGAAGCGCCCGCCTCGCGCCCGCTTCCCGCCCACATCCTCCCTCGACAGGAGGGAGGAGCCCGCGTCGCAACCGCGGCCCGAGGAGAGCCGGCCCCAGCCCAGGCGAGCGCACGAGTGGGCACGGCCGCGCGGGCAGCGCCCTGAGCCTGTCCCGTGTCGCCGCCCGGCCGACAGCACAGCGCGCGAGGATGCCCCGGCGGCCCGGAGCACGCTGAGGCTGCGGGACACGCGGTGAGTGGGGCCCGTGGCGGGCGCGGCGAGGGTGGGCCGGGTACTGCGCGCGCCCAAGTTCGGCCTGGGGCTCCGAGGGGAGCGGGTTCTGCCGGAGGGACTCCGACGTCCGTGGTCGCCGCCCCCGGCAGCACGCTCGGGTGACTCAGCTACCACCCGACCACGCGGGGGCGCTCGTCTGCGGGGGGTCGGTGGCTGGGTGGCCTCAGGGACACTGGCTAGCTGTTTGGGGGAGCGGGGACACTGCCTTCCTCAGTTAGATGTCTAGAGAGCGTCCGGGGGATGGCGCCCCATTGCCACCAGCACAACCGCAGGAGGCAGGAGGCAAGCGGGCAGCGGGACTCTAAAAGGGGGCACCCCTTGACCCCACCCTGACCCCAACCCGGCCCTGCTCAGATGGGCCCTAGGGCCGACTGTTTAGGCTCCAGCCGGTGAGAAAAGATGGGGAATAGTGTTGGGCAGCTTTCCAGAAGTCGGAGTGTGTTTGCAAACTAGTTTTTGCGCAAAAGCTGTCTGGCACCTGTGTGTTTCAAGGGTTGGAGGAGGAAGTGAGAAGCCCTTCTTCCTTCCTTCCCATCCCTGCAGCGATGCTCCTGGGAAAAATAAAGGAAACTAATGTTCTTCTTTCCTTCTCCCCTTCCCTCCCGAATCCTCACCCTACCTTTGGTAGGCAAGCTAGTCTTTGGATAAGGGGCTACCTCAAAAGGGGGGCGGGAAGTGCCCAAGGTCACAAGTGCCATAGCAGTCCGGACTCGGTGGCCCTTCTAAGGGTCTGCCTTGCGCTCTGATTCTTCCTGCCCCATGCTATTCTGGGGAAGTGGCAAAGGTATAAAGGTCTGAGGATTAGCCCAGCTGCCCTTTGTTTTGTCTGACCGTAGATCTCCATCATGTCGGGGTGTGGAGCTGTCACCCAGAGGTGGGAAGGGGTGTTATTCTGCCCTTTGAGGCACCTACAGCTTCTGTGGTTGGTAGGTAGCGATGTTGCCAGGCAGGGTTCCAGCTGAGAAGCCCCCAGTCCAGGGCCAGGGTCCTGCCTTCCTGCCTGAGGAATGCTGGATCCCTCTGCCTTTTTCCAGGTTGCTGAGGCAATAGCGTAACTTTCAGAATACAGCTTCCTCGCCTTGGAGAACAAGACCTGGGAGGGGACGTGGTGTGGGCTCGGCAAAGCGGAAGGGCCTGGTCATCCTGCCATCTTGACAGGGCAGCTGGAGAGGGTAACCATCCAGACATATGCTGTCCAGGAGAGACATGTAAGGTCTCCAGTGCTTGAGGGTTGAGCCAGGGCCAGAGGTGCCTCCTGGCTCCTAGTCCTGTGTTCTCTGACCTCTGGTCACCTGGCGGCAACTCCCCTGGTGAGCTCAAGAACACCGCTCTCTAAATTGGAAGAGAGTCCTTCTCCCACAGGAAGAGATGCATTTTGATTGTCATTTCTGGTGGCCTATGAACAGCTCCCCTCGGGGAGCTGTGAAAGACCTGGCCTTGAACACCTTGTTGTGACCGGAAGTGGGATGGTGGCCTCAACTGTGCACCTCCAGTTCATCTCCAGGGCCACTTGGAAACTGACTAGGCACCAACACGAAGGAGTGAATTTGTTGCCACCTGGTAGGGGGCCCAGTGAGCTCTGTCTGGGGCTGTCCCAAGACGGTGATCCAGCCTGCCGGAGTGGGAGGGCTCATCAGATGCATTTCTGCATGGAAAAACCAGGACAAAGACTCTGGATGCTCGAGTGCTCCTGGCCTCTGGTGCTTCCTGCCTTCATGCCTTGACACACACACACCTTTAGGCCTGTGTGTTTTTCCATCTGTGAGAGGTGGTAATAGCAGCCCATTTGCAGAGCTGTAAAGGGCTAAGGCCAGGAAATGGCACAGGTGTTCTTACAAGTGGGGAACTCTTGCTGGGGGTCTCTGATTATATTTCAAGCCCTCCCCCAACAGGTCTACATGAAGAAGAGGGTCAAAGTGGAGCCTCAGTTTCTCTATCTGTATAATGGTGAGGTGTGCACCCTCTGTTCCCTATTCTTTCCAGATAAGTGTGCATTTCCTTAAAGAGAGTTGTGAGGATTGATTTAGATGACAGAGGTGCTGTGTGCCAGCACTGTGACTGGTGCGGGAGGCTCTTGGGAACTGCTGTCATCCCCATTGTTCTCAGGAATATTAGCACACTTGATTCACATAACTGCACTCAGGATCCCTTCTGGGATTTGGGGGGCCGCTTAACCACCTCTCTATGCAGAGATGAGTCCTGGAATCCAGACATTGGTCCTTCCAGGCTGTTCTGGGAGCAGAGGCCTGGGTAAGAAGGTTTCGCCCTTCCAACGTGTGAGGAACACTATTTGAGGTGGCCCATTCCATGTGGGTTCCCCGCTCCCACCTGGAACTGGCCTCACTGGGCTCTGAGGCCTGAACAGAAGACAGAAAGGCTCTCTCTGGTAATTGTACTCCTATCAAGAGAGAGAGCGAGCATCTTGGCCTGCTGAGAAGCTCCTAGCGATTCCTACCTTCTGCAGGAAGTATCTTACCCCTCCCCTTCCCGACAGGTTGGGGCCATAGAGGCAGGAGCAGAACATCTCTAGAAAACAGACATCCCCCATTTGCAGCCAGCACATGGCTTCAGAAAGGTCAGTGTGGGCTCTGTAGAAGCAGGAGGCTGGGTCACCCTGCCATCCAGACAAGGCAGCTGGAGACGGAGACTATCCAATCATGTTCCACCCATCGCCATCCAGGAGAGACAATTTAAGGTTCCCAGTGCTTGAAGACTGAACCAGGACTAGGGGTGCCTTCTGTGTCCCTTGCCCTCCTTTGCCTCCCGAATCCGACTTCTGTGGAGGTCAAGGAGACTCTGTTTGGTGTGTCATCTGCATCCACACTGTTGTCCCTTGGAATCTGAGAGGAAGAGACAGGAGGGAGAAGGCATGTATATCCCTGTCCCTTTACCTTACTTTGTTTTCCCCGGGGTGTTTGTCCTTTGTCTGTGCATCAGCTCCTTCCCTTCCCTTCCTCCAGTGAGCGCTGGGCAGGCTGCGCCTTCATACTCGAACAGTTTCTGCAACAGAGTCGGTGCCCAGGAAAATGCCCTGTGAGGAGTGGGAGTCTACCCTTCGTCCCAAATGAGGCCCTGAGTGTTTAGGTGACAACCTGGAAGGATTGCGAGCTTGCCGCTCTTGAGTCCCTGGAGGGACACGGGTTTCATGGTCCTGTATGCCAGGGATTTGGTGTGGAGGAGGGGATGTGGAAAGGTGTTTGTCAGAACAGGGCAGGGTTTCCTGGCACAGAAAGCTGGGAATTGTGGGTAACCACTGGTATTGCTTGCTGCCATTGCCTGCCCACTAGTGGACTGAGAAATGCTGGGAAGTGGCCCCCACTCCCCACTTACCCTAGACTGTTTCTTAATCTCTCTGGCCTCAGTTCATTCATAAGTTCACTTGCTCCCCACTTCCTTCCTATAATTGATTGGCTCATTGACCATTTGTTTGTATTGCTGAGCCTCAAGCATGCTCAGTCAACTGCCCTATTACTGAATTCTAGCCCCAGCCCCTGATCTCAATTTCTTTATCTAAGAAATGGGCAACCTAAGAGCAGACACACTCTCTCTCCTGCACACAGTTAGCTGTTCAGCTACTTAGCAGATGTGTCCCAGGCAGTTCCTCTGGGTCAGGGAGTACCCTATGTCAGTGGTGTAACTGTGGTCAAGGCAGGCTTTGCCCTTTGGGCTGGAGAACTTAGGAAGGACAGAGGGCATCTGTAGCCACACCCTCAAGACTCAAAGGAGACTTGGCTGTACCTCACTTCACAGAGAAACAGATACAGAGGGGAGATTCACACATAATTAGGCAGTGCCTAGTTGCCTATGACACACACACACACACACACCCGTGGGTGTGAGCACCATAGTGGGGTCCCAGAGGTCGAGCCCAATCTCGGAGTGAAGCTCTCCATTAGTTAAGGTTCTGCCTCTGGCCAGACTTACTCCTGAGATCCCCTAAGTGCCCAGGGCACACAGCAGCTTAGAGAACTCTGTGTCCATCCATCTCACAGCTTCCAGAGAGGCAGGAGAGAGGCATGGTACCCAAGCTGACTTTGTAGGTGATGTGCAGAGACCTAGAAGGGAGGTGTGGTAAGAGAAGGGCCTGACAGGAAAGGCTACAGCAGTTTGCTACCTAATGACCACTTGGCCAACCCCTGTAGTAACACCAGGAAAACCCTAGGTGGCTGAGCTGCACATGGAGCCTGCGGGTGGGCTGACGAGGGCCTCCCCAAGAGCTGGAGCTTAGGTGAGACTTAGCTAGCCTCCTTCCCAGGATGGCCTGGCCCGGTATAGGGCCCCAGGAGAGCATCAGAGCCAACCCCTGCCGCAGCCCTCGCCTGACTGTCTACATCTATATTTATCCCTATAATGGCCCGGTTGCCTGGCAGAGTGTGCTGTCTTTTAAGCACAGCACCCGGTGCCATAGCTAAAGTAGAAAGTGGTTTGTGTGCAGAGCTTCCCAACCCTGACGCCTTACCCAGAATGAGAGCCAGTCTACTCCTGGGGCTCCATGCCACTTGGCAGGAGCCACACTGCCACACTGTACAAGAAGGGTCCTTGAAAGTAGGACTCTTGGCTCTGAACCTCTCTGTCCCCAACAAGCAGGGATGTGGTGGTGGTGGAACTGAGGTCGGGGTTCTTATATGGCTGGAAGGTGAGAGATGCTCTTAGCCCCAAGTGTCAAAGGACTTACTACTCTAAAATCCCAGAGTTCAGCTAGGTGTGGTGACACACACCTTTGAGTTCAACTCTCAAGAGACAGAGGCAGGGTGGATCTCTGGAGTTCCAGGCCAGCATGGTCTCCATACATCCAGTTAGACCAGCCAGAGTTGCATAGTGAGACACTGTCTCAAAAGACCAAAAGTGGGGCTAGAGAGATGGCTCAGCAGCTAAGAGCACCTGTTGCTCTTGCAGAAGACTTGGGTTCAGTTCCCAGCAGCTGAGAGCCATCCTTAATTGTAGTTCTACAGGATCTGATACATTTATTTGACCCCTGTGGATACCACATACACACACACACACACACACACACACACACACACACACATTGTGCACATATATACATGCAGGCAAAACATCCATATACATAAATAAATAAGAAAACAAAATTCCAGGCCCAAGAACTTTGTGAATCTGTGATCTTGGGCTTCTGTAAGTCCTTTTTTTCTCTCCCAATCATGTTCTTTAATTTGTTCAGCTCCCATTCTATACATGTCAGTGTTAGGAACAGCAGAGATGAAAACAAGGCTGCA
This sequence comes from Microtus ochrogaster, assembly GCF_000317375.1. Classification (NCBI taxonomy): domain Eukaryota; kingdom Metazoa; phylum Chordata; class Mammalia; order Rodentia; family Cricetidae; genus Microtus; species Microtus ochrogaster. The sequence goes on along the minus strand of NC_022011.1, from coordinate 14,656,865 downwards.
TGTGGTGGCATATACCTGTATTCCCATCTCTCAAGAGACTGGAATAAACGGATTGCCAAAAGTTTACAGCCAGCCTTGTCTACACAGCAAGACCCACTGCAAAACTCCAAAACAGAGAAGAAAATGGTATCATTGGCTCCTCAAGCCAGTGGTTTCAATTTGGTGATATTGGACTGGTTCTCCTTAGTGACCAGGAGAGCAGCGAGGCCGTGAGAAGGGGTGTGTGGGTTACCGTGTCACCTCCCCTACCCCACCCCTGCTTAAACATTGTAGTGTACGTTCCTAGTCATCCCGGTTTATACAGCAAGGCTCTGTCTCAAAACCAAGAGGGCTGAGTGTGTGGCGTGGTGTCAGTGCACATGGGCCCTCAGTTTAGCCCCCAGCAACTCAGACGAGAAGGAGAATCACCCCCAACATAGGATACCATGACAAAGCTGTGTGTCTGGGATAACAGCAGCTGGGTCCAGAAATGGGAGCAGCTGCTGTGGGCATCCTCATGTGTGTCTTTTGGTGAACGCTCATGTCGGAAGTTAGCTTGCAGGCCGTGGCAAATATTTCTCTTGAATGGTTTGCATCAAACACCACTGCCTCTTGCCAAGCTGCGATGTGTCAGCTTTCTACAAGTTTGACCATCCTAAGGATTGTGACGGGCCTAAGGATTGTGTGCACAGTGATGTCGCTTTTGGCTTTACTGAGCTGAATGTAAAAAATAAAAGGAGTCAAGTGGAGAAGGAGAAAGTGCATTCCAGGCAGCTGGAATGCAGGTGCAATATTAGAGCTACACAAGACAGTGTCCTTGGAGCGTACGTGGTGAAGAGCACAGAATAGCCCTGGGGACGAGGGAGAGGACCACAGGAGCCCTACCCCGGGGACTAGGTGTTGTCCTGAGAGGGGAAGGGAGCCTCTGAGAGACTTTTATCATTGTGATTCAGAGCTCTCAGTGTGTCCTGGCATTTCTGTGAGTTAGAAAGCAGATGCAGGGGTCTGGGGAGATGGCTCAGCCAGCATAGTGCTTACATGGCAAGCACCAGGACCGGAGTTCAGTTCCTAGAAACCATGTAACAGTAACACCAGCTGGGAAGCCAGATGGGTGAATCCATCCCTGGAGCTCAAGGACAGCCAGCCTAGTCTTACTTGGGACGTTCCAGGCCAATAAGAAACCCTGATGAGCCCAGTGGCGGTGGTGCATGCCTTTAATCCCAGCACTTAGGAGGCAGAATATCAGAGAGTTTGAGGCCAACCTGGGCTACATAGTGAGTTGCAGGATAGCCAGAGCTGTTACACAGAAAACCCCTCTCTTTAAAAACAAACAAAACAGAAACCTAAGGAATGACATCTGAGGTTGCCTTCTCACCTCCGTATACATGCATGCACATGCACACACACACGCACATGCACATGAGAGAAGGGACAGATACAAAAGCAGACCACATGGCTTGTTCAGGGTCCTGTCAGTCTGGAAGGAGGAGCCTTTCTGAGACCCAGAGAGTGGTATAAAGAGCGTGTATCAGCCTGGGAGCCAGAAAGCAAGAACCTCGGCTGACAGTGTGTGTGGTCACATGGTCACAAGCCTTGAGCAGGGGTGTCTGAAAGGTAAAGTTCACAGTGCCCTCAAAGTGGGATTGGGCCTGGCTGGGACTGTCCTTTATTCCATGTTTATCTCTGTTGGGGTGGTCATGCCCACCTTCCCCTTCCCTTCCAGCTGTCAGGTGACCTGGAGCTCCCACGTGTGAGAAGTCAGAGCCCCAAACTGGTAGCCCATCTCCTGCCCCTCAGAGCTCAAAGTTGCTTGGATGGCTTACTGTCACTGTGAACTTGGCTGGGCTGTGGGGACCAGTTGTTTGGCCAAATACCAGTCTAGGTGTTTCTGTGAAGGTATGTTTAAGATGTGATTAACATTTAAATCAGGCTTGGGGCAAAGCCGATTATCCTCATGCATGGGCTCCATCCAGTTGATAGACAGCCTCAGCCAGAGACTGAACTTCCTACAAGATGTGTTCTTAGACCTCAAGACCACAACATAGAAAGACCCTTCTTGTTTCCAGCCCATGCTGCCCTCCAAACTTCAAGTTTACCCTTCTCATTTTCCTATGAGCAGATTCTTTAAAAAACAAAACACTCCTTAAAGATTTATTTTTATTTTATGTGCACCGTTTTGCCTGCATGTATGTCTGTGTGAGTCTGTCAGAAGCTCTGGAACTGGAGTTACAGACAGGTATGAGCTGCAGTGTGGGTGCTGGGAACTGAACCTGGGTCTACCTAAAAGAACAACCATGCTCTTAGCCGCTGAGCCATCTCTCCAGCACCCAGTCCTCTGCAACAGATTCCTTAAAACCAGCCACTAGCATCTCAGTTTCTTTGTAAAGTTCTGATGATGTCTTTGCTCTTTGTGTTCCTGGACTTTGTCATCTGGTCAGTGGGGTGACAATGCCCTTCAAGACCCATCCCAAACCTCCTGAGAGCCTTGAGGACGTAGCAGCCGTCAGGGACAGTGGGTAATTGTTGACTGACGGGTTAGTTGAGGGTTCTAGTTAGCAGAGAATTACTATCTAACCAGGCATGGTAGGGCTTATATGGAAACCAAGTGTCATGTCCGCTTAACTAGGCTACAAGCAGACCAAACTAGAGCCATTCCCAAGGTGTGGTATCAGCCTCAGGTGTCTGCCTCCTTACTCCCCTCATGGTTGCAGGTGGGCAGCTTCAAGCTTCCTCTGGGGAGCGTGTTAGAAACCGCACCTGCCTGCCAAACCCATGGTTTGTGTGTACTTGGCCTCCTCCACCTTGCCTGCAGGGCTTGTTCATACACGGGTTGTTGGGTGCCTCCCTAGGGCTTCTGATGGAGCAGGTCTGGGTGGGGCTAGATGGTAAATTTCTGGTACTTTCTGGGAACCATGCATGGAGTAGGAAAGCCCTAAGCTTAAAGCTGCACTCCTTCGAAGATGGTGCCCATTCAGATCCTGTGACTTCTGGGACATTTGGGATCTCAAGACCAGAGTTAACTGGAAATCTCTAGGACTGTCCCCACGTCCCAGTCCTGTTATCTACTTCTTGGCCCCCACCCTCCACCCTTGGCCTAACTGTCATGGTGTGCTGTGCCCAAAGCAGAAAAAGATAATAGGGGACTATGTGTCTCAGCAAGTTTTAGTCCCTTGCCCTCTTTGTTTGGTCACACGTTCCCCTGTTTTTCAGTCTGCTGTCTCCACCCCAGGGATTAAGAACCACTGGTAATAGCAAGTTTGCTTTATCTTAATCCTCACAATGACCCGGGAACATACTTTATTGCCTTCTTTTTACAGAGGGCAAACTGAGAGAAGAGAGAGAGAAGTTAAGTAATATGCCTGAGGTCTCACAGAAGAAAAATGGCAGAGGCAGTGGACACTACATCCTGAGTCTGTGCATTTAACCGCCACTGATACTGGCCAGAGGGCCAAGCGTCTATGCGACTGTCACTAGCAAGACTTAGTAATGCTTTGCTCCTTATAGTTTGCATTGAAAACAGAATTTTTTTTATTTTCCAAATATCAGTTTGGACACACCATTGTATGGAGGTCAGAGGACACCCTCAGGTGATGATCCTCCCTTCTGCCTTGCGGGAGGCAAGGCCTTTCTGTTGTCTGCCACTGAATACACCTGGCTTAGCTGGCCTGTGAGCTGCTGGAAATGCTCCAGGTCACCATCTCACCACGGAAACCCTGGGCTTACAGTCACCGCTGCCACCCTTGACTTCACGTGGGCTCTGGCGATTCAAACTCAGGCCTCATGCTTGTGGAGTGAGCCCTTAACCCACTGAACCATTTCCCCAGCCTCGGGCATGCTGTTTTGACAGTACCTAATCTTTATAGTAGGAGTCCTTATTGGTAGTCCCACAGGCCTCCTGTCCCTAGAGTGGCCACAACTGAGAATCTTGGGGCCAAGCTGCTGGGCCACTTTAGATCTGCCTTTGCCCACTTTCCACTCTGTGTCTGGGTCCTCAGAGCCTCCTGCAACCCATCATCTCCTGGGCCTGTTTCACTTGGTATCTCCTCTTACGACCACCTCAAAGTTGGGGTTCTGCCATCTGGCTCAGCTCCAGGGTCCCCTCAACTTCATCAGGCTCCTACACCCAGAGTCCGTAGGCCTTGGCTTCATCTAGCCCTTGCTCCTTCTTGGGCCTCAGCTTCCTCCCTGTTATGCAGGACCCTTGCTTCTCTTTCTAATCTTTCAGAGGGTTATGAGAAGTGGCTTTCACTCTTTAGCGATGCAAACGAGCAACCTGCAGCTGGGTCCCTGGCTCCTCATGCATTTAATGCATTTGCTGGGTATTCACAATCTGCAGCTCTGCATTCATGCTGGAGCGGGAGTCAGTGTAGGCCCCCCTCCTTGAGAACTATCATTACGGAAGGATTGTGGCAGAGTATGTGAAACGGTTGTAGTGATCCGAAGGAAACGGAGTGGAGTAGACACAGATCACGCTGGCTCTGAGAATGTTGACAACTGGGACCCTTCACGAGCCAAGACGCCGTTCCGGGAAACGGGACAGCAAGTGCCAAAGGGCCCAGTGCAGGCGAAAGGTGGGCAGGTTTGAAGTCAGAGGGGGAAGCCTGGGAAGCTTGGCAGAGAACCGGGGAGGATGGTGTGAAGAGGCTCAACTTAGCCTGGCTCCCTCAGCCTGGGGTGGTGAGGGAGTTGTGTGATTTGGAAGGGGAAGACATTAACAGATTCTGTGGTAGTGTTTGACTTCCACGACTAAAGAGTCCATCTGGCAGGGTAGGGGAGAGCTGCATGGGCTAGGCATTGCTAAGTAGGAGACTTTGCAGCTTGCCTGGCCATGGCAGGGAAAGTGGGGCTGATGCTGGCCGCAGGTGGGACAAGGCTGCCCCATGGGACGTGGGAGAGGGGGGCAGGGGGTCGCCAGCCATGAATTAAGAGAGTTCTTGTCAAAGCCATAATACTGTAAGTGTGTAGCTTAGTTTTAATGTCTTCAAAGTCCATCCTTCTATCAAGAGCAAGATGCCTGGTCCTGTGGCAATGGCCGCGATTCTGTATCATTCTTTCTGTTTAAATAGGGTCACGCTGTATAGCCCAGGCTGAACTTGAACTCGTAATCCTCTTGCTTCTACTCCTGAGTGCTGTGCCACCACTACCTGCTCTTCAGCCTTGTTCCTGCAGCCCTAGGCTCCAAGGAATGTTTGTTGAAGGAATGTGTGACCAGCGACAGGTCATTTCCGAGTCATTTCAGTTTGCCTCAGTTAGCTCATCCGTAAACGGGACTACTGGTGTTGCATCCCTGACTCCAAGCTCTTTGCCAGGGGCCTGTGCCCACCTGTGCCAGGTGTCAGGCTCAACCTTGGAACAGGTTCTCACTGCCCGCACCCCCTCTTCCAGCCCCAAACCCCAAATTACCTGCAGATGGTGCTGTCCTGGAGCTTTTCCATCTTGCCCAATGCACTCACAGACCCAACCCCCCCCTTAATGACACCTTGCTGCCTTCTGCTGAGGGAGGGGAGGGGGCTGGCCCAACCAGGCTGTGGTTTCTTTTTCCATTGCGTCAGGCCTCAGGGTCCAGATCCCTGCCCCGCTGTGGCACTGGCACCAACGGCTACTCTGATCCCCTGCCTGTCCCAACCTCAGACACCATGTGCTCCCCGTTTCGGGGATCCAGGAGCTTCCTGCCAGAGGGTGAGTTGGAGATGGGAGCCCTGCCCCTGGTTGGGGAGGAGTCCACTTCCCCGCCCACCATTCATAGAGCTCTGTTTTTCTTCAGCGGGAGCTGGAGCTGACCCAGGTGGAGTTGTAGTGGGCTTCCCTGGACCAAGCCCTCCTGGCTATGCCCTCAGTTAGATATGGGATGTTAGTGCTGTAACAAAGGCAAGATTGTGGGTACGTGGCCAGGTCGGTGACTATCATGAGGGTGTGTCCTCAGAGTGGTCATGTGAGCATACAAATACCTTGGTATTTGTCCGTTTGAGCGTGTGCGTGCGTGCGTGTGTATGTGTGTGTTGCATACATGTGAGCTCGTATATGCTGCACCAGAAAGTGTGCCTGACCCATTCTAGGTAGGAACAGAACTCTGGGCTGTAGGGGTCCATGCCTAGGATAATAAAATTCATTACAGAGGAGCCAATGTTGCAAGTAGGAGGTGGATGAAGCCCACGTGTCAGTGATGGGGGTGGGTAGGGTGATGCCGGAGGAGCTGAAGACCTAGGTTCTGTGTCCTTGATAAAATGGGGAGTGGGGCACAGTCTTGCTATTCCTTCTACTTGGGAGACTGAGGCAGGGAATGGCAAGTCCAAGGTCTGCGTAACTTAGACCACTGTCTCAATATGTATTTATTTGTTTGTTTTGTTTGTTGGTCGGGGTTTTTTTTTGTTTTTTTTTTTTTTTGACAAGGTTTCTCTGTGTAGCCCTGGCTGTCTTGGCACTCGCTTTTGGCACTCGGTCTCTGACCAGAGTGACCTCAAACTCAGAGGTCTGTCTGCCTTTGCTTCCTGAGTCTGTCTCAAAATTATAAAAAATGTTAAAAGAAAAAGGTGGGCAAAGACTAGGGATATAGTTCAGTAAAGCACTTAGCTTGCATATATGGAACCCCAGTTTCAAACTCCTATCACTACAACATGTGTATACATACATACATACATACATACATAAAACAAGCTTGTCCCTGGCTTGCCTGTTCTTGGTCCCAGACTCCCTGGTCTCATGGGTTCCCAGACTGTTCCCACTTTGCCCTACTCTTCCCCTCTGAGAAGGCCCAGCACTGTCTTGGGCATAGGGAGATGGTCTCAACAAACAGCCTCCGCTGCTTCCTAGATGGTGGCCCTGGTGGTGCCTGATCGGCTTCCACTTCCTGTTCTTCCATTTCCTGTCTGTAAAGTAGGGTGATGATCCTGCCTGTGCCCACCCCAGGCAGAGCAGGGGCCATGTGGACACCCTTGATGCCCACTAACCTGCTAAGGCTGTGCTCTCCATCCCCAGCCGCTGGCTTGCACCACAAGCGTGGCTCCTCAGCCATTTCTGCAGAAACTGATTTTTCCTGACAAGAATAAATCCTGCCAGCAAATTGCAGAGCTGTCCTGCTGCTTCGAGAAGTGCGACTGTAATGAGGGTCTAGGGACAGCTGTAGGAGGGGGTGCTGAGGACTGGCTCCTTCACTCTCCACATCCCCTCCCTGCCAGGAGGTCCTGTGTGCAGTGTCCCTAAGGAAGTTGGTATTGGGGAGGGGCTGTGGGACAGCAGCTGCTGCTCCTTAACAAGACAGTCAGCTGTCTCAGACAAAGTGAGCGTTTGAGAAGACCAGAGGACAAATACTTCAGTAGCCATAACTCCAGCATGCAGCAAACAGAAACAAGGAATATAAATTCAAGAACAGCCTGGGCTACATAGTGAGATCCTACCTCAGAAGGAGAGGTGGGGCTGATGGTGCAGTGGGTGAAGTGACCACTGAGCATAACGACCTTCGTTAGTTCAGTCCTGGGCTTCTCCTCCCCTGGGAGGAGGGGACTGGTTTACAAGTTGTTCTCTGACCCCCATGTACCTAAGGATGCACACCCACCCTTACCCCGCACAATAAACAGACGAATAGATACAAATTTTTTTTTTTTTTTTTTTTTTTTGGTTTTTCGAGACAGGGTTT
>NC_022011.1:14601712-14648941 GCF_000317375.1 Microtus ochrogaster | reverse complement strand
CAGAGTTCAGTTCCCCAATAGCCGTACAGAAGGCAGGCCTGATGATGCGCACATAGAATCCCAGTGCTTAGGGGGGCAGAGCAGGCAGAGCCCTGCAACTAGCTGACCAGCCAGTGTAGCCAGATAGCCAGTGAGTTCCAGCCTCAATAAGAGACAGGGAGGCAGCTAAGTAGGTAAGAGTGCTTGTCCTGTAAGTGTGTGGCTCCGAAGACTTGAGTTTGAGGACCCAGAGTCTGTGTTAAAAGATCAGGCATGACTGTGGGTGCCTATAGCCCCAACTTCGAGGTGCAGAGGGAGTTAGAGTCACAGAGCGCACTGGCCATCCAGCCTAGCCGAAAAGGTAAACTTGTTGGCAGAGTGTTAGAGGAAGACACCTGGCATCTTGTTCTGGCCTCTTCCTGTGTGGCCACGGTACGCACCTCGCGTTCATGCACAGGGCACACACAGCGAAGTGGAGAACTACCGAGGAAGCGCTGGTGTCAACCCCTGTCCTTCACAAATGTACAGGAAGGGATGCACACACAAAGGGCAAACAAGATTATGCCAACCCTGCTTCTGGCTTGCCACCACTCTCATTGTGAAGTCCAGCTACCCATAGGGACCTGGGCTTATACAGACCCTGTCCTACACCCTCACTGTGTTTCAGCTAGACCAGGCTAGGGGGCTCCGTAGGAGCTCTAGCCCCAGAATTGACCAGAACTAGAACGTGCTCAGCAGGCTGCTGGCAGGTCTTGGAGTGAAGTACGTACTCAACAAACATAGAGGAAATACATGGGCCTCGGTTTCCTTCCCTGGAAAATGGGATAGTACTACTATGTACTCCACAATACTGAGGTATGAAGCAGTGGGGGCCCATCATGTTCTAAGGCGCAGGGGCATAAGCCCCCTCCTGGGGGAGATGCAGGTCAGTAACTGATTGAGCAGTGAGGGGACTGAATATCAGTGAAGCCCTTTGAGGTGTTTGGGAACTAGGGTTATCGCCCGTGTTAATGCGCATGCATTTGTGAGCTAGACTCTGCCCATGGGAATCTCAAAGAACCAAGGTAAGACAGTGTGTTGGCAGATAGGAAATAGGTCCTGAGAACTTTAGGTTCGTCTATAGGGCCAGTGACAAAGGGGGTCCCACAACTCCCTTACCCCATGGAGATAGTCCCTCCACTCCTGCATATGGACACCTTGTCCTCTGAGGGAAACAGGGCCACCGACAGTTGGCAGCATACACTGCTCAGCTGCATTGGTCAAGGATGCCTGGGAGTGTCAGTTTTGTGCTGAATCAGCTTGAGCAGGACCAGAGTGGGGTAGGAGGATGTGTTTGTTTACTTATTTGGGCACGCACCCTTCATATATGCTCTAAAGCCTTCTGTATTCCAGTCATGAGCTTGGGCTAGAGGTGCGGGAGGGAACATAACAGGCAACAAACAAGGTCCAGTTTGAGTAAGTTACCAGAAGCTCACTTCCTAGTGTCCAGAGCAACAGGGAAAACCCAAGCCATCATATACTCCACCTGATGCGTTGCTCAGGAGAAGCCCAGGTTTTCTGGCACAATGCATGCAGAATACCGGTGTCCACTATGATGTCCTGTGATCTTACATGGACAGCATGGATCCATGCATGGTAAGGATGGACTAAGGCAAAGAACAGGTACCAAGGCAAACCATACACCTCTCGGAGACTCCTCATTCCTTCCGGGTGGGTGTTTTGCATTCTCTCTCCAACAAGCTTTTGCCCGTGTCTTACACACACACCACCTGCCATCTCACCACCTACTTCTTTGTTTTAGTTGAAACGGAGGCTTGCCCTGTAACCCAGGCTAGCCCTGAACTCAAGAACCTCCTCCTCAGCCTCCTGCATGCAGGGATTACAGGCTCGTCCCGGTGTCCCCAGTCTATACCCAGCTCTTGAAGGGCAAATGCTGAGGTCTCCTGGTGACAGGTTAACACATGAAAAGTATCCGTCCTCTCCTAATGCTTACTCTTCTTCTCCAGACTGCCAAGAACTGCTGCTGCTGCCGCCACCGACCCCCATGGCCTACATTCCAGATGGGGGTGCCCCCGCCCCAGGGGCCATCCCCTTGGGCTCTCAGTGCTGTGTGTGCAAAGTGGAGCTGTCAGTGAGTGGCCAGAACCTGCTGGACCGGGACGTCACCTCCAAGTCTGACCCCTTCTGTGTCCTCTTTACCGAGGACAATGGCAGGTGGATGGAGGTGAGGCCAGCCGCGGTGTCTGTGATGGGCAAGGGCTGGCTGGGCGGCAGAAGGGCACCTCCTGGATCCAGGGAATGCTGGGGTCCCGCCCTTGGGGCGAAGGCTGGGGGTGGAAGACCACTTAGGGAGCTGTCACTTTTCACAAGTAAACTTTAAGTGTACTTAAAATATTACTTAAGCCAGGTGTGGCGGTACACACCTGTAATTCCAACACTGAAGCAGGAGGACTGAAAGTTCCAGGTCAATCAGGCTACATAATAAGTAAGTTTCTGTCTCAAAAAACCTAAATATTTTTTCTGGCTGGGTGTGGTACTGTGGGGGCACATGCCTTTAGTACCAATACAAGCAGAGACAGGTGGGTCTCTGTGAATTTCAGGCCAGCCAAGGCTACATAATAAGACCTTGTCTCCAAAAAAAAATCCCCACCTATATATAGATATAGATTTATAGCTAGACTTCTATCTAAATTATCACCCACAGATATATAATTATCATATTTATTATATCCTAATAGTTTATATGGCTATAGTTAGGAAAACTTTTATAGTTCTGTACAGACTTGCTTTCTGCAAGGAACCTTCCTCTTTTGTTTCTAACAATCACCCTCTTGGCTAGAAGCAAAAAGAAATAAGTTGTTCAAACTTGAGCCCCGGAGATGGACTCATGCCCAGCAATGCTACTCCCTGCTGTACGATCTCAGGTGAACCCCTGTCCCTTTCTGGTCCTGTCTATTTATTTATTGAAAGGGCTTTTCTCTTTCCCTTACCTACAGTGACTAGCTTCAGCATGGGGGCCTTCTGGGCTGGAAGCCTCTGGCCTGAGGGTTGGGAAAGGCTGTGGTTTAGGAAGTTACTGAGAAACTTGAACTGCTCATATACTAGCTTTGACACCTATTACAAAGGAAGTTATGACTGTCATTTGTCAGATTTAGATTAACTCGAGGAAGACAATCTGGAGGACTGTAGACCTGCCTGCCAAGGAGAATCCCTAATCCCAGCCCAGTGTCTCCTCTTCCATATCATTCTGCATGCATGCATAGTTCCAAGCATATATACTAGCATTTTGTTTTGGGTAGCAGAAGCTAACCTAGAACTCCTGGTCCTTCTTCTTCCTCCTGAGTGCTGGGATGGCAGGTGTGTGGCCACACTGAGTTCCTGTTTGAGCTGAACGAGTGACTGGCACTTACTGAACATGCTTCGGTTTCTGGGCCTCACAGACGCTGGCTTCTTGTAATGAAAAATACTTCTTTTAAAAGAGTTGGGATTGCTGGCCAATTTACAGAGGGGGACAGTGGGGCTTGGAGTATGCAAGGTTCCTGTATTTCCAGTGTGTTGGTGGCATAACCAACAGAGGGAGGTGTGACACCAGGTCAGCCCCGGGGGTCAGGGTAGTCCAGGCCTGCAGGTACTAATCTGCTCTGAGATGTCTCCAGAACCTGCTCTGCATGCTCCTCAGGGAGTGGTGTCTCCCCAACTCACGAACCCCCAATCTCTACCACCCCCAGATTGTCCACACAGGCTAAAAATAGTCTTAGTCAAGGCCTCTTCCGATCCCTGCTGCTCTTGCCCTTGGAAGCCTGGGTGGAAGGAAAAACCAACATAGCCCGGGTCTCAAAATAGACTCACTCGGGCTCTGCTGTGTGTGTTCTGAGGCCAGGAGGTGATTCCTGCCCAAACTACCATGTACCCACAGTGCCCAGCCCTGGCCCACCAAGGCTTTGGTGTCCAAAGGAGGTGGGCATGCTAGACTGGACAAGTCCAGAATTTTGTCCAAGTTACAAACTGAAGCCCTTGACCCGGCCTCCCTCTGTGATCTCCTTCCTCTCTTAGCACGCATGTACAGTGTGATTTTTGAGAAAAGGGTTTTCCCAAAGTAAAACATAGGAAAGCCACATAGTCAAAGGCCTTTGTTTTACAGAGGTAAAAGCGGGCCCAGATGGGGACAGGGATTTGTGCTCTGTCACTTACCCAGTCGGGGTTGTGGCCTGAGCTCTGTCCCTTGTCCCTGGGAATGGCAAGGCTCAGTAGAGTCAAGAGGGAGGCTCCTGGAGTCAAGACTGGGCTCGGGTCTTGCACCTGCCTCCCTTGAACTTAGCATCGCAGAGCTTTGGTGCTCACGGGCTGTGAGCACTGGCTGGAGGTGATCCGTAGGAAGGTTGACAGGCGCTAGCTAGAGAGGGAACCTGGCCGCCATGACTCTGCCTCCCGTTACCATGTCTCTCCGCCAGTATGACAGAACAGAGACGGCCATCAACAACCTCAACCCAGCCTTCTCCAAGAAGTTCGTGCTGGACTACCACTTCGAGGAGGTGCAGAAACTCAAGTTCGCCCTGTTCGACCAGGACAAGTCCAGCGCGCAGCTGGACGAGCATGACTTCCTGGGTCAGTTCTCCTGCAGCCTTGGCACGGTGAGCCTGGGGCTCCCAAGTGGAGTGGGGTACACACAGGCCTCGGAGTCAACCTCTGCCCTTGGGGTCGGACAGCCCTTAGACTTAATTTCCCATGCTCTCCTTTCCCTAACCAATCCTCCTGGCAGACTCTCCCATCTACCATACAGACATCCCAGGAGCCAACAGGCCCCAAAGTGGTGTAGCTCAGTGAGTCTGGGGCTGGGCAGAAAGCTTCCACGGAAGGAGTAACCAAACCCAGTGCCTGCCACCTGCAACCACAGAGAAGAGGGGGCAGTGTGATACATGGTGCCGTCACCACCGTCACCACCGTCCTGTTGTTGACCCATCCCCAAGAACCCCTGCTGCCTCCCTGAACTCTCCTCCCTGTCTCTCCCATCCCAGATTGTCTCCAGCAAGAAGATCACCAGGCCTCTGCTGCTGCTGAATGACAAGCCTGCGGGGAAGGGCTTGATCACGGTATCTGTCCCCCTCCCTGCCCTTCACATCCCTTCTCTGTCTCCGCCACCCTCCCCCATCAATGGACTGCTTCTCCAGCAGATAATCACCAGCTTTGTTGGGAGTAAAAAGGCCCAACTTACAACTTAGCAACAGGTCTCTTAGCAACGGGCTTCTGGCTCTACAGATGATGCACTGGGGGCTGGCTGGCTGGGAGACTATCAGAAGGCCCTATACGATGATACGATGATGCGGCTCAGGGCCAGGGGCCTCTTTATCATCGGGAGGAGGGGTGTCCGGAACCCTCACAGTATCCCCCCAATACTAGTCCCTGAAGCTCCCCCGCCTCCACGGAGCATTTCACAGGCTCCTGATGCATATAACACAGTCTCTCAGTGATTCCAGCAACGGCAATGGTTCCCCCTACACCTTGCAGTGATTCCAGCCACGGCAGGCTCTTCCTGTGGATGGGCTCCTCGGTCGTCAGAGGCCTAGAAGGCAGGGCAAACCCCATCTCATAGATGAGGGAAATGAAGCCCAAGAGAAGCAAGAGTTCCTCAAGCGAGATTTCCTCATCCGGCCTGTGATGTGCTGCCGAAAGCAGCTCATACTTCTGTGTGCGCTTGGGCCCCTCACTCCCACCCATGGCTCCCTACTGCCTGTGGAGTCTTTGCTTCAAGCTGTGAGAACCCTCAGTCCCTGCTTTGATTCCCCGCCTCAATAATTTCTCTTTTCCCCAAGTTCAGGGTAAGCCAAATCCATAACATGTCTCGAAAGCCCCCAAGATGGTTCCCAGGTTGTTGTTGCAGCCTGGAAGGCACCCCTCCGCAGCCCTGCCCATCCCCCTCTCAGAGCTCACAGTCAGCTCTCAGGGAAGCTTCCTTGCACTCAGATGCCAGCAGGGGGACCCCACTCAGTGTTTGTCCAGGATGCCTGTGGCCCCATGCTAGGCCTGGGTTCCTTCCTCTGGGAGATGGGATGATAGGCACCATCCTATAATCTAGGTGAAGAACAGGAAGGCAGAAAGGGCCCCAGGGCCTTGGTCTGTCGAGCAGGGGTGGTCAGTCTCAAGCAAGACTGTTCTCAGGTAAGCCCCTCTTAGAGGCAGGACCATGAGTCCGTCAGTGGGGAGAGGCCACAGTGGACTTTCGCAGTTGTGCTGAGGTCTGAGGTCTGTAGCTATGGAGACGACGTGAATAGATGATGATTAGTGTGCATCCCCCATCCTCCCCGGACCTCAGTGTACTCAGCTGTGTGTAGCTCTCAGGTTGGCAACCAAGCTCGAGGCTTGTGCTCCCTGAGGAGGGCTGTGCTCCCTGAAGAGGGCTGTGCTCCCTGAGGAGGGCTGTGCTCCCTGGTATGGAGCCTCTCCCCTTGATTCGTTACCACCCCCCCCTGACTAGTCCCCATATTATCTGCCCCTCTCCTGAGCCACGGAACTCACTCTCTGAGTCTTCATAACCAGTCTGATTGTTACCCCATTTTCCAGAAAATGGAAACCAAGGTGTAGAAGTCAAGAGGCTGGTCCAGGCTCACCTAGCGCTCACGCTCACTCCCCTCTGCCCTGCACCTAGCCCTGCAGAGATGGGGCCTGGCAGGGTGCAGAAGGGGAGGAGCAGACCCCACTCTCACAGCCCCAACCTTTCAGATTGCAGCCCAGGAACTGTCAGACAACCGTGTCATCACGCTGAGCCTGGCCGGCAGGAAGCTGGATAAGAAGGTAAGCCAGGCAGGGAGGCCTTCCAGCAACAGAAATTCTCCCACCGTGGGACAGCGCACTGCCATGGGGAAGGAGGAGAATTGTGACTGGACACCTTCTCGTTGTGGCCCCCTTTTCACACTCCCCAACTCCGCTGTGGCCCTCCAGGGTCCAGATTCTTGCCCTTCACCCTCCTCTCCTTAGGCCACCTGGTTAGACCAGACCCTTTGCTTTCCTCGGCTTTATGAATTTTCTCCTTTTCCAGTGCTGAGGATGGGACCCAGGACCTCACATCTGCTAGCCCTGGGTACCCAGGTTAAACCACGACCCCTCTGTCTCAGGCCCTTCATGGTCTCTTCCCTCCACCTGAGACCCTCTTCTTTGAACATTGCCCTGGTGCCCCTCCTGTCCTTCTATAACCCCCTCCTTGAGCCCCCTCCAGACGTGACAGTGGCCTCCAGGTGCCTGTCTCCGGGATGCACACTGTTGTCCTGTACACTCTTACTCGATTTTTACTCTGTCCCCTCCACTCCTGTGTCACTTCTTCAGAGTGCCATTCTTTTTAACTTACATGAATGGGTTTCTAGATGCCTTCATGCCCTTTGGTGACAGGCATTGTGGGTTTATTACATTTGGAGGGGTCCACAGAGCTACAGTCCGAGAACAGCTTGCAGAGTGAACTCTCCTCCATCCACCATGTGAATTCTAGTCACCAGGCTTGATGACAAGCGCCGTTTGCCAAACCGTGACACTGGCCTGCCCTGTAGTTTTAGGGCTGTGGTCTCTAATGTCCTTGTGCCTGACCTTATGACAGGCATGGCCTTCTTGGAGCCCTGTGCTGCTGTAACCTTCTCCACCTAAGGCATGGTGTCTCTAGAACACAGAACCCTTGCCTCACTCTGGGGGTTTCTCATTTTTCAGGTGGTAGCACCAGACCTCTGGCTGAACCCCAGGGAGGTTGGGGGAAGAGAAAGGGACAGACTGGCTGCAGTGTACCTCCCTCCAATCCTGAATCAGGGAGGTGGCTGGGCTACACTCCAGCCCCCCTGAATCTGCTAGGGCCATTCCTCTCACACATGTCCTGCTTCCCCCCAGGACCTCTTCGGGAAGTCAGACCCGTTTCTTGAATTTTACAAGCCAGGGGATGATGGCAAATGGATGCTAGTCCATAGGACGGAGGTAGGTAAAAGGAGCCGTTGGGGTTGGGGTGGGGGCATCTCAAGACTTTTTGATTCATCAAGCTGACAGTAGGGGGCGGCCTGTGCTGCCCCAGCCATGTAGATCCCACCAAAAGGACCTCAGGAACATTGGCTTCCAAAATTGGAAGCAAGGCTAAGGGATTGCCCATCTTCACATCCGTCTCTAGTGGGTGCTAATGAGTCTGCGCGTTCTGCTCCTCCCTGCCTCCCAGGTAATCAAGTACACTCTGGACCCTGTGTGGAAGCCGTTCACTGTGCCATTGGTGTCCTTGTGTGATGGGGACATGGAGAAGCCCATCCAGGTTAGTGACTCTGGGGCCGTGTTCCCCACCCCGCCAGCCCCACTTTTGCTTCCACCCCAACGGGGCTCCTGGTATACATGTTATGACCCTAGGGGCCCTAGGGTCAAGGCCTGGATCTGCCTGACCCTCAGGACTTGGGTAGGATCCCCACCCCTAAGATCCCTGCTATGTAAGGACTGCAGAGTTGCTGGATAGCATTGCAGAGGGTCCTGGCCTGGCCAGAGGAGGAACAGATGCCTGGTGGTTAGAGTAACCAGCACAGCCTTCATCCTCGGGTAACTTCAACCTGCTTTCCCGGCAACCCTGGAAAGTTTCCCGTAGGAGGCAGCTCAGGAACCCCAGAGAGACCAGACGGCAGGAGGGAATGCCCACACAATAGACATGAGGTTTGCTCAGGTGGGAGCAGGCTGAGACAGCTCTGGGGTGACCATGCTGCACCTGTCCCAGGTTATGTGCTACGACTACGACAGTAACGGAGGCCACGACTTCATCGGCGAGTTCCAAACCTCTGTGCTGCAGATGAATGAGGCTCGGGATGGCGTCCCGGTAAGATGGGTGTATGTGCTGAGATCACCGGGTCCCAGCAGTGACTGCAGAGAAGTGCAGGACGTTGACCCCAGCACGTACGTGCTCCTCTTCTGCCTCTGTGACCTCCCTCTGTCTATGGGGTAGAGGTTCAGGGTGTGGGTGAAGCGAGAACAGCCCCCAAAGCCTGGGCATCCAGAAAGTAGTCTGGAGGAGGCCTCCCAGAGAACCACTCAAGGGAGGCATCTGACCCTGGGTCTAGATTGTAGAGGACATTCTGGGGCTCTGGGAGAATGGGATCTTGAGATCCCCCAGCTGAGCTTCCCTTCCTTCCCACTGTGCCAGCTGGAGATGGAATGCATCAACCCCAAAAAGCAGAGGAAGAAGAAGAGCTACAAGAACTCGGGTATCATTATCCTGAGATCATGCAAGGTGAGCTGAGGGTACACAGAAGCCTTGGTCTCCTTGTCTGAAGAATGGGTGTGTGGAAAGGCAGAGCATGCTACGGCTTCGTCTCCTATTCCCTTCCTGTGCAGAGCCAGGAAGGGTGTGAGCTGATTTCCCAGGTGATTTTTCTAGCTGGGAACCACGTCTGCCTACCCTGGAGGCTTATTCCGTACACTTGCAGCAGAGGCTGGGACTGAGCGCCCTGTCTTTTGGCATCAGTGAGGACCCAGGCAGCTATGGTTTCCCTGGTAGAAATGAGGCCATTAAGACTCAGAACACTGTGGTCAAGCCACGTTGGCAGACAGGACAGTAAGGAAGGCAGCGTGAGTGGACAAGTGTACCCGGCTTGGCCTGAGATGCAGGAGAACATGGCTTAACTGCCTGCTGAGGCCTCCCTGTCCTAGTCACATCCTAGCCCAGACTGTCACAGGGTCACGGGGGCCTTTGGTGGCAGCGCTACAGACGGTGCTTGGTCAATGCCAAGCATGATTTTGGATCTATTTCCGAAACACCTGCCACTCAACATATTTTGGCGCCTGCCTGGCTATTTCTTCCAGTCCAGCCCGATTCTAAGATGGTCTGCCTGTGCAGTCCAGGCTGGCCTCGAACTTTTCATCTTTCCAAGCTCAGGCCATGACAGGTGTGGGAGGGGCATGCCCCTTTAAAAAATTTTGCTTAATTGCATTTATCTTGGAGAGATCCCTGATGCCCCTGACCTGGAAACATGCTTTGCTGGCAGAGGCCTTGACAGCAGACATGGCATCTCCTAGCTGTTACGCTGCTCAGGAAGCCTTGGATGGGCATCTGCACTTGGAGTGTGTTAGCAAGGGAGGCAGCGAGGCTTCGGGGAGGTGGCTGCCCAGCGCCCAGTGAGTGTTGAATGCAGGCTTCCTCCATTGGATGACTGATTGGCAGGCGTGACTGGCTCTGGGAGCTGGTCCCTGCCTAGAATAGCACCCGTGCTCTGGGTTCCTCATCCGCTCATGGCCTTTACTAGAGAGGTCTGGAGTCTGTTGTGATCAGATCAGGCTCAGCTGCTGCCTCTGGCCTTCTCCTGAGGCTCTAGGGCACAAGCACCAACTCCTACAGGGACATCCATAGCCCAACCAGGACCCACTGACTCACCATTTCTTCCAGATACACCGGAACTACTCTTTCCTGGACTACATCCTGGGAGGCTGCCAGCTCATGTTCACTGTAAGCCCCCTCCCCGTTACCAGCCTACCCATGATCTTCCCTCAGGGCTCAGGCCTCTGCCACAGCATCAGGGTTGAGTGATAGACTTTAGTTAGGACTTCCTTGGGGCAAGGGATGCAACTGACTTCAGAGGAGAGGGCGTAGGGAGTGTGTCCTGGTTGGTGGGCTGAGTCAGGCTTGGCTGGGGGCAGAACGGGGGCCCAGGCCCTCCCACGCCCTCACCAACTCCCCCCCCCAGGAGAAAGGTTAGCTCCTCCCACTGGCTCGGAGGGTTCCACTGTCCCATTGCTCCTGCCTTCTCTTCCATTTACTCGGGCCACACCTCTGCTCCTGGTAGTTCTCTGCCCACCCCAGGGCTTTGCAGGGTTCCTTCTGCCACCTTTGCCAACCTCCCCTGGTGCTTTCTGTCCTCTGACACATCTGGCGTTCATTGTCTTGTCTGAAAGCATCTGAGGAATTTTCCACTCATCCGCATTCGTCCCTCTCCTGGGCTGGAAGGGCCATGGACTTGAACCCTCTCTATTTTCTTTCTCCTCCTTCCCCAGCTTGTCCCATAGGCCCTGGCATATAGTGAACACTGGACTACAAGGTGAAAGGCTTCTTTGCCTGTTTCTGTAGTGCAAGCTCCAAATGGCCTCACAGCCCAGTTCCTGCTCCTCACCCCAGGGGGCTGCCAGCCTTCCCTGCCATGGGCGGCAGGGGAGCAGAAGAGTAACAACCAAACAGTTCTCAGGTCCCAGCCGTTATCCCGGAATGTGTAGACTTTCTGTGTCCACTAGGCCCTCCTCGTCCCTGAGGCTGTGCTGGGGATCTGGAGTGGTTGGCCACACTGCTTGGCCTTTTTCCCTCCTTCTGCAGGTTGGAATAGACTTCACAGCCTCCAACGGGAATCCCCTCGACCCTTCTTCTCTGCACTACATCAATCCCATGGGCACCAACGAATACCTGTCAGCCATCTGGGCGGTGGGACAGATCATCCAGGACTATGACAGGTACACTTGGAGATGACTCTGAAGGTCAGCTGGCATCCCTTCAGACTGGGATGCTCAGCTTGTCTGAGCTAGAAGGGACCCAGGGATCTGCAAACTTAGAAATGGCGGGCAAGAGGCATATACACAGTTATTGTCCCTTCCGGTCCCCCGGCAGACTTTGCCCATCGATTCCTGTACTTGCCTGCCAAGCCCGGGTTCAAACTGGACTCTTTCTATATGTGATGTACCAATTATCTAGTAAGCAGATGAGTTAGGATGGAAGATGAAGCTAAGTTGCTACTGTGCAGTTACTGCTTTCACAGCTGTTGGGTACTTGTGGGACAGAGGCAGACTGACCTATGTAAGTTCAAGGTCAACTGGGTGCTACTGAAGTGAGTTTTAGGCCAGCCAGGGCTACATAGTGAGACCCTGGTTTTTGTTTGCTTGTTTGTTTTGTTTTGCTTTTTGAGAATGTGTCTGAGTGAACATAGCCGAGGACTAGGGCCTAGATGGTCCAGTTTCAGGGCATCGGGCTTACAGGGTGGCTGTGCTTCCAGGCCACACACAACATGCAGAGCAAGGAAGGCTTCATGTTCAGTGGAAGACCCTGATACCCACCAGGTCACCCATGGCCTCCATTGGCCCCCAGGCTCAGCAGAACCCCAGGGGCGGCTGGGAATCTGCCTCCCTTTCACCACCTCCTTTTTTTTTTAATATTTATTTATTTATTATGTATACAATATTCTGTCTGTATGTGTATGCCTGCAGGCCAGAAGAGGGCACCAGACCCCATTACAGATGGTTGTGAGCCACCATGTGGTTGCTGGGAATTGAACCCAGGACCTCTGGAAGGGCAGGCAATGCTCCCAACTGCTGAGCCATCTCTCCAGCCCTTCACCACCTCCTTTAACTGGTCTCCCTGCTCTGTCCTGGGCTCCATCAGTTCTTGTTCTGCACAGCAGCCAGAGTGTCTTTGATATAAATGTTAAACGAGTAAACAAACAAGACACTGTCCTTGCCCGGAAGTTCATCAGAAGAATCATTGGGATTTGGAGACATCTGTTTACATGTGAGGCAGAAGTCATGGGAGCACCAAAGAGAGGCATTATGGGGTCTCAGGGACCCGTCAATAGCCCTTAAAGAGAAGTAGCCATTTTGGTTGGGCCTTGGAGGATGAGGAAGAGTTTGTTAAGGAAAACAGATTTAGGGAGGGCTACCTCAAATGGAGCATAGTGGCTGACGTTGAGACAGGGTGTCCCCCATAGGTGTGAGGAACTGTGAGAGGCCAGGTGTGGGCGTGGCTTTCAGGCACAGGAGGAAGGTGAAACCAGGCTCTGGGGCTAATGAAGGTAGGTCATGGTTATCATTTTAGGAGTACCCCCCACTGTAAACAGGAAGTTGGAAGCACCCTTTTGCTTCCACTGTGATCTTAGGGTGCTTCTAGGACCACTGCTTAAAGTTTAGCAATGTCTGCTGTGTCAAGCCATGTTCCACTGTCACCCAAAGGTGAACCTAGGCTTGGGCTCAGAGGGGAATAACTCTGGATGGGGAATTTCTACTCTCTGTTCCTGGAGTGTATAAGGTACACAAGACTGTGGACCAGAGGAGGATGGTGTGGCGTGGGGGCGGGTGTGTGTGTGTGTGTGTGTGTCTGGGAGGGCTGCCCAAATGTCTCACATGTTCTCTCTGTCTGCTCAGTGATAAGATGTTCCCTGCTCTGGGGTTTGGGGCCCAGTTACCTCCAGACTGGAAGGTGAGTGACATGAACGCTCCCTCCTTTGGTGGAGATGGGGCTGGGGCTGGGGCTGGGGCAGAATGGAGTGGAGGGCTCCGGGTTCTCTCTGCCATGCACTTAGCCCAGGCTACACCTGTGTCTTAGTCCTGTACCTCTGTGAGTGAGGCTAAGAGCCCAGCAGAGGATGGTCTGGAACGCAAGGCAGAGAGAGGGGTAGACACGTGCTGCAGGGCCAAGATCCACTCTGGGTGAAATGGAGAGCCCAGGCACACAGAGTTGGTCAGGGCCGAGCTGGGGTGGAGAGGGGTGGAATGGGGGGAGCAGATCAGGGAGGAGTCACAGCATGGACATCAGGAAAGGCAAAAGGTCAGGGAGCAGTGCTTGTTGGCTCTTGGGAGCGCTTTGCAGGCAACTCTACCTGATGGCTAGCTTCATTGTATTCTTACCCCAAGCTGCAGAGGTCAGCTGTGGTCCCTCTTTCACTGTGGAGGAGGCTGGCAAAGGGGGTTCAGGGAGGATAGAGTACCCAGCGGTTTGAGTCACAGGGCAGGGAGAAGGGGCCCTCAGCCTCCCTGACTCCAGTGGATGGAAATAGTGGGAGACTTGGTTAGACATGGGGTGAGCAATAGAGTTTACAAAGTACCAGGGAGAGAGGAGGGCCAAGGCAGGCAGGTCTTGGGTGCTGGAAAGGAGACAGAGGAGGAGAAAGAGAGCCTAGATGCCCATGGAGTGGCCTGGGTGGAGGGCAGATAAGGACCTCACATATGGCAGGAGGAAACTCTGGGTGGCCCAGCTTGGGAAGTCACTGAGAACACAGGCCACAGAGCTGGAGAGCTTCTGCAGCCAGAGCCATAGAACACTATCCCATTTCACAGATGGAACAGCCAAGGCTCAGGGCTTTAATATGGCTTGCCTGAGGTTATCTTCACCCTGGGGGCCTGTGCTCCAGGAGGGCACATGGACTCTAGGATCATGCCCAAACCCGTTTCCTAGAGGAGCAGCCTGTGGGGATGGCAGGCATGCCAGCTCAGCTGTGCTACACACCTGTAGAACGAGCATGGCCTCCCATCGTCTCAGCTCACCTCAGGGCTCACCTAGGGCAGCCGAGTGACTCTGGATCTGACACAGGAACAGTGGGCATCCTAGCCCTGAACTGTGTGAGTGCTTGCCCAGGGATCCAGGCTGGGGCTCTGGGCAAACACAGATGCCATAGTGGGGGAAGGAGGAGCCAGTGGCCAGGCCCAGCAAGAGCTTGTTGCTAGGACAACAGCCAGCTTCCAAAGAACTCAGCCGAATGAGATGTTTCTTGAGCAAAAGCCTTGGAAATGTCACGAGGTAATACCGGGGGGTGCTGGGCCTTGGCCAGGCTAAGCACCCAGTAGTGCTAACACAGTGGCCTCTAAGCGGCCAGGAGCACTGCCTAAGTATACCAGACCTGGCCCTCCTGGGCCCTCATTCTGTCATTCTGCCACCTGACCCGTCCTATGAAGCTGCCTTCCTCTCTTCCTTTCCCGTGTGCCTTTTATCTTTGACTACTTCTCCTTGGCTCCTTCCTGCTACCGTGTCCCACCTGGTGCTCCTGCTCCCTGGGAGCCCTGGCCTGCATCGTCCACACTCGCGTGGGGGGTTGGCTGTCTGCCCTGGCGCTGTCCTCACAGCACCCAGGCATTTACTTGTGCTGTCTGTGTGGAGGTACCTGGCTCTCTCCTGCCGTGCTAGTCCCTGGAATACAGTTGGTGTGAAGCCCTTGTTTGTGATAGAGTGGGTCTGGGAACCAGCCTAGTGGCTCAGCAGGTACTGGAGCAGACATGGCTTGGCTCCAGAGCTTGAGAGGCCAGCTATTTTTTTTTTAAAGATTTACTTTATTTTTAATTATGTATGTGTGTCAGAGGGGAAGTCCGTACATGTGATTGTAGGGGCTGGCAGAGGCCAAAGGCATTAGTTCATTTATAGCTGGAGTTACAGGTGTTTGTCAGCCCCTAGATATAGATGCTGGGAACTGAACACGGGTCCTCTGCAAGAGCAGAGTGTGTTCTTTACTCCAAAGCCCAGTCTCCAACCCCAGGCTGGGAGCCAGGACTTGTGACAGGGATGCAGGATCAGGCCTTGGGTTGCTGCATAACTTATGTGTGACCCACTCGGCCCCATTGCAAGGTCTGATTCCCTAGTTTAGCCATGAGCGGTGGTCAGCCAATCCCAGTTGTATGAGGTATGAGGTAGACTTCTGTTTAACACCCTGCCTGGTGCTGAGATTGGAAAAGCCTTCAATGCCCAAACAAGTGGCTCCCCAAATGGAAAGAGCGAACAGGGGCGTTCCTAGTGTTCCAGGGTCCCACTGCTGTTGGGGCCATCTCTGTCCCATTCAGGTCTCTTGACAAGGGAGGTACACAGCATCCTGGGCACCCTCACCCCAGTGAATGAATTGGCATGTAAGGTCTCAGGTTCACCATTATGAAGTAAGGGAGGCAGATGTGGGATCAGTAACCTAGATATGGCAGAGTAAGGGAGTAAAACCCCAGAGGTGCTGTGGGCACTCCTTCAGCCAATCGCCTTTAAGAGACCATGCAAATAAGAGACCACACCCAAGTGGGCTGGTATCTTAGAGGCTATTGGTTGGAGGCGTTCCCACAGCACAGAGGGGGCTGGCCTCGACGTGGGCAGGATGCTGCCTCTCAGCCTGTCTTCTGCTTTCTAGGTGTCCCATGAGTTTGCCATCAACTTCAACCCCACCAACCCTTTCTGCTCAGGTGAGTGTGGGCCCTGCCTGCAGAAGAAGTGGGCAGAGGGAGGGGGACAGGATTCCAGTGTCTGTTCTTCCTATGTCCTCCCTGTCCGGCTTATTCAGAGGGACAGGTGAGAGGAGTGTGGAGTCCTACAGTCCTAAGTTCAAGGACGACTGCCGCCTGTGCCTGGCGAAGCTTTGTAGAAGTCGCAGCATCTCTCTGGGCCTAGGGAGGTGTGCTACCTGCTCAGCTCATTTCTCGGGTGCATGGGGAAATAGATGAGAATTAGGGGGACAGGTAGCAGAGCAGTTTGTCATCTAGGAAGGGCATCATTACACTCCTGCCTGCCCCTCTCCCCTGATGGCCAAAGATGGACAGTGGCCTGGCATGGAGGGGTCAGAAAGCGATGGAAGTTCAGCTCCACCCCTTCCCCACATGTTGCTCAAGACAGTTCAGAAACCGAGAGGAGAGAAGATATTGGAGGGGATGAAAGGGCATCTTCTCCCTTTGGGGGATCCCAAGGCTGGACCAGGATGAACTCCACAGAGAAGGAAGTTCCCCATGTCACTAGGGCTGTAGCTATGATTTGGGAATAGAGGGTGTCCCTTGGCCATAAGTGATGGCCAGTTCTCCCTGGACTCTGGTTTAGTACAAGTCCTCAAAGACATGCGTAAATTTAGGTTGGTCCATGTCAGCCCTGGGCCAGGAGCATAGCATTGTGGAGTGTTGGCTGGTCATGATTGTAAGGAGCTGTTCAAGTCCATCCCCCACGAAAGCAGCTGCCAGGAATGTCCAGAGTGGACCTCCAGATAGTTCCCCGTGTCACCTGCTTGCCTGGCCCCTTCTTTGTCATTCACCCCCTAAGAGAGGCTCAGAAAGCTTAAACAGGTCACCCCAGGCCTACACTCAGGCCTGTCTGAGTTTCATAGCCAGGCACTCTAGGACCTTAGCCCTGCCCTTGAGAGTTTCCTGTTTCAAGACCACGCTGACCATGGCAGGGACGTTCTGGGGAAGCATGGAGTAGATGCTCTGTCAGCAGCAGGGTGAGGATGGGAGCCCAGAGGTACTGAGCTGACCCGGGTCATCTTCTGCAGGTGTGGATGGCATTGCCCAGGCGTACTCAGCTTGCCTGCCCCATATCCGCTTCTATGGTCCCACAAACTTCTCCCCTATCGTCAACCACGTGGCCCGGTTTGCAGCCCAGGCCACACAGCAGCAGACGGCAACGGTAAGTAGGCAGCAAGGGCGTGTGCACGCCAGGGTGAGGCTAGCAGTGGCTGGCACCCTGCCCAACAGGAGGGAGATCCGATTGGGATGTGTGCTCTTATCTTCCTGCCAGGATGGGGCTAGAGAGGAAGATGTTTCACCTCTCTTGGTTCCCTGGCCAGGTGAGGTGCAGACTCGCTCTAGACTGCTGTCCATCTGGTCCTGAGACTGAAGAAGCCCAGTGTGATGGGCCTTGCTTCCTGGAGCCCTGCTCGGGAAAGCAGTGCCGTTGGAGCATTGCAGGAAGTCAGATTTGTGACCCCCTGCTCATCTCGTCCCTTCCCCCAGGGCCAGATGCCAGTGCTTCCACACGGGCTCTTCCCCACACTGCATGGCGACTCACTAGCACCGCAGGGCCATCTCCTTTTGGTCTGACTCTGCCGAGCCATTCTCGCCTATGTTCCGACTTAGCAGCCTCTTGGCCACGGGTTCCACACCTGTTGGTTCTAGATCTGGCCACGTGGGCCAGGGCTCTGTGCACTCAATTCATTATAGACCCTAAGCCTGGCACAGTGCCTGGCGGGTGACAGGAACACAGTGCTCTGTAGATAGATGGGATTGGGTCTGTGAAACCATGCCGCTAGCCTATCCCAAAGGGAAGACTCTCCACCATGAAGAAGGGGCCCGCTGTGGGACTGTTCAGAGGAAGGAGGCACCTGTCACTGGGGAAGCAGAGGTTGGCTTTCCTGAAGTAGAAGCAGAGAGAAAAGGGAGGTAAGAGCTGAGAAGAGGACGCAGGGCTGGCTCTGGGAAGAACTGGGACTGTCCTAACAGTCTTGGAGGCAGATAAGGCTCTGGGGAGGAAGCCTGTCTCAGTCATGTGCTCTGCGCCTCTTTCCATGCGCCTAGAGCAGATCAGTGTCCTGTTTGTGTCACAGAGGGTCATGCCAGGCTGCCCGGGGAGGTCAGCATTTGATAATCCTGGAGTACCCCATGCAAGGCCTTGAATGAGTGGAGTACGGTAAGCAGGAATAGTGCCCACAAAGTGCTGAGGGAGGGACAACCAGGAAGGGGCTAGTGGTCTGTACCATGCATTAGATGAGTCTCTCAGTTTAGCCCCGTCCGTGGCATCTGAGAACTCAGATTCCTGCTTCTCTTTAAGCCCATTTCCTCTGATACAGTGGGGTGCTGATCCCTGTGATGATGTAAGATGGGGTGACCAGAATGGACAGTAACTCTGTGAGGCCTGGCGGGGACATTGTTGTTGTTCTTTAGTTGCTGGGGGTTCTGAGATATAATAGCTTGGATAGGGCAGAATAGGGGGCAGCCTTCAGCTTCACTACCCTCTTGTGAGGGTGCCAAGCTTGGTGCCAACAAGGCTACATGAGTCTTAGAAAGGAATGAAGACAGGCCTGCTTTCTTCTTTAGGAAAAACCATCTGGGCAGGGAACATGAGCATATTCCAGCAGTGTGCCCAGCCTCTGCCTCCTGCCATACCTGCTGCCAGCTAGGAGTCAGCTGGGCAGGAGGTGGGGTTTGGAGACGTGCGGCTTCATGACTGAGGGGCTCCAGGTCTGCTGGGGTCTTGTCCACTCCTCTTCACCCGTGAGAACCTCACCTTTTGTTTTGTGTCTGTGCTCAGACACCTGCTCTGGCCTCTCTGGAATCAGTCCCATTTGGTCTTACTTGCTATTGCAAGGCACCCTTGGCTTCCTGGGGTAAGCTGTTACCCCTCGGGCCTTGTGACTTCAGACGGTGCCTAAGCATCTCTAACTGAGAGAGTAGGGCCCGGAGTCTCTACTGCTCCTCCCGCTCTGAGGCCCAGGAGTAGATGCAAACTTCTCCACCACTTGCCTCCACCCTTTCCACCAAAGGAGGTCAGTAGGGATGTGGGGTGGCTCGAGCTCAAGGGGAAAGAACCTAGTTCGAGCCTCATCTCCCCCCACTTTCTGGTTGTGCTACTCAGGCAGGTTGCTGAAGCTTTCTGAGCTTTGGTTTTTCTCATCCAGCGCTTTCCTTCTGTAAGTACCGTAGGGATTCAACCAAATGCGCGTGTGCATTGTTCAGCCTAGAGCCTGGCACACGCATGTGTTGGTTATGGGACTGTCTGAGGGCACTGCTCAGGCTAGCATTTGGTAATGCTGTGCACCTTGAGGCCCACGGCATTGGAAGTAACTGGTGGGCTAGCTGCTGCTTCTGTTTAGCCATGTTTTGGCGCAGGGGAAGCTGATGTGACGTCACCCCCGTTCCCTCACATCTGCATACACAGCACACCCACGTGCAGGAAATGCAGGGCAGGTGGTGGTGTCTCCAGCAGGCCTCGCTCTTCCATTCATTTGGTCCGCATGTCTTTTCTGGGCATTGCTGTGCAACCTCAAGGATGCCTGGACAAGTGAGGTCCAGCTTATAGGCTAGCAGGAGTTAGCTGGGAGGCCACAGCAATGATGCAGTGTGACCACGCCTCTGATGGCTGCAGTACAGGACCATCCAGATGGTCCTAACTGACAGCGGACACAGGAAAGGTTGGTGCTTAGAAGATGTCCAGACTTAGACTTGAGAGACTCTTTAGAGTTAGCTTCCTGGGGTTATATCTGTGCATGTATACGTGTGTGTGTGTGTGTGTATAATGGCCAGCAAGGGGAACAGCATGTGCAAAGGCATGTGTGTGCATATTGTGGATAGGAGACTGTGACAACGCAGGCAAGGTTGAGAAGGCTGGCTGTCTCCTATAGGACCTTGGAAGCCGTCAGTTACTCTGTGTGGTTTCCTCCTGAGGGCAATGGGGAGCCACTGGAGGGTAATGGGCAGGTTTGAGTGGCCTGAAAGTGGCCTCTGCTTTGGTCAGGAAGGCCTTGTCTTTTGTGGCCCATTCCTGGTTGCTGGCCTAGGCATCCAGTGTCGGATGGAGTACAGGCAGCAGCCAGCCCCCTAAGAATGTCTCTTACTCCCATCCAAGGGCCTTTGGCAGAAACTACCAGCCTCCCCAGGCTCTGCCTGGAACTGTTATGGTCATGTCCGTTTATTATGAACCCAGTCATCAGGGCATTAGGAGAAGTGGCTGTGCACAGTCCTGGCCCCAATGCATTCCTGGAATCTTTGAATGTACTGGGAGTTGGCTCGGGGACTCTCTTTGATGACATGCTGGAGGCATGGATTCCAGGCCCCTGACATGCAGTGTGTGCTGGGTTGTCAGGGGCACCTAGGGTACAGGGAAGGAGTGTGTAGAGGGACCTCCTGTAAAATCATCCCTGGCCGTGGGAGCAGAGGGCACATTTACTTGGGACAGAGGATTTGACACTCTTCTGTGTGGCTAGGAAGGGGATCAGAAGGGACCAGCACAGTAGGGACACCAGGACTTCAGAGTCCCTTTCCACCCCTTCTATCCATTCTCTCCCTCCACAACCCTTCTGATTTGCTCTGGGGACCTCTGGAGGTGGTGGTAGACCTCTGAAGCTCCCGTTTATGACCCTGGCTTTGTCCCGGCTGGCTTTGGCACCCAGGAGTGAAGGTTTATAGCCAGGCTTCTGGACTTTGCCCTAGGTCACTGTCCCAATCACTCACTCTCCAATCCCAGGTTAATGGGTGACAAGATAGCTTTTCCTGGCAGGCTCACAGTGCCCACCTACCAATGCAGTGTGTGGCGGAGGACAGCATGGAAGGAGCCCCAGCTTTGTGGTCAGGTAGATTTGGGCATAAACCTAGAACCTGTCAGTTACCTGTTAACGGGGCCGTAACAAGCCATTGAATCCCTCTGAGCCTTCTGGTGGTCTCTAAGCCAGACTCAGTTAGGTTGTCTGTTAACGGTCCTACATTGTCAGGAACCTCTTACCCAGCCTATAGTACCCACAGTCTAGCTGGAGCCCAGGCCCTGCCTTTCTGCACTCAGATTCTTGGGTAGGAAGACAGCAGACTACAACAGAGAGCATGAGGACCACAGGAAGTGGCGGGGGGCACATGTCAGAGCTGGATGAGGCTTGACGACAAGTGCTACCTTTGACTGAGCAGCCAAATAGACCTTTGTCAGGCCTCTTCCTAAGTATCCCAAGACTATTGCCCTGAACTGCCTGGGAGGTAAGGTCAATGTGGATGAAAAGCCAGCTAGGGAAGAGACCCCGAAGCAGCCATTGGCA
The DNA here is from genome assembly GCF_000317375.1 of Microtus ochrogaster. NCBI lineage: Eukaryota > Metazoa > Chordata > Mammalia > Rodentia > Cricetidae > Microtus > Microtus ochrogaster. The sequence continues at coordinate 14,627,759 of NC_022011.1, read as the reverse complement.
GCAGCAGGGAAAGGGTCTAGATGGACTGATAAAACCAGGCCTAGGGGCTGGCAGCCGCAGCTGTCTGCTGTGCTGTTCAGGCTACTATCTCCATGGCAACAACTATCCCCAGCCTGGGGATTGGTCTCTTAAAGGCACAGCAGTGGAGCTGGGGTGAGGAGGGTAGGGCCAGTGTCTGCACCAGCCCACCACACCCTGACCCGTAGTTTGTACTTTGGAACGGAAGAAGAAGCAGGCTTGTGTCATCTGCAAGCTGATAGGTACGAAGGTGGCTCTGTGCCCACCTGGGTCACCTCTGCCCTCCCTGAGCATCATGGCTTTCCCTTCTGGTAATCAGGAGTCAGACTAGAGGACAGATGTCCCCAGCAGTGAATCAGGATACTGCTCCTCTGTTTATCTCATGGGCAGGGCAGAACACTGTTAGGAAACAGGGCTCCAAGATGGCCAGGACAGGGCTGAGCAGAAAGGAAGGTACCAGCCAACTGCAAGTCCGAGGCCCATTGGTTGGATTGTCCTGTGAATTTTCAGAATGTCATCTGTCCTTTCCATACTAAGTCATCCTTTGTGTATTCTATTCTCAGATTACCCATGTTCACTATTTAATATATTCTTTTTCTTTTTCTTTGTTTTCTTTTCTTTTTTTTTGTTTGAGCCAGAGTTTTGCTGTAATTTTAGTTCCTGTCCTGGAACTAGCTCTTGTAGACCAGCTGGCCTCGAACTCACAGAGATCTGCCTGTCTCTGCCTCCCGAGTGCTGGGATTAAAAGCGTGTGCCACCACTTCCTGGCTTTAATATATTCTAACTGAAATCATTTATAAAACACACCTCGCTATATGAAAGTTTGGTGTCACCATAAACAGAAGGTAGCAGGGAGACTCAGAGCAAACTGTACAATGGTGTCAGGGTCTGCCTGGAGCCCATGCTGCCTAAAGCCCTGAGCGTCTTACCCTCTGTCGAAGAGGGTCCGTGAAAGCCAGAGGCCTAAGACATCAGTCTGCCCCAAGGCTGCCTCCTGGGCACTGTGTATAGAACTGGGTGACTGCTTTACACCTGCTCCTCCTGACCCAGTTCCAGCAACACTACAACCTCGACGTGACCCTGATCCACATCCCAGAAGTGATGGCCCAAATAACCTGTGCTTAGCCCCTGCGGGTGTCTCCATCTGTGCTAAGTATTGAGTTAACAGAGTACACGTATTCCTGCCCAGAGAGACAAGAGGAGGGAGGCCAGCCCCAGAGGCTTGTAGGCTAGCATGTGTTCCTTTGCAAGCCTGGGCCTGCCAGGCAGCTGACAGGCCAGCTCTGAGCAGTAATTCTCAGCTTAGAGATGATGAAACTGAAGTGCAGCGGATTAAGCCTCAGTGGCCCGGAGCTATACTGCATAGCAACTGGCAAAGGCTCAGAGCAGGGAGTGTCCCACTGAGTGGGTCATTTGCCTTCTTCAGGCCTCAGGGATTCGGAAAGGAGGGGTGCCGGGGCCTGCCTCATCATCACCTGGCTGACTCTTCCTTACAGCAGTACTTCATCCTCCTCATCATCACTGACGGGGTCATCAGCGACATGGAGGAGACACGGCATGCCGTGGTGCAGGCCTCCAAGCTGCCCATGTCCATCATTATCGTGGGGGTGGGCAACGCTGACTTCGCAGCCATGGAATTTCTGGATGGGGACAACCGGAGACTGCGCTCACACACAGGCGAGGAGGCCGCCCGCGACATCGTGCAGTTTGTGCCCTTCCGAGAGTTCCGCAATGTGAGTGTGGGCTCCCGGGCTGGGAAGGGCAGCGGCAGGGTCCACCACAGAGCTCATGGTCCATGACAGGTCAGTCTCAGGTTCCTCCCCCTATACTGTTGGCTTCTGAGGGCCTATGATGAGCCAGGTGCTACTGTGTCACCCTTGGCCCAGAGGAGGCCATTGTGACACTCATTTCCACAAACCAAAGGAACCCAGGAGTGGAGCCTAATCCCCATTATGGCTCTAGGCAGTGTCCTGGGTAAGAACTAGCTTGATGGACAGACCACTGTGGCCTGGTGAGGTGAGAGCCAAGGCCCAGAGCTGGGGCTTCCTGGGCTTTCTTCGACCAGCCCTTATTCTGCAGATGGGAAGCCCCTCCTCCTGTTAGCTTGGCTTTCTTTTCCAAAATATGGGGGAGATTTAGTGATAGTGGTGGTAGCCAGCCTCTTCCTGAAAGTGGCGCTGGCCTTATTCAGATGACCCGTGAGGAGGCCAGGGCTGGCAAAAGGCTCTTGAGATGCTTTGTCTTTTGGTTGGATCTTTGGGTGACATTGCGTAAGGCCAGCCTAGGTTCTAACTGGGACGGATAATGCATCACATGGTGTTGGGTATGCCATGACCTTACTGAGCCTCAGTTCCCTCAGCTAAAGCCTGAGAACCAGGCTCGGCAGGTGGTGGCCCAGTGGTTATCATATATCTGCCTAGGATGACTGTGTGCCTTTCTCTGGCTTCTGAGGACAAACGTGGCGGCATCGGTCATCCGTTGCTATATGGGGCAGTGACTGGACATTGGCTGTGCCTGGCTGCTCAGTAGTGGCCATTCAGTGCTGCTTCCCGTAGTCGAAATGCTTCCAGCTGAGTAGAAACGAGACTGGGGCGAACCATTTCTTTCCCCTAAATTCATCCTCTGAGGTCTTTCCCCAAACACCTCCAGCCTGTGAAGGAAAGGCATTTCCTCAGTGAGGAAGTCACTGCTAGTGGTGGGGTTAGTCTGGGCTGCGCCTAGGGCCACTCATTTCAGATGGCCCTGACCCTCAGCCCTAATATCACAGCTAGCTCTAGGGCACAGCTCTAGCGAATCTCCCAACTTTTGCTCCTTAATCCTCCTCCTCTTTCCTTTTTTCTCCCCACCTGGACTCCACAGGCAGCAAAAGAAACTCTGGCCAAAGCGGTGTTGGCGGAGCTGCCTCAGCAAGTAGTGCAGTATTTCAAGCATAAAAACCTACCCCCCACCAACTCGGAGCCTGCCTGAGCCCATGCCCAGCAGCAGCATGCCAGCTGAGCCCCCAGCCTCCCCCAGGAACATGCACGTTCACCCTGCTTCCTCGTGGGTGGCCTTTTCTACCAGTCCACATTTTTATTTTTTACAACCGGACCTCCACCCCCAACTTCCCCCAGCCCAGCTGGGCTTCCTTTGTCAGAGTCAACTGATGATGCTTCCAGGACAAACCGGCTTCCTCTCCCCACCCTCCTGCCACTCCAAGTATTGAATGTACTTTGTATAATTTTAGTGGGATTATTGTTATTAAAGAGAATAAAATTTTTACAATCATAACTGGCTTTTCCTAAGTCACCAGCTGTGATGAGGAACTTGTCCCTAGTACACCTTGTATGGTGGCCTCCTCTGGTTCTACACTGTGAATGTGTTCCACTTGTTACACTCAGGGTACTAGAGGAGTATCAGATGTCGCCTTCAGCCTCTTCCGTAGTGAGGGTCAGTGGGTATGCACCCATCTAGAAAAGGAAGCCCTCCCTCTTCAAGAGTCAGCGTCATACTGCTACATGGGGACATGCATTCCCTGTCAGCAGTAGCGATCCGGTGAGACTGGCACAGGACATGGCAGGCTGACGTGATTGTAGTAGAATATGTCTCTACCGAGCACCTTTTTTCTAGCTCCCTGTACCAGCACTGTTCACGGACCTTCTACAGCCCAACCATGACCTTGAAGAAACAGAAACACACCGTACCTACTAGACAGGCGGAATGTGGATGGAAGTGTGGCTGACCTGGGCATGCGTATTCTACTACACCCAGCATCTCCCTTAGCTCTGCAAGGGGCTTTCCCACTCAAGCTACTAATGGCCTTACCCTGACATGAAAGGCAGGTGTCTCTGCCTTCTCCCCCAGGCCAGGCCTTCCTAGCTACTGGAACTGGGCAGCACTAGGCAGGTCCCAATCTCGGAAGCCATGGTGTACTTGGTGGGAGGAACAAACTTCTGTGGCCACCAGACAGATGCTCGTTTGTTTTGAGACAGGGTCTTACAATGTAGCTCAGGCTGTCCGGGAACTCACTGTGTAAACCAGGCTGGCCTTGAACTCACAAAGATCATTCTGCTTCTGTCTCCTGGAAGCTAGGACTAAAGATGTGTGCCACCACACCCAGCTACTAACTGCTCATTTACCTCTGGCTTGGCCAACTAGGGAGTCCAGTGATTCTAGCTCCCAGGGCTGTGTACTGAAGAAGCTAAAGTCTCACGAGAACATAGAAAGCCAGCTTTCAGGCATACATAAAAATTTTGGTTCTGTCACGCAGCAGGCAGGCAGTCGCTGGGCCTCTGGGAGGTTGGGGTTCCTCTATAGAGTGTATAGAAGGGCTGGCTTCAGAGTGCTTTTCCAGAATGAAAACCGTAGGTCTAGCAGCTTCAGTGGGGTCGCAGAAGCAGACTAGCAGTCTCCCATGGGGCCTTTCTGTGTCTCTGCCACAGCTGGGGCCAGAGCTGCCTGTTAAAGTTGTTCCAATTCCCTCTGAAACCATTCCTCTAGCAGGTGAGGGAACAATGCCAGCCCACAGCAGAGTCCTTAAGGTGTGACTTCAGAGGTGTTGACAAGACTCCAGCTGAGCACCAAGCACCAAAAGTACCTGCATTCCCTTCTAGTGTGTCTAAGTAGGCTGGGCATGCCAGGATGCTAGGAAACCACCCAAGTCCAACCAGATGACTGCACTGCTACTGAGCGACTTGTTTTCCTGAAGGGGCCTAAGATGACAGCTTAGTCACATACCCACAGCAAGGACATTAGAGCCAGGGAACCCGGTGTGCCTAAGCAATTAACATTTAGCTAACTGGAGTAACGAACGCAGAAGCTGGTGGAGCTGGCAACAAGATCTGACCCTTCCAACATGTTATTGTTCTAGCTACAACTGGGGACTGCCAGCGTCATACAAAACTGTGTGCCGCACACTAATACCCTCTGGACCCCCCTACCCAGGCACGAGAGGCATCTAATCTAGATAACCAGTTATCCCATAGGAAGCTGGTTGTCACTCTTCTTTTCTAGGGGACGGGGCAGGTGAAGGGCCTTGTCCGCCTCTATGCTGTTCACTGTGGCTTATCTGTGGAAGGTGGAAAGAGGCTGCTCTCAAGAAGCTGGGACTTCTTGGCAAACCAAGCTTTTCTCTTAGGTGAGGAGGCCAACAGGGGGAGAATTCAGGAGCTGGGAAGTAATAAGGGCTGAAGTCAAACTCTGATAAGGCTCCTGACTGAGGAGAGGGTGTTCCTGGGGATACCTCAGCCTGAGGAACGAGCTTTCTACCAGGTCCTGGGACCTCTGGAAGCCGAACAGGCAGGGAGTCAGCTACCTGTCAAGGTCCAGTCACATCAGGTGACTCAGACTTCAAGTCTCTTTCCCCCATTCCAAGTGGGCAGCAGGTCTCAGGCAGACAAACGACAGGAAGTGACTGTAGTACCACTACAAGTTGGACAGTTCCGTGCCTCCCGGTTAGATCCGACTGTAAAATGGCCTGTTTGCACAGAAGCTACTCATGCCCTCACGTACACTTTCAGTCATTCCTAGCTTACTTACATCAACTCGGGACGCCTACTGCAATGTAATATTCTAGACGTTGTTACACTCTCTTGCTTAGGGAATGAGAAAAGGATGCACATGTTCGGTGCAGAGGGAATCATCTGGTCCCCGGGTGAGGCCTACCAGGGCACAAGGCTGACTGTCCTGAAGGCTAAAGTGAGGTTTCCTTCCACTTCTGCTCATTCTGTTCTTCTGAGGAGCCCACTGTTGGTCTGCCCTGGCTGCTTCCCCTGTTGGTTGGCCTGCTTTGCCACAGAACTGGTGTTTCAATTATAGCTTCTACACCATTAGGCACAATGAACTACTGTAAAAAAAAAAAAAAGCCACCGGTGTGACTCAAGCTTGCCTGAGACACCAAAAGCAGAGGCCAGTCTACAGTTGGCCACAGTGGCACTCATCAGTAACCCCAGCATTCAGGAAGCCAGCTAGGGCTACACGGCAGACTGGGAAAAGAAACCTGGGTCTGTAGACCGTGCGGTGCAGCCAGCTGCAAACGATGGGGGAGCTGAAAGCATGAGATGTGGTATGGAGTGACAGCTTGCTCCGACAGGTTTGAAAATTGAAGTTAGGGGACAGTTTTAAACCTCACAGCCCTGTCACCTTTTCTCAACATCAACAGCGACCATGAGACACTCCGGTAGCCTCTGAGAAATCAAGCCACACGAAACTGATGACTTTGATGTCTTGGTCTGCATCCTGAAATGGTTCAAGGTTCTGTGGGTGCAGGAACACGCTGCAGGAGTGACAGCACAGTCACAGGAACAATGACAAAGAGGCAGAAGGTGCTTGCAGTTTTACCTAAACGTCTTCTCAGGATGGAGCTGACGCTCCAGCACTGACAGAAAAGATTAGCACTGGGAGGCTCTGCAAAGGGTGGCAGCAATCACAGGCACCCACGATGGGTGAAGGAAAACCACCATCTGCTGGTGGGCACCAGTGTCAATACACTGAAAGGGGAAAGGAAGGGCTGGATGAGATCCAGGGCCCTCTCTGCCCACGTTAAAACTGAGGAGCTTCCTCTGCCTGCCAGTATGTCAGTGCCAACACATTCGGTGTGTCTCACTCGTCTCACACCCATAGGAAGGAAGAAACAATGGATACTGGAACCAGGGACTGAGAACTCGGGCTCATTCTGGAGCAGGCGCACAGACCGTCAGATGTATCTGTCTTCCAACCTGAGTCCTGCACACCTCTCCCTCCTCCATGAGACAGAATCAGACAAGACTTACGGCTTGTGGTCCAGGAGCTGTTGTTGGGGAAGCCCAGGGAAAATATGGGGCGGGGGGGGGGGGGGGGGTGGCTAAAGGAAAAGCACTGAGGCAGCATCTCAGGCTGGAAATACCTTCACCGTCAAAAGCTGCAGCGCTGTATGTGCAAACAGCAGGGCCTCGGTGGAGTAGAGGACAGCCGTAACAGGCATGTCCCACTAGTTTGCAGCAGGATTCCAGAAACAGCGAGGCATTAGTCATCTCTTTAACACGGCTATCAGCAGTTATAGTTTCTGGCTATGATTCAGTAAATTTGCTTCTCTAATGTTTAGAATCTTAAACTAAATTCTTTATTTCAAAAACAAAATCAAAACAGTTTTCCAGGGAGAGAAGGTGGGCAGAAGATGGACATGTCATCCTTACCAGCTCCTTCCTACCTCCGCAGGCTGGAGAGGGGGGAATAACAACATGGAAGAACATCACCTCAAGGGCTGTGGTTGGCTCATAGCCTTGTGGGTATGGTTTGCAATCTCTAGTCACATAACATCCAGGAAGGGTCAGACCTAGGGCAGAACTCAGGTCAGCAGCTAGTCTGTCCTTCTCTATGCCACACACAACATGGCAGAACCAAGCAGCCCCTTCACCTACAATAGTGTATCAAGATAATGCTTCCTGTGCTACTAGGAAAGGAGAAAAACAAGAATACAAGGTACAGTGAACCCTTGCACCACCAGTGGCATTTCTGAGACTTGCCTGAACCCCAACTCCTATTGCTGGGACAGGTTTGGTCATCTGCACTGGAGCACAAAGAGAAACCAAGCAGAGTCTGAGCCACAAGCAGACTCTGGCACAATTCTAGGTAAGGTTAGAATGTCACATGTGCACAGGAAGCAGGTGAAGAAGTTTTCTGAGGGAGGTGATGCTGAGTCAGAACAGGCATTTAACCCTCTGGGGAGACGCTCCCTATGGTGATGTCAGGAGCTAGGGTGCTTCGAGGAAGGTGTTGGTTCGGAAGATGGAGGAGACGATCTTCCCTGTAGCGTTGATGGTGCCTTCGCTGTCTGAACTGGACTCGGAGTCACTGCTCCCGGAGTAGGCACCCAGGCCCGGGAGGATGCCGATGCAGACAGCAGCAGATGGGCAGTGGATGGAGGGGCCACTCAGAGAAGAGCTTCCAAGAGACACGCAGGACGGAGCCTCTGCAAAAGAGAGGACAGGAAGTCAGTCATAGCACTCCCTAATGGTGAAGGGTCATCCCCAGGTCCTGGACACCGTGACAGGGTTTTCTACAAAGAGCCCCGATGCTGCAGAACAACTCTGCAGTCATAGGAGGCTCTAGACATCTTTGGGCTACAGGTGAGGAAGCTGACAGAGAAGAGAAAACACAGAGTTGGGACTCAGAGTCTGCCCACACTCTCTTGACACCCACCAGTTCTGAGGCTGAGGAACAGACTATATAGAGTCACCTATCTTAGTCTGATTCCCTACCTTCACAAGTCATAGTATTACATACAGCAAGTGCGACTGGGTCTGATGTCTTCAGCGATGCTGTGGCCCTCAACTGGAAGCTAGATTAAGAGACCAACTGTGGGCGGTACAAACAACACCGCTATACGCAGAGAGCAGTATACTGACTAGCAGGAATCAGCCATACAGTTTTGCTCTTTTTATGGAGCATTTTCCCAGGATGGGGAGATGGGTACCTCAAAAACTGATTTATCACTTTTGTACTGAGAATCACTGAAGAAAAAATTCATTTTTTTTTACTTATTTATTTAACATTATTTAATGTGCATTGGTGTGAAGGTATCAGATCCCTTAGAACTGAAGTAACAGACAGCTGTAAGCTGTCATATGGGTGCAGGGAACTGAACCTGGGTTCTTTAGAAGAGCAGCCAGGATTCTTAACCACTGAGCCACCTCTTCAGCCCAGAAACATTTTAAAGCCAGGTACAATATCACCATGTATCTGGGCTCTTCTTTCCGGAATATGCATAGTGATTCTGCTATTCTAATGACAAAGGCCTCGATCTACAACATGCAGAACTTGACAATTACAGAGAACGTTAGGGGTCTGTAATATGGCTAAGATTAAAAAGCACATATTGTATTCTCGAAGAGGACCTGAGTTCAGTTCCCAGCACTCAAAAACAAAACAAAACAATCCTACATTGAGAATGGCGCTCCATTCTTTCTTCCCTGTTTCCAGCCTCATGCAGTCACTGTAACAACTGTATGTAGGGCTTCTCCCTGCTGACTGATGAGGGAAGTCAAGTAAACTGGTAAGTACACAGACTGGAGTATAAAACACTAGACCTGTGCCAGAAGATTCTGGACTCAAGTGAAGCCAAAGCTCACTGGAGCAGAAGGTTCAGTTCCTAAGTCACTGCCTGGGGCTGACAAGGACATCCCTTTTGGGGTCTGCCTTCCATAAATTTACAGCTTACTTGTGCTGATACCTCAAGAGAATGCAAAAGGGACATTGACTCCACGGCTATGTTGAGAAAAGTTATCAGCTGTCGGACACAGAATTCATCTCAGGGATCTGGTTCTTCTTCAGTAGGCTACGGAGAAGCTGCTGCAGGTAAGCAATGCTCAAACATCTCAAAGAGCACGAGAGCAGTGACTGCGAGACAGCAATAATGCTGACATGAAGGCAGTGGCAAATACCACAAAGGCTAACAACTTTAAAGACATAGTCTTTCTAGTCTGTTTAAAAAAAAAAACAACAAAACAAAACAAAAAAACAATCTGTGGGGCTGAGGAAACGATTCAGTGGTAGGTGCTTGCACTTGCCTAGCATGTACTAGGGCTCTCAGTTTGATCTCCAGCAACACATGAAAAAAGAAAAAAAAAATCAATGGACAACCAAAAAGCACAAAGAGCAGGGTATGGCGGTACAAACCTATAATCCCAACACTTGGGAGGCTGAGACAGAAAGGCTGCTGCAAGGTCAGCACCAGTCAGGGCTATAAATAATGGTGATGATGGTTAAATAAATGGATACCCTGAGATACAACCCAGTTGTCTAGCATGGTATGAAGTTCTGGCTTTGATCCCTAGCAGTGGAAAAAACTTGGCATGGTAATTGTGCTGGACAGTTTTATGTCATCTTGACACAGCCAGAGTTATCTGAAAGGAGGGAACCTCAATCGAGAAAATGCCTCCATATGACCCCACTATAGGGAGGGCAGTTTCTTAACTCGTTATTGATGGGGGAGGGTTCAGCCCATTGTGGGTGGTGCAATCTCTGGGTTGGTGGTCCTGGGTTCTATTAGAAAGCAGGCTGACCAAAAGCCATAAGGAGCAGGCCAGTAAGCAGCACCCTCCATGGCCTCCGAATCAGCTCCTGCCTCCGAGTTCCTGCCCTCACTGCTTTTGATGATGAACTGATATGTGGAAGTATAAATCAAATAAACCCTTTCCTCCCCAAGTTGCTTTTGGTCACGGTGTTTCATCACAGCAATAGAAACCCTAAAAGATAGTAATGCATGCCTATTATGCATGCCTATTATCCCAGTAGTTGGGAAGTAGAGGCAGGAATATTAGAGGCTAAAGATTATCTTTAGCTACATAGTAAGTCTGAGGCCAGCTTGGTCTACATGAGACCTTGCCTTAAAATAAAAATAAAAAAATAAAAAAAAAAAGGACACAGAACAATGAAATGTGAGTTTTAAACACAGGAAAAGAAACAATTATTAGGAAGGAATGTGTGAGTAACAGCTCAAGACAATTTGGCAATGACCTCCAAACTTAACCAACTATTGTGGATCATGGTCCTCAGAACAAAATAACCACTATCTTCCTCAGATCATCTGTAGCTTCTTGCAAGAGACGATTCCAATCAGGCCTGCTGACTGTTGACATTCCCTCAGAGGAGGAGACGATAGGGAGGATCATTGGACCTGGGCACAGTGCCAAGGCTTTCCCTGAAGAAGCCCCAACACAACTAAACAACCCAGATAACCAGAGGGCAACTGTGGTTATCCTTGTGTTACAAAAGGAGATCCCAGCCCCCGTCTCAGCCATCTATAACTCTGCCCTAGTCACACCTGGGATAGAGTACAGGGGTATCGTGTAAGGAGATAGAGCACACAGGCTGGGGAGGGTAGCTGAGGAGAGCCCCCTCCATGCAGCCTAAGGGAAGCAGGCCACCATCCATGCTAGGTGAGGACTCCTCAGAATGGCTGCTGCTCTGGGGATCTCCCAGGCTCTTGCAGTAACTTCTCACCTGTTAAGCCCAATAACATGGATTCTCCAGGGTGAATTCTGGTGGACTCTTACTTTTAAGAAAGGGGCAGATGTTTATATCTCTACAGGGAAGGACTTCTCACAACATCGATGGTGTTTCCGGAAACTGTCCACAGCAGCAAAAGGAGGTGTTTACAGAGGCTGTGCTGTCAGTGTCTGCCAACCTGGGACAAGCTGAATCACCTGAGAGGGAACCTCACCTGAGGCACTGTGGGCATTTTCTTAATTAATGATAGATGCAGGAGGGCCAAGTCCAGTTTAGGCAGTACCACCCCTGGGCAAGTGGCCCTAGGTTGTATAAGAAAACAGGCAGAGCAGGCCATGGCTATCGAGTCAGTAAGTAGTATTCCTCCATGGCTCCTGCTGAGTTCCTGCCCTGACTTCCTATAATGATGGACTGTGAACTGGAAGTATACAATAAACCTTCTCCTACCCCCAGGTTGTTTTGCTTGGGGGTTTATCACAGCAACAGAGAAGCAAAGGAGGCCAGCAGGTAAGTGGCTGAGAATAAAGGCCCTGGGGCTGGGGCTGCAGCTCAGCATACTCACAGAGACTGCTGCCCGAGTATGCACAAGGTTCTGGGTTCCATTAACAGGACTGTGGGGGAAGAGGGAAGGAAACAAGTCTGTCCTCACTGGAAATGAATGGTCTCCAAGATGGACTCAATGGAAAAGGAGAGAAGCAGAACACAATGTAATTTAGGGAGAATCAGAAACATGCCCATACACAAATACAACAAAGCCAAAAAACCAAAACCACGAACAACTGGTGACAGTGTGTGGCTTAGGAAGAAACCGGTGTCTACCGAGCAGTGGAGACTTTTCCTACTGTACTCTTCTTACCCCCTTTCTAAATTATTACCTCATTTAGACATTGTTTTTAAAAGGCAAATAAAAAAATCCAAAGAGCATTTCAATCAAAGCAGAATATCCCATCAATGCTATAACCCCCCAGGATATCCTTCCAATAAAGGAGGGGAAATGCAGAAGCCTCAAAGCCTGCTGAAGGGGCAGGACGCTTGTCAATACTCCCTCTGAATAGAGGATCCTTGCAGATGGCTAATTTGGGGGAGGATGGAGTAATGGTAAAAATCTGATCGTTTTAATATTTGAGACATGACAATAAGTTGTATAATTCATTCCTTGAGCGTTTGTGGTATTATTATGCGCCACACAGAACGCTTTCAAAGCTGAGAATAAAAGAATCCAATTCAGAGTGCCTAGGAGGGCTGAAGCTGCCTGTGGAAGGATGGAGCCGAGCACAGAGCTGCAACAGGAATCTGGACTGTTGTGACACTGGAGTCGCTTAAGTGAAAGGACAGACCCTCCAATTATCTAGGAAGTATCAAGAGAGAAAAGAGACTGCAACTCTGACAAATTTCATTCCAAAAGCAGTTAACTGCCCAGAGAGAACAAAATGGTGCCCTCTGATCTCACCATTTGGGGACGTTTCCTGCCAATGCTTGCCTCTGCCGGACCACATTGTCATATCGAGTTAGCAGAGAAAATGATGAATAGAGAATGTTCTTGGAATGCAGGCAGATGGAGAGAGTACAGAGGCCACCTTGCATGTTTGTTGGCTCTGCATGAGATAATTTTCAGTGGGAGAGCTCGGTTTCTGTCAGGGTCAGAGTCACCTTCTGTAGGACCAAGGCAAAGCCTGCCCCAGCAGAGGACAAGATTGAAGCAAGCTTCTGGGGTCCTTTCTCCTAGCAAAGGAAGGTTATTTCTCGTCTAGCTTGTACAAGAATCAGGAATAGGAAGAAGGCACTTAGAATGACAAATATAACTGCGTATACATACAGAGAACAGGCCTGGATGGAGACACAAAAATGTACACTGGTGTTTCCCGTGGAAATCAAAGGGATGGAAGAGGGTGTGGGAGAAAGAGACAGACTGATATTTTTAAAGGTACAGGTACCATCCCCAGTACTGTGGAGAAACAACTGAATAAGCATTCACTATCTGAGAAAGAAATAAACGTAAGCCCTGTTTTATAGATGGCCAACTGAATTGGATTTAGAACCCTCAATCCCACAGGTGGAACTAAAAACAAACTCTTGAATTCCTCATCCAGGCCCAAGAATACTCCCTTTTACTTATAATTTCCTGCTACCTAATACAGAGGCAGATTTCATCACATAAAAAGTCACTGTCTTCAAGGAAAATAAGAGTCCTGAATACCATTCTAGGCTCAATCCAATCCAACCACTAGCAGAAGCTTGGTATTCTGTCTCCCACAGGTGAAATAAGAAACCTGACATTTGGCAAGAGAGAGAAAAACCTGTTGTGAGCAGAGGTCACCTGACCAGGGTTTATAAGCACTCCCGGGAGAACATGACTGTTACTTATCAGCTCCACTGGTTCACTACACACTACTTTTGTAGGGCAGCTGACACATTTGTGGTAGGAATTCCTGCTTAATATAAAACGGTCTGGCAAATTAGATTAATTTAAGGCTGGCTTATTTAAAGAGACATAATGCACCCTTCACAAAAGATGCAGTGAGTCCTTCCTACAGTTCTCGTCTACAATGAGGGAAAGGAAGAAATTAAGGGACCACACCCACCTTGAGCCTTGTCATCTGGGTCAGGGTCTGGTTTCAGTCTTTTCACACTATTGCCACTCTCTGAGCTGAAACAGAAAACATGGTGATTTGAGCTATGTTGACTCTCAGGGATCAACACCGAGGGAATGGGAGCAGCAGAGATACCTATGAGAGTCTGGGCCGTCTCAAGGCTGTGATGACTGAATTGAAAAGATAACATTTCACTTCCAAGCCTCTGCCCAAATATAAAATCTACCTTCTGAAAAATCCAATGACACAGCATGCCAATTTTGGCTTTCTGTTATCTTTACCATTCAACTTGGGTAGAACCACGGATGGAGTTTAAGAGCATTTACACATTTTCACAATGACAGAACTTAAATTATTAAAGGAAACATTTCTGATGATATCTAGAGTCACCCAAAAGATTTTCACTAAAAGAGTAGCTAAAGAATACGTTTCAGTGGAGAAAGACATTATACTAGAAGAAGAGATGGTGACGTAAGTCTAAACAGGTATCTCATATATATGGGCCATAGTCTAATTTGTGGCATGAAACACAACACAGTCCTGGGCAATAGTAGAACACAGAAGAAAGCTAATGTAGCATGAGATCTGATGGTCCCTCTGGTGGGAGGAGGGTTATGCTGGGGAGATTGTACCCACGGCCTCTCAATAGTAGGTAAGTGCTTAGCACAGAACTGCAGTCCCAGCCCAAGGGCTTCTGTTTGCATCATTTTTAAGAGGTAAGATAGCTATTCATATGCTTGCCTGGTAAATTTCAAGGCCCTATCACTAAAAGGGTACAAATAAGTATATATAATAGAAAGAAAAAATATTTTAAGGCCTTATTCATTTCTCCTCCTAAAGGCAAGACTATAAGGAAAAATAATTTAAAAAGTAAAAGGGAGGATGGGGATGTAGCTCAGTCAGGTAGACTGTAACCAATGCCCTGGGAAAGCTATGGGTTCAATCCCCAAACAGCATAAACTGGGCATGCTGGCACATCTGTAATCCCAGTTCTTAGGTGGAACAGGAGGGTCAGAAGTCCAAGGCCATCTTTGGCTATACACCGAGTTTGAAATCAGATTGGAATATATACACCTTGCTCTATAAGTAATAAACAAATGAATACAGATAAATAAGTAAATATAAATGAAATTTAAAAAGTACAAAAGACAGCACTAAGATGTTAGAAATTATATTTTAAGATCTGAATAAATATAGACTACACAAACTAGTAAAAAACAGATTAAGTGAATACATTTTAAAACAATCATTTAAAGGTGCTTATCTAAAAAAACTTAAAAAAAGAAAAACATACTCCAAAAAACTTAATACCCAAAAAGATTAAAAGTGGAAGCATGGATCAACAGAGAATCAAGGCAAACACTAGCATGAAAAAGTCTGGGTGGTGGCTATTCCTCATTGTCAACTTGACTACATCTGGGACTAACTAAAACCTTGGGGTTTTATCACTGTTCTACTGCTGTGAAGAGACACCATGACTAAAGCATTTAACTCAGGCCTTGCTCGCAGTTTCAGAGGTTTCCTTCATTATCATCAATCATGGCAGGGCATGTAAGAGAAAGACAGACAAAGACAGAAAAACAATTTTCTTTAAAATCCCTTAGAACATTAATCCCAGGAACAGGTGACCGTCTAAAGTCCTACCAAAAGAATTAGGATTTCCAGGCACAGTGGAGCACACCTGTAATACTAGCACTTAGGAGATGAGGTAGGTATAGAGAGTAGCCTGGTCTATACAATAAATTCCAGGCCACCCAGGGCTACACAAACAAAACCAAAAACAAACAAACAAAAAAACCCCCAAAACTATGATATATAAACCACAATACTATAAAGACAGAATTTCATAGCCTCTAAGACACTAGGATTATAAGGGTTAGTAGTGTGTGTATGGGGAGGGTTACATTAGAACCAAGTATGGAAAAGTTACCTCAATATTGAAAATTTTAAATGTTTCAATATTATTTCTGAGACAAAGAAGAAATCGCAGTGGCAATTTTAAATACACAGTAGGAATTATAAAACTACTTGATGAGAGCTGAAAGAAGTAAACAGAATTGAGTGCCTCTAATTGAAAAGACTGAAAATAAATGAGTGTGGGTATCCTACAGGACTTTATAACAATAAGTACAAGAAAAAACTGAAAAACAGCAAAGATGATCTCTTTAAAGATAAGAAACAGATTTGTTTTTGTTTTGTGATACTTCACACATCTGGAGGCTTCCAGATTTTCACCAGGGATCTGAATTGTACATGCACCTTCTAACAACGATGACTCTCATGCTTTAAATTTATTAAACCAGAATTAGCATGAAGCCCAGGACAAACTCTCAGGTTATTTTGAATAAACTAGGGCAGGGGAGATCAGAACCTCCTGCCCCAAGAGGCTAATGTGTCACCTTGCTACAAAAGCAACATTAAATGATATACTTTGAAAACCCAAGAGAGTCTCTATACAGATTAACAGATAAGCTAACAGAGCCCTTCCTAAATATAATATAAAGACTAATCAAGGGAGACAGTTGAAATAACCACTTGGCAACAGCGAGAGTACCCAGGAGGTACCCACCTGGAGAGCTCATCAAACTGGTCCAGGTCTGATTCCTGAGAGCCAATGAACTTTGAAAAGCTTATATAGGATGTTAAAAGATTCATGGCTTTTAAGGTTCCTTCTTAGACCACTGATCCTCCCCCTGTGCTGCTGTACCATGATGACATTTTTACATGTGCTCAGTGTTCCTAGGAACATCTGCAGCAGATAGATGTTGTGCCAAACCGCAAGACTGCATCAATACACTCCATTCAAAACATGTGGCTGGTTGCCAATACACCATATTGATTTTCCTAATAGACTGCACTTAACATCATTTCACCCACAGTCTGGTTGGTCAAGCTGATTCAATCATTCTAGTGCCATTTCTGAATTTGAAAAGGGAAGAGACAATATGACAAAGAACTCATCAGAATCTGTGGTAGTGCTTGTATCCCCGCATCAGTCAAAATGAGCTGTAGCCAGGTCTATAACCCTGTCACAGCTGCCGCATTCTCTCAATGCTTTCGCAGCAGCTGTTCTCTGGCTGCTTTCTCCCTCGCCTGCCTGCCTGCCTGTCAGAGTCCTGGTGCCCTAGCCCGTCAGCATCTTTCTAAGCCCTTCTCTAACTCCTCCTCCATGCTGTCACAGCTCACCAGCAGCACTCCTGAAGCACTTGCTGCCTCATCTGCCTAGAAATACAAAAGCTCAAACACTGCACTCTTGCTTTATTACTGTATGACCGTGGACAAAAGTTCTTCATCTACCAAGTAGTCTTTCCATCTGTAAACCGAGTCATAAGAAATGCTATTCCATGGAAATGGCGAGAGGAATCTGTGAGATCACTAGAGGAAACGTGACATGCAGCAGATGCTCCATGAAGAAGCACTACATGGCAGTGAATGAGTGATCCAGTCAGTCTAGGGTCAAAGGCTACAGGGGCTCTAAATCTGGAAGGGGGGCAAAATGCAAGCACACTGACAGCTTTGTCACAACAACATGCTGGATTTGCACTGGCTCCCATTACCAGCGGCATTTCAGAGGATGGGGCCAGAGGGAGATTTACACCGTGTTCACACTGGCTGACCTCTTATGCTTCACAGCTCCTGCCAACAGCTTCGCCTGGGAGAACTTGCTCTTGGTTTCTATGGGTTTCACAGCCAGCTTCTTCTCTACTTCTTTATTTTCTGCAGAAATTCCAACCTTGTTGAGATTACTGTGAGTTACAAGTTAAGGGTCAGATTCAACAAAAGGAAGAAATGTACAAAGCAAAGGTAAATCTAGAGAACAAATATACCCCACAACCCCCTTGGCAGAACTTAATGAGACCTTCCTGCCTTGACAAGTGATTAGATACAGGCCTAAACCACCAGATCCTGAGTGTATGTGCACAAATGTGTACATGATTGCAGGCATGTCTGTGTCACTGCATGCATGTGTGGAGAACAGGACAACCCCAGGATTTGGTTTTGAGACTTGTTTCATTAAGTAATCTCCTGACTCATACTCCTGAATGTGGCTAGCCCTGCCTAGGCTTTTGGGCTCTTGTGTTACATCTGCAAAAACCTCATTTAAAATCTTCTTAGTAGAAGTACTCTAAGGCACCAGCAGGACAAGCGGTCCTCACGGCTCACAACTAAATGCCACTGATAGTCATGAAGACATTCTGCAAAACTCAATTTTACTCTTGGGAGGTGAGACTTATTTCTAAGGAAGTCATACATAATTTTTCAATTTCCTTTATATTCCTAAAGATCTTTGTTTTATGGCTGGCAAGATGACTAAAGAGTAAAGGCACTCACCACAATCCCTAGAACTCACATGGCAGAAGGGAGAATAGACTCCTACAAGCTGTCCTCTAGCTTTCCACATGTATCCACACGCATGTGTGCATGCAAACACACACATACACACGGCGGGAGGGAGGAGGCAGGCAGGCAGGCAGACTGGAACTGATGATGCAGGACTCTATTCCAGCTACTTGAGAGAGTTAAGCTCTACCCTGGGTTACAGACTAATCAAGACAGCCTGGGAAAGTTAGAAAGATCCTGTCTCTGACTAAAAAGTAGAATAAAAAGGCTGGAATGTCACTTAGTGGTAGAGAGATCATCTAGCATATGCAAGGTCCTAGGTTCATCCCCCAGTACCACAAACATGGTGAAAAGGCCTAAGAAGAGCACTTGTCAGGCCATGTCACTGCTAGCTCACAAGGTCTGTCACCCTGCTGCTCTCCCCACTAGCACCAGGCTCCTTCCAGTCTATGCTCTTCTTCAAACTTACTAAGCAAGTTGCTAGGATGCAGGAGTGCCTTGCTGGACAACAGTGACATCTAGTGCCCAAGAAATCTAAGAAGCAGCCTTAGAAAAACGGAGAGCTACATATCAGACATAGGTCATCCGGCTAGGTGGCAAATGTCTTTACTGACTGAGCCACTTTAACAGTCCTAAATCTTTATTTTCTTAAAATTATGTTTAAGTGCATGCATGTGTACGCACACATAACACACACACACACACACACACACACACACACACACACACACACACTGCACATTTCCAGGCAGTGCACAGCAGTCAGAGGGTAACTTTCAGTAGTCAGTTCTCTCTTTCTACCATATGGATCTCAGGAATCAAACTTGGGCCATCAAGCTTTAACCACTGAGCTCATCCTGTCAGTCCTAAAAGTTCATTTTTATAATTTTTCATTTTTATAAAAGAAACAAAAAAACCCCTTAATTTTCCTAGGATTAAAATGTCAAAACCATTAGCACATTGTGGTTTTTAATCTGTAACTCTGTCACTAAGGCTCAGAAGATCAAAAAGAAAAAGAACAAAACCTACTCAATAACACACATCTCAAAATTTTGAGTCTTTATTAGATGAGACACTCTGTGTGTATGGGGAGGAGCATGCACATATACGTGGAGGCCAGGAGAAAACATCAGTTATCTTTCTCTACCATTTTCCACCTCGCTCCTTTGAGATAGGGTCTCTCACTGAATGTTGTCTCATGCCAAAGGTAGCTTTAGCCAGATCGGCTGGCCAGCAAGCCCAGGTATTCTCTGGTCTCACTCTTCCAAGACAGCCATACCTGTTTTGTTTCACATGGGTGTTGGGGAGTAGAACTCAAGCCTTCGTGCCTGTACAGCAAGCACTTAGTACACCACCCAGTGAACCATTTCCCCAGGTCCAGATAAGGCCTTTTTAAAAAAAAAGTTTATTTTATTTCATGTGTATTGTTTGTTTGTCTGCATATATGTATGTGCACCACATGTGTACAGCATCTGTGGAGACCAGAAGAGGGCGTCAGATCCCCTGGAACTTGAAACAGATGATTGTGAACAGTCACATGGGTGCTGGAAACTGAACTTGGGTCCTTTGCAAGAGCAAGACAACAACTGAACCATCTCTCCATCTTCCAGATTTTTAATTATACAATTTTAGATATGCATAATTTGTTAAAAACTAGCATAATCTGAGTGGGATCAACTAGAGTACTACAATTTACATAAAACAAATCATAGCTCATTTGTATTCACAAGTGTTGCATTATAAAACATACCATGTTAAAGAGCAAAGCCAAGAGTCAGCATCTAATATAGTGTCCATAAATAAATATCTAATCCCTCCAATCCTGTGTTCCTGTATCTGGTTACTTGGGTGTTTGGGATCAGATATCTGCAACAAAGGGCCTGCTTTTCTTCAGTTTTGTAAGACATCTATCAGAACCTGCCCAGTTTCCATCTAAAGCCAACACCCCAAAGTCTTTCCAGCTCTCTACTCCAGTGTCACCGCAAAAAGTTCCTGGTTCTTTCCTTTAAGTTGAAAATGAAAGAGCATTTTACATTCCTAGCACCCTCTCTAGAATGTTCCTCTGGTGGACATTTATCTGTTAGTCTATCAACCGTTTAAAACAAAACAATTTATGTGAAAAGTATACCACTACTTCCTTAGAGGATAAAAGCCTGGTGTCTGAAACATGACACAAAAACATCTGCCCATTTTCACAAATGTGTCAGCTCATAATAGTATTCTAGAGTCCTCAGGGTAGAGGTGGAGATTCAGAAGAGTCAATCTTAGGTTTACAGTTCAAACTGAGGGGTAACTTTGTATCAACTCCCACAGCCTCAGACAATACCTAAATGCACTAACAGAACTAAGACTGGCAGCCAGTACTTATACTCCCAGTTCTGACTGACATTAGGCCCAGTGCATCTGCCCACATTTCCTCCTACAGGTTAACTCTTTAATGAACTTACTGTACACTCTCTGCAGGAAAACGCTAGCATAAATATAAAATCTTATCATCAAGATGGGCATAGTGGCTCACACCTTTAGGCACTGGGGAGACAGAAGCAGATAGACTTCTGTGTCTTAGGAGCCAGTCTGGTCCTACATGGTGAATTCAAAGCCAGCTAGAATGCACACTGACAATGACCTACCATCAATTATCAATTCACAGATAATTGAACTTACACACTTGAAAAAGACAAATAAGCTTCTGTACTGGAGGGGAAAAGTTAGAACGGCCTACCAATAGCTCCTACAGGTTATTCGCGCATTTACTACAGTCTAGGCACTGGAAAAAATTAGTCATTCTGGTTGTGATAGAATTTATTTTACATTCTAGAAGTGAAAAGATAAAATGAGCCAAAGCAAACAAATGAAAATTTCCCTTATTTAAAACAAAATTATGGGGCTTGGGACAGAGAATGTGCTTAGAATGTGTAAATGCCTGGATGCCACTCCAAGTACCACCAAATGGGATTACAGACGGCAATCAGAAGCTGCAACTATGCAGGTTCACAGGGAGAGGAGTGTAGAACTGAGACCTCAGCCATGAAATGCTAGCTGTGGGCAATCTGAAGGAAGAACATCTCAGATTAAAGAAATTATGAATTTGAGGCCTTGAAATGGAATCCATACGATGAAAGAGAAACCTAGGGGCCAGAGGCTAGGGTACAGTGGACATGAAGAGTAGTTACGGAACACAGAGGCAGGTGATCTGCTCCAAGTCATGGAGAGTCTTGTGGAGTCTGACTAAAGAATGCTGAAGGAAGCCAGGCATGGCGGTGCACATCTTTAGTCCTAGCACTCAGAAGGCAAGGCAGATCTCTCTGAGTTCTTTGCAGCCAGGTCTACAAAGTGAGTTCTAGGTCAGTCACAGCTACATCGTGAGATCTTGTCTCAAAAGAGAAAAAAAAAAAAAGGTTGGGGATAAGAGTAGAAATGAAAACAAATTAGTAGTGACCCTAGCAATACAGAAAGTCCAGAGTGGAAAAAGAGACAGCAAGATTTAGACAGGTCTGAGTACACTTGGTAAGTCGTTTTGGCAACTGTATAGAGAAGACCGGGAAGAAAAAAAAAAAGAAAAGAAAAAAACAAACAAAAACTCTACTGTGGCATGAACTGAGAGTTCATCATCAGCTAAGTTAGATTTGGAGGTGCCCATTAAGACATTCAAAGGCATATGGTATATGTAATCCCAGCACTCAAGACCCAGGAGGAACACAAGTTTGAGGCCATCTCAGGAAAAGGGGGAAAAAGTTGGATAAGTAGATGCTTCCAACAAGGTAATATTAAGTCAAAAAAAAAAAAAAAAAAAGAATGATCGTTGTTCCCTGAACCCACTGTAGGAATCGTTCTCAGGGTATGGGAGGGCTGCCTACCTTTGCTAAAAACAGAAGAGTAAGAGGAATCTTTCTACACACGCCTTTTTAGGTCTGGGGAGATGCTTAAGAGTAAAAGCACTGTTTGGCAAGCACGAGGACCCAAGTTCAAATCCCCAGCAAAAATCCAGGCATGGTGCAGACAAGCAGACCCTAGGTATTCACTGGCCTGCCAGCTTAGCTAGTGCAGCAGGACTCAGGTTCAGAGAGCGGTTCCATCTCAAGGGAACAGAGCAGGACACTGGACGTGATTGTCTTTGGTTTCAGTAGGTATGTACTGTACACACACAGGCATATAAAAGGCCATAAACATGCCCTTTTAAATCTCAGGAGGCAATTTCTCCCCAGAGAGGCTGGCTACATTGTCCATTTGTCTAAGCCTAATCCTACAAGGCAAGAATATCCTACTACAGACTATGAGAATTTATGCCTGGTTGATCCTGGAAAATGTGGACTTCTGATCACAACAGACGTGCACATGCAGCAGGCCCACTGACCACAGCCAGTCAGCCATCAGTCATAGGACATCAGTGCTGACACTTTCTATCTGTGAGGACAGCGAGTCATCTCTCTCCAAGCACAAAGGATATTCTGTACTCCTTCAGCTCTTCCAGTTCCTCTTCTCGTCGCTGCTTTTCTATCAGTTCCTGCTGACGAGAAACCTCATCAAGGAAGTTGGTCTCATCTTCATCTAAACCTCTTACCATATTTTCTGAGGAAACAATTGAATAAGGGATACTGAGAAGACTAAGAGAAAAACAGTCATCTTTGACTTTTCCTTTCCTACATTAAAAGAAAAAAATTATTATGGTGTGTGTACACGTGTGCCATGGCACACATGAAGGGAAGGGGACAACCCTCAGGAGTCAACTCTCTCCTTCCAGCTATGGGACCCAGGGATCAACTGGCACAGCGAGCACTTGTACCACTGGCAACACTGGGAACACTGCCCCTTTTCCTTTTTAAATAAGCAGCAGATTCTTCAGACAATTAAAAGAAATAACTGTTAAACACCATGGCTTTTTTTATAAATAGCATGGCATAAAGTCAAAGCATTTCTCCCATTACTAGATATTAGCACAGAATTCAAATGGTATCTTAAACTCTAAGTAAAAATGTACAATGTGGTTTAGAAGGCAGAAGATGGTCTTTTTTCTACTGAACGAGCTTCTGAAGGCTGGATGATTAAGATAATTCTATTGCTAGTAATAAAGACAGTTTCATGAGGTCAAAGTACATCAGAAGGCCCAGTGAATCCCTCAGAATGTGAACTGTATGAAGCTTACTGAATTTGAACTGTTCCTCATACTCCTGCTGCTTCCTGTCTTTCTGCTCCTGAAGCCGTTCGTACAGAGACCGGGGGTCATAAGCCTCCTCTGGACATTCTGAAAGGAAGACGCCATAAAGGAGACACAGAATTTAGACTGTTTCATATTATTTTGGAATCACAAGGAGCTAGAAAAATAGCTAACTCTATATTGTCTGAAGGTGAAAATATCAAAAATAGCAAAGTCTACAGCATCTTTTGCCCCTCACTCAGAAAGTGGCAGGTGGTTTGCAAAGGCAGCTATTAATGTCACACTGCTAACTGGATGATCAGCTGGTCATTATTAGCAGCATCCTCAGTTCAAACTGTGCCTCCTCCGCCTGTGACAATGGAAGAGACTAGCAGACTCTCCTGGAAGGCACTGTGGAGGGGAGAAGAGGGCAAACATGGAGTACTCTAGTCCTGCTCTGGAGACTTCACATGGGTAACTTCGCCCTGTCCCTAAACTCTAACAAGGACAATTAGCACCTTCTTGGCAGAGTTTTATGAGGACTAAAGAATTAAATGAGGAGCTGGAGAATTGGTTCAGCAGTTAGGAGCACTGGCTGCTCTTCCAGAGGACCCCGGTTCAATTTCCAGCACCCACATGGTAGCTCACAATTGCTAACTCCGGTTCCAGGGGACCCAGCATCTTCATCCAGACATATATGTAGGCAAATCACCAATGCACATAAAAACAAACAAACAAACAAATCGTTAGAAAAAAGTTAAATGAGTGTCCAGCTCCAGGTCTATATACCTTGTGGATCTTCTGGTTTTCGAACCTTTTCCCACTCTTCTTGCCTCCTTTTGCGCCGCTCATCTAGCTCTGCCTCGGACACAAACCTTTTTTTGATGACAAGGTTACCATCATCTCCTCCATCCATAATGGAACAGTCTGCAGGGGGGAAAAGCTACAATATTTTGAAGAATTACAACTAAAATTCTGAAGAGAAGGGCTAGTGGTGTAGCTTAGTTGGTAGAGTGCTTGCCTATTATGCATGAAGCCCTGGGCTTAATCCTAACACCTCATGTCCTGGGTGTAGTGGAACATGTCTGTACTCCTCATGTCCTGGGTGTAGTGGAACATGTCTGTACTCCTTGCACATGAGACGTGCAGTTTTTTAGGTAAAGGCTATCCTGGCTTACCAGGCAGAAAACATCTGTGTTTTCCAGTCTGTGAGCAGTTCTGGAATCACTCTTTTGCCACAGTGTTCCACAATGTGTCACAGTGAAGGTGTTTCTCTGTGCCACCACTCCGGACAAAGGTGGGCACCCACCTGTTTTCAGCACCCACCCTCCTTTCTAGCTGTAGTATTTGTCACTGCGCCCTCGTTCAGCTGCTACTTCAAGAGCGCAACACTACCTTGGTCTGCCTGTTCTTACCTCCAACGTAGATTCTAACAGAGAATCTCAGGGCCTCAAGGAGTCTTAGTCAGGTTCAGTCTGTACAGCAGG
Source organism: Microtus ochrogaster (assembly GCF_000317375.1). Taxonomy (NCBI): domain Eukaryota; kingdom Metazoa; phylum Chordata; class Mammalia; order Rodentia; family Cricetidae; genus Microtus; species Microtus ochrogaster. The sequence continues at coordinate 14,603,223 of NC_022011.1, read as the reverse complement.
GAGGTGACAGACCTAGGCACAAAAACCATGAGGGTAAGGAGTAAGACCAGAAGACCAGGCTCTCCTAACTCTCAGCTCAACATTCTCTGCTGTCTATCCTGCCCTTCCTCCCTGTAAATTAGTGGCCACATCTGTGACACTCAGGATTCTGACTTCAGGTTTCTCTTTTTTTTTTTGTTTTGTTTTTTGAGACAGGGTTTCTCTGTACAGTCCTGGCTGTCCTAGAACTTGCTCTGTAAACCAGGCTGGCCTCAAACTCAGAGGTCTGCCGGCCTCTGCCTCCTGAGTGCTGGGACTAAAAGTGTGCACCACTGAACAGGCGACAGCAGGTCTTTTAGACTCCTACAACCCAAGCCCTTTATGCATATGCTGGTGTAGACTATATCACACTTCCTTTCTACTCTTTCCTGAACTCTTTGGAGAAGGAAAACAAAGATAGGAAAGTCTTATTCCTTTTCAAAGTCAACATTTTAAAACTGGGATGTAGCTCAGTGGTACAGAACTTGCCTAGCATGTGCACGCCTTGGCTTTCTCTTTTCCTTGAGGGATTATGGTAATTAACCATCTACTCTGACATGTTTTGTGTTAATACAACACAACTATCTACCAAAGATGCACAAACTCAACCCAGTGTCTATTCCAAGATGACCTTTGACAACAACCAAATAATAGTTCACTGGAAAATAAGTCTGGGCCCAAAGAGATGATGCAATAATTAAGATGCCATAGAGTTGTGGCAGTAAACGTGGCTACAGCCAGTACCTCAGCCATGAGGCTGGAATGCTAAGGAATGGACTGGATCTAGCTGGCAAAGCCACGCCTTTAGTCCTACTGAGATTGCTTGGTAAATTAAAGACTCATGTGGTCAGAAAAACAGAGAGAGATACAGTAAAGAGAGCGTCAAAGACAAAGAAAAATTTTAAATGATTTACAATGTTAAAAATATATGTAGACTAAAAGTTAAATTTCTTAAAGTAAAAAACAAAAATAAGGAAGAAAGAGAGTTGTGTGTGGTAGTACACACCTTTAATCCCAACACTTGGGAGGCAGAGGGAGATTGACCTCTGTGACTTCAAGGTGTAGTAGCACACGCCTTTAATCCTAGTGCCTAGAAGACAGGGACAAACAGATCTCTGTGAGTTCAAGGTGTAGTAGCATACACCTTTAATCCCAATGCCTGGGAGGCAGAGACAGACAGATCTCTGAGAGTTCAAGGTGTAGTAGCATACACCTTTAATCCCAATGCCTGGGAGGCAGAGACAGGCAGATCTCTGAGAGTTCAAGGACGGCCTGGTCTACAGAGTTACTTCAGGTCAAAGATACAGAGAACCTACCTCAAAAAGCAAAAAGTTAAAAGTAAAAATAAACAAAATAGAGTTAAATAAAGCCATACAAAGATGGAAAATACACAGAGAATTTTAATACTGTATGCTATTATGCTCTGTATGAATTGTTTGAATGCTGAGGAAGGAGCAACAGCTGCTAAAAGATATTTGTTTATAAATGCTGCT
>NC_022011.1:14588914-14600541 GCF_000317375.1 Microtus ochrogaster | reverse complement strand
TGCCCTGATAGGTTAAAACATAGGTGGGAGGAGTAAACAGAACAGAACTCTGGGAGGAAGAGGAAGTGAGCTCAGAGACTTGACAGCTCTGCTCTGGAGCAGAGACGCCATGCTCCCAGCTCCTGGGCGGATGCGGGGATAGCTCTGCTCTCTGGCGCACGCGATGAAGCTCCAACCCAGGATGGACATAAGCTAGAATCTTCCCGGTAAGCGCACCTAGGGGCGCTACACAGATGATTAGAAATGGGTTAAATTAATATGTGAGAATTAGCCTAGAAGAGGCCAGATAGAAATGGGCTAAGCAGTATTTAAAAGAATACAGTGTCCGTGTAATTATTTCGGGGCATAAGCTAGCCAAGCGGCTGGGGTGCTGAGGACGCAGCCCCGCAGCTCCTATTACTACAGAATGGCGCCCAACATGGGGCTCGAACCCACGACCCTGGATTAAGAGTCCCATGCTCTACCGACTGAGCTGTTCCAGAGGTTCAGGGTTCAATTACCAGGCTCTACATTTTGGCTTACAACTGTCTGTTCCAGGGGATCTGACACCTTCTTATGGCTTCTTTGGGAATCAGGTATACATGTGGAACACAGACATATACGTAGGCAAACACCCATACATATAAAATAAGTAAAAACTTAGAAACTAAGTCTACTGCTATGGTATAATTCTTTTGTATACTGTAAAAATTTGTGCCAGGCAGCGGTGGTGCACGTCTTTAATCCCAGCACTCGGGAAGCAGAGGCAGGCCTGGTCTACAAGACCTAGTTCCAAGACAGGCTTCAAAACTACAGAGAAACCCTGTCTTGGAAAAAAAAAAAAAGATTTGTCATTTGTATTTGTATTGATTTAATAAAACACTGATTGGCCAATAGCCAGGCATGAGGTATAGGTGGGGCTGCAGAGGAGGCAAGATGAGAAGGCCTTACTAATAAAAGGTACCAAGCCACATGGCTAAACATAGACAAGAATTATGGGTTAATTTAAGTTGTAAGAGCTAGTTAATAAGCCTGAGCTAATAGGCCAATCAGTTTACATATTAATATAAATTTCTGTGTGCTTCTTTGGGACAGTATGGCTGGGCTGCAAGATCGGGCAGGACAAAAATTTCCATCTACACTCTGAAAACAGCAACAATTTTGCAGCTTTTACCACGTGTTATATGCTTTTGATGTGCATTATCAAATTTATATGTACACAGAACCTATGAGAAAAACTCTCTTTATAGATAAAAGTTGAAGCCCAAGTTCTGTCATTTGTTCAAAGTATACACATAGCACACAATAGAGCTGAGAATCAGATCCAAGCCTGACATCTTTTTATATTCTAATGTATGTGGTGGCACATGATTGTAACCTCAATACTCAAGAAGACTGAGGCAGGAGGATCATGAGTTTAAGATGAGCCTGGAATACACAGCAAGTTAAGGCCAGCCTGAGCTATCTAAGGACCTGTCACAAAAAATTTTTTTTCTCATCCTTACCTACTTCATCATACTCTTTCTCAGAAACCACATAATCTCGGTTAAAACAAAGACATGGTGGACATGCTGACCAATACCTGTAATCTCAACACTCAAAGGTAAGGGCAGAAAGATGGGCTAGAGGTCAATCTGTATTACACAGTGAGACCTTGTTTCAAAAAACTAAGGGCTGGTATCTTAGTTACAATTCTATTGTTGTGAAACAAACAAACAAACAAACAAAAAACCAAAACACCATGATCAAACAACTGATAGAAAAGGTTTTCATTTGGGACACAGGACTCCTGAGGGTGAGAGAGCATGGCCATTAGGGCAGGGACCATGGCAACAGGCAGGCAGCAATGGTGCTGAGGCAGCAGCTAGAGAACTTACATCTCAATCCACAAGAACAAGGCAGAAAGAGAGCTAACTGGGAATGGAGAGGGGCTTTTAAAACCTCAATGCTCAATCCTGGTCACCCACCTCCTAATCCTTCCCAAACAGTTACCAACTGGGGACCAAGCGTTAAAATATATGAGTCTGTGGAAACCATTCTCAAACCACCGCAGCTGGGAATGCAGCTCAGTGTACTAGGCGCTGGGTTCATTCATCGGCATTGGGGGACATGAGAAAGAAGGGCATGTTCATTTCATTTTTTTCTATATCAAATCTGAGTGCTGAGAATGGAATGTTTTTGTTTAGTAAAGATAAAAATTGGAATCTGGGCAATAAATCCAAACATTCAAAACAGGAGAAATCATCTCAGCTTGAATCCTACTGTTGGGGTTTAGTCGATGCAAAAATGAGAATTGTGAAAATTACTAGAAAGAAAACTGAGTCATCTGAGGGAAACTTTGACCCCCACCTGGCCCACAATGCAGCTTTTTCTGATGCAGCAGCACTCAAAGCTTCCACTCAGATGCTTAGGACAATAGCAGGACTGCCCTGTCTCTGTGACGTTACAAATTTCCTCAAGCTTTTCGGAGCAATCTCTTAGGAAACAAGAGCCAAAAGCTTACAAAATGTCCCCAGCAGAGACTGTCCCAGCAGGCACTGGTGGAATGGGAGTCATGCTGGGCCCTGGCTTCCCTCTGCTTCCTCCTCTCTACTGTTTGCTGTGGCTCCCCTTTCCACCCCATATTAGCTGACTACTTTCCCCCCTGCTCCTGTTTCCTAGAGAATAACTCACCACAGAAACCGTTCTTCCAGCCTTCACCTGGCATCAGAATCCATCACAAACACCAAGGAAACAAGCAGCAATTCCTATTTTCAACCTTCAAGGTGGGCCACTGCACACCCTTTCCAGGCAGCCAACTCCCTCTCAACCTTACAGTCTTGCTCTAAAATCTATTCTATGAGTTCCACACATAAATTTAACCCATCAAGATGAATCTTTCAACAGGACAATGCTTCAGTTATAGGAAGGTAACTCCTACTCTTCCCTTACCTTGCTACTTTTCCAAGGCAAACGTCCAGTATTTTAATCCTACAAGACAGACAGTGAACTTGCCTGGCCTGGTGGCACATATGCCTGTAATCCCAGCACTTGAGGCAGATACAAGAAGATCAAGAGTTCAAGGCCAGGCTAGGATACGGAGTCAAAATCCAGGTTAGTCTAATGCCTCAGAGAGTAAAGGTGTCTGCTGCCAAGCCTGACGACCTGAGTTTAATTCCTAAAATCCATAGGGTGGAACAAAAATTGGGCTCCACGTGAGTGTGTGTACACAGACACACATTAAAAAAATAATGAATGAGTAGCCAAATTCTACATACTCTGTATAATAGTCAGAATATTTCTTCTCCAAAAGAACATTCAGCTCTCTCAAGGATTACAACCATCTTACAGTCAATAACTACAACCATGTAGGTTGGGTGTGGTAGCTCACACCTGTAATTCCAGCATGGGGGGGGGCTGAAGCAGGAAGATCATAAGTTCCAAGTTTAATACTGCAAGGCAAGCCACTTAAGTTTAGACAGTTTTCAATATAACCTACTCAATTCCAACCAATCAACAGCAAGTGCCTTCTGCTGTGCTCTTCTTATCAAAGCGACACAGGCAATGACAAAGACCATGGACTCTGACAGCAGGAGACTTAAATTCAAACCTTGGTTCTGCCAGGATGAGAACCTGGGATGACACTGAGTCGGTCACTGAACTCTGCTGAGCCTTGACGTCCTTATCTCCATGTCACACTCACCAAAGGTGACACATAGAGTCTGGGTGGGAAAACCAGACAACTCATGCAAAGACCTCTGGCACATTTCAAGATGATTTGAAAGGTTTCCTGTTACCAAAAAGAATTGTGTCAAGCTCTGGGCAAGGCACAGTAGTGAGAGAAACTGTGTGTACTCAAGAATGGGAAGAAATTAGTCATAAACAAATATGACCTTTACATGGAAAAGGAGCTCCATCAAACCGAGAAAACATGGAACTTTAATGTGCACAGATCCAATTCTCTCTACATGTAAGCTTTTGCTATTTGTCCAACACTAGACTAGACTTTATGAAGTACACAAAAAGAAGTTAAGGTCAATAATCTTGCACTAAAACTGTATAATATGGTATATAATAAACCACCAACGTGAAGAATACAGGGCACAATTAGGTACTTCAGGACACATATGAATGGATGGTTTCCCAGGCTCAAGCCTTGGACATGCATCTTGATTCTTTTCCATTCTTTATACCCTTATATCCCACTTGTCACCTAGTTCTGTTTTCACCTCATAATAATCTCATCTCAATCCATTCTATCCTTTATATGGGAGGTGGGCCCCTTCCTTTCTAATTCTTTTCCAGGGCTCCATCTTGCATGGACTACTTTCCAAGTATTCCATAGGTCGTTTCTATTCTAGCCTCCTTTCAATTCATTCTTCCCATTATCAATCTAATGGCTCTTCTAAAAAGTAAACTTGCCTGTTACTACTGTCCGCCTGAAATGCGGACACCATTCATCATATCATTACCACCAGCCCCATACACACCAGCATGAAAATAAAATGTTAAATGACATTGCCACAAATAACTCCTGTGGGTGAAATTACCTTGTGGTGGAAAAGCACTTATATCAGAGTAAAGTCCATTTTCATTTGTGTGATCCCCTCAACTATCTTACCTCCCCATCTTCCTAACTTAATTACAACAATCCCTCCACATAGGGCACCGAGCACTCTGTACATCTCACAACCCGTCTTCTCTGCAAACTTTGCCCAGGCTGTTGCCTCTACCCTGCTTTATCTTTGAACCTCAAGTGAACTTCTCTGCTCAGATCAGAATGAAGATCCCCACCTCTAAGAAGCTTCCCGTGTCCTTCTAGAGTAGTGGATGCATATTTCTTTCAGGAGTCCCTACCATATACACTTAAAACTCTAGATAGCACCCATTAACTATGCTTTACCACTGCTGAACATTCCAACAGCTCATTACCCACTGCCTATCAGCATAGTGTGGAACAAGTCAGGTGTATAATAAATATTTTCTGAATAAACCAACCACTAGGAGGAGCTAAAGGATCTGAGCAGGGAAAAAAATGCATTCGACGAATATTCCCAAATACTGTTCAATGTTAACGTAGGCAACAGTGGCCATTACTCAAGGACTTACTGCAGTTCAGTGTCTCAAGGAATTCTGCTCAAATATCAGTCAACTTTGAACAACAGGAAACACAAAACCAAAACTGAAACAACTTTCTTTGTTACACAATTGAGATATTTTAAAAAAATAACTCTTGCTAGCTTCCTTTTACTCAGTGATTTTCAACCTGTGGGTTATCTCCCCTTTGGCAAACTTGTCTCCAAAAATATTTACATTATAGTTCCTAACAGTAGCAAAATTACAGTTATAAAGTGGTAACAAAAATAATTTTATGGTGGGGGATTACCAAAACTTGAGGAACTGTATTAAAAGGCTGCAACATTAGGAAGGTTGAGAACCACTGCATCTGATTAAAAATACTTGTATTGAGCCCAGTGAGATGGCTTAGTGGGTAGAAGAGCTTGATGTGCAAGCCTGGTAACCTGAACTTGACTCCTGGTATTCAGACGGAAAGAAAACTCCTGGAGCTGTCTCCTGACCACCACACAAGTTCAATGGCATCTACGTCCTTACACTCACACATGTCTCTCTCCCTTTCTCTCCCCTCCACACACAATTAATTGACAATATTTAAAGTTTCTTTTTTTTTTTTTTAAATAAAAAGCTTGCACTGAGAAATGGACCTTTTTCTTCAGATTTCACACTAGCCATTGATTCTGCAGTATGGAAGTGGTCCATACCCACACTGTCCTGACCCTCTGCTGAACTACAGAATTTAGGGATTTAGACTACACTCACTTCTAATTCCTATTCTTTAGCCAAATTTCCACAAGTTATACTTTCCCCCTTTTGCTTGCTAAAATAAATAAAGGTAAAATACAAGCAGACAAGAGCCCAGGATTATGGAGACCTAACTATCAAGATCAACATAGGAATGCAGAGGATTTACTGGAAGGGCTTATTTTGTTGAGCCTTCTGTATTTAGTTTTAGGAATACTAAATAAACCTTTAATGTCAGTGTGCACTCAGAAGGCAGAAGGATCTCTGTGAGTTCCAGGTTAGCCTTGTCTACATGATGAATTATTCTAGGACAGTCAAGGCTATCCAGTGAGATCCTATCTCAAGGAAAAAGAGACTGACTGATTAAATATGGTCAACTTTCCTTTACTTACTCAGCTTTTGTTTTTCAAGGTAATTGAAGTTAAACTATAAAATTAAATATTTTTCCCAGTGCGGATTAAACCTAGAACATCTTACAAGCTAGGCAAGTGCACCACCACTGAACTACAGACTCAGCCCAACATTTTTATGAAAGAAATATTCAATGTTCTCCAATATGGATTTTGTAGAAAACCAAAATCACTTTGTTTAATCTTTTTAAAAAAAATAGAGGATTGAAATATTTGAGGCCAACCTGGTTTGTTATAGTGAGACTTCTATCTCCAAAAACAGCCATGTCTTACAAATTTATTTAACAGCCAAAAAACAACGATGTCTCAAGGCAGGGTAACTGTTACACACTGCACTACTGTGTTTCTACTGGAGACATATTTCCAGGCTGGGGAGACAAAATAGGTGGTGTCTTAAATAACATATTCTGCAAGTTCTAAAATACAAAACTTACAAAGTAATTGCTATCCTAGAACCGAAAAATTAGTCTGTTTAACTAGTGCCATGATGCAAGTTAATGAGATTTATTTTCCTATGGAATTAAATTTTGTGATGGCAGACTAAGTTTACAACTGGCTGACCAATCATACCCTTCTAAAATTAAACCCTGCATGTAGAAATATACTCAGGGAGCCAGGCAGTGGTGGCGCATGCCTTTAATCTCAGCACTCAGGAGGCAGAGGCCGGCGGATCTCTGAGTTCGAGGCCAGCCTGATTTATAAGAGCTAGTTCCAGGGCAGGCTCCAAAACTTCGGAGAAACCTTGTCTCAAAAGAGCCCCCACCCCCCAAAAAAAAAGGAAAGAAAAAAAAAAAGAAATAAGTATACTCAGGGAATCAGAATTCTGTCTTATAACGCTTTAGTTAAGGTAGCAAAAATAAGCCAACCCATTTTCTTTTGTCAGTTGACTGCTTTCCAATTAACATGTTAGTCTTCCTATGCCTCAGAACATCAAGGAGATAGAGGAGATGACTCAGTGACTGGGAGCATTTGTGCGGTCATCAGGACCACACTTTGGATCCCATCTTTCAAGTAACAAGCTTCATGAATCAGGTATACTCATACTCATATATCATACAAGCTCTGACAGGGTGGAGACAAAAGGGCTAGCTGAGATTTGCTGGTTTGCAACCAATCTGCAAAACACCTAAAGTCCCAGGTTCAGAAAGACTCTGCCTCAAAGGAATAGACAAGAAAGCAACAGATGATACCCAGAACACTCTTGTATCCTTCATGTTCATGGAAAGACAAGAATGAGGGCCTGAGCGAGCATGTGTGTGCACGCGCGCACACACACATACACACAAACCTAGATTTTTTTTTTTTTTTTTTTAAAGAAAAACACACGGTGGATCTAAGAGCAAGTTACTTGCAGAGACAGCCCAACTAAACTGCTGAAAAGACTACTCTCTGGCCAGAAGACCAAGCAATAGTAATTTAGATCAGGCCAACTTTTCCTTATTATAAAACTTCTTTAGAGAATGACAATTACTTAACAAAGAACTCTGCTAATACCTATTACTGGACAAACCAATCAGTGGGGAAGTAACATCAATCTTCTAACAACTAAGCTTATAATACACTACAGTAGCAAGAGATCTAATGATCAAAATGAGATTACAGCATAAGCATTTTAATCTATATTTAAGATATATTATACAGGGCAGTTTGTAATAAATTTTGAGGCAAAGAAACGTGCAATTATATGTCAAATATTTAATGTATTTACATATGCACACAGAATCTTTCAGCAGCACAAGGTTGCAATCTCCTCCTATATACATCTAATTCATCTTACACTCAGAAAAAAGGAAAACTAACGGAATATTTGCCCTTTAGCTGGTGTTCAGCACTCTACTTCACACTTAATTCTCAGAATAAAAACAATCCCATGTGTGAGTCTCATTTTCCGTGTATTAGCTACATGCAAAGCGACCGCTCCTCTGGAACTCAGGGAAATCAAAACACCAGTACCTTTTGGTCCTGACACCCCAGCCCAGCTCCCCTCCCACATTGGGAAGAAGACACAACTACATTAAAATTTTTCAGCATTAGTCTTCAACATGGTGCCTTTCTAAGAAATGGTCAAGGGTAGCTTTTTTTTTCTAAACTATTTTGGCATCTGGGTTGTCTTTAGACCAAAGCCAACCCCATCTTCTGCACACCCATCCTTAAAACTACAATCAAACTAAAAAAAGGAATTGGCCGGTGCGATACTAATGGCAAAAGCTAACCAAGCCAGCTTTTAAGGGTTGTTTTGTGTTTTGTTTTGTTTGAGACAGAGTCTCACTATGTAACCTTGGCTGGCCTGGAACTTGATAAACAATCCAGACTGGCTTCAAACTCAGAGATCTCCCTATCTCTGAATAAAGCCCACCACTCTCCATGCAAGCCGGCTTTTTCCTAACGGAAGATCTTCTCAAGGCACTAACATAACAAATGTGGCACACAACAATGTAAGGAGAAGTAGGACACAGTTACTGCCATAGGAGAAGCTAAGCACTAGCTATTCCCCTCCCCTCTTTGCTGCTTTGAGACAGGGTTTCTCTGTGCAGCCCTGGCTGTCCTGGAACTCATTCTGTAGAACAAGCTGGTCTCGAACTCTCAGATCCGCCTGCCTCTGCCTCCTGAGTACTGGGATCAAAGGAGTGAGCCACCATGCCGAGCTTAAGCACTAAGCTCTCAGGCAGACTAGAATGAGGCACCAGGGAAGCCTAACTCAGAGCTGCTGTGACACTGAGTAGTGAAAATACTGAAAATTTTACGTAGAATAGCATCTTTCACTTAAGAGGAAATCACAAACTTCTCATTCCAATATGAGATCCAGTCAGTGAAAGGATTTCATCTCTGGAGAAGATGGACTAAATACTATTACCTGTCCTCTACTTTATACTTAAAACACTGGGAATGCAATAATAATAATAATAATAATAATAATAATAATAATAGGCGCTGAAAGATGGTTCAATGGATAAAATGTTTGTCAAGTAAGCATGAAAATTAAAGTTTGAAGCTCCAGAACCCCCATAAACGCAGGACACTCCTACAATCCCAATGCTCCTTCCTGGATATAGGAAGCAGAGACAGGAAAATCCCCGAGAGCTGTGGGCCAGCAAGCCAGATAAATGCAGTGGCAAACAACTAGAGACCACATAGCCAACAAGATGGAAGTCAAGGTCAGGAGAGATGGCTCAGCAGTTAATAGAGTGCGCTGCTGCTTTTCCACAGGATGAGTTCAGTTCCAGGAACAACACAGGCTCATGATTGTTATAACACGAGCACCAGGAGATCTCATGCCCCCTCTTCTGGCTTCCTCATGCACCTGCACACACATGGTACACATACATACATAACTATACACACATACACACAAATCTAAAATAAATCTTAGAATCAAAATAAAAGATAGAAGGACCAACACTCAAAGTTGCCCTTTAACATGCAATGTGGTGTGTAAATCAACACATACACATATACGTGCACACACATACATATCAAACACACCACATACAAAAGTAAACTAAACAATAGTTAAATCAAAAAGGCAAAAATAAGCCGGGCGGTGGTGGCTCACACCTTTAATCCCAGCACTCAGGAGGCAGAGGCAGGCAGATCTCTGTTAGTTCGAGGCCAGCCTGGTCTAGAAGAGCTAGTTCCAGGACAGGAACCAAAAAGCTACGGAGAAACCCTGTCTCGAAAATAAAAAAAAAAAAAAAAGCGCAAAAAATACGGCAAAGACTTTGGACAAAATCTGTAAGGTGAAAACCAGAAATTAAATCCAAGACTCAAGTAGTTCCTTCAGTCTGAGGATTTCTCTGACCTCAATGACTGACTATAGTCGTACTGTGATGAGGCAACAGAACAGCCAAAGCCTGCTCCTGGGCCTGTTGATAACCATTTCCCGCCCCATCTTAATCCGGTACCCAAAGAACTACACCTTGAAAGGAAAGGGAAAGAGGAAAGAAACAGCAAGAGAAACAGATCCATGGGAATTAAATACACGGATCACATAACAAATATGCTTATAATATTTAAAATAAAAATCATGCGGGGTGGTGATGGCGCACACCTTTAATCCCAGCACTTAGGAGACAGAGGCAGGCGGATCTCTGTGAGTTCGAGGCCAGCCTGGTGTACAGAGCAAGTTCCAGGATAGGCTCCAAAGCTACACAGAAAAACTCTGTCTTGAAAGCTTCTCCCTCCCCAAACCAAGCCTTGAAATGAATAACAAAAAAATATGGAACTTTCTTTAAAGTAACAAAACAAAAACTTCAGGAACTAAAAACAGCAATAGGGCTGGAGAGGTGGCTCAGCGGTCAAGAGCACTGACTGCTCTTCCAGAGGTCCTGAGTTCAATTCCCAGCAACCATATTGTGGCTTACAAGCACCTGTTATGAGGTCTGGTACCATCTTCCAGCCTGCAAGGACACATGCAGGCAGAACACTGTGTACATAATACATAAGTAAATCTTTAAAAACTGCAGTAATGGAATTTAGTGTGTAAGAGGGGCACAGTCATGCACTCATTTATTCCCAGCAGGAGGGAGGGGCAGGCAGGGGAATCTCTGAGTTCCTGGCCCGCTTGGTTTATATAGCCAGTTACAGGACAGCATGGACTGAATAACGAGACCCTGTTTCAAAAACCAAAACCAAACAAACAAAACAAAATGAAAAGGATACTAGTGCTTAACGAAAGTGTAGGAACAGAAGAGAATCAATGAAGAAATTACCCCTCTAGAAGGAGAATCAGGCAGAAAGATCTTGAGTTCTGGGCCAGCCCGGGTCACAGAGCAAGACCCTGACTTAAAAAAAAAAGCAAACAAACAAAAACTGCTTCATGGGGATATAGGGTGAAAATGACTAGAACTTTACAGACTAAATAAGGTCAAAGGCCTACTTAACACTGCCAAATGTAAAAGCATACACCTGTAATTTCAACACTTGACAGATAAAAATCAGGAGATCAAGATCATTTTTCCATCCATTTCAAATCCAAGCCTGGCTACATGACTGTCTAAAAACAACAATCAAAAAAGTCAAATACATTCTTTGGTTCTAAAACTGGAAAAAAAAAAAAGCCAAGTAAGAAGACAAGTGAAAGTAGACAACTTGCAGTTTGAAACATTATACCTGAAAACACAAAACAAAGGCAAACACTCTTAAAAGCACTTCTGGGTGAAAGTGATCACACTTAAGAGTGAAGACAAGTATGTCAAAAAGATGAACACACTAAAACTGCTTAAGCTTACTGCCCTAAAGGCATGTTACACTGTAACCAAGCTTACAGTTGAACCATGCTGTTAAATTACTTCACTGTCAAAATATGGGTGGCTGCCGGGCGGTGGTGGCGCATGCCTTTAATTCCAGCCTTTAATCCCAGCACTCGGGAGGCAGAGGCAGGCGGATCTCTGTGAGTTCGAGACCAGCCTGGTCTACAAGAGCTAGTTCCAGGACAGGCTC
>NC_022011.1:14584800-14588814 GCF_000317375.1 Microtus ochrogaster | reverse complement strand
TCTCGAAAAACCAAAAAAAAAAAAAAAAAAAAAGGGTGGCTTTCAATTTCTGAGGCAGAAGACTGCCTCTAAGCAAACTTTCAGATCCTTGGATGGTGACAATGAAGGGTGACAGCCAGGTAAATGGTTTTCGCATAATTCTTCCGTTTTAGAAACCAGAATTTTGGCCAGGCGGTGGTGGCGCCTGCACTAGGGAGGCAGAGACAGGTGGATCTCTGTGAGTTCAAGGCCAGCCTGGTCTACAAGAGCTAGTTTCAGGACAGCCAGGGCAGTTACAGAGCAACCCTGTCTTGAAAAAACAAAAACAAACAAAAAAGAAACCAGAATTTCCTCTTAAAGGCATTAAGACTTCAACTTCAAACGGTAATTGGGCTGTCCTACTTTCAAACCCGTAGGCATTATTCACAGCTCATCTTAGGATCAAATCGAAATACACAAGCTGCCTTTATTTCAATTCAATTCCTTCTAACAAGGAGAGCTAACCAGATTCCTTTCAAATATTTAAGAAGCAGTACCCTCCAAACCATTTTATTAGTTTGTTCGTTTATCCTGCTTTGGTTCCTGACAGTCTTGATGTAGGCCAGGCTAGACTCCAACTGACAGACCCCCAACCCCGACCCTCCTCCTCCAACCTCCATGGACATAGGATTTCAGGATTGCCATGTTGAGCTCCTCCAAATGGTGTTTCTGGGGACACATCAATAAATCAATTAACGTAACCAACGAAACCTGTCTCACAGGTTTACATACAAGTCGCCGTAAATCCTAAACCACAGATTCATATTAGCCTTTTGTGGCTCCTACTCTATAGACTTAACCAAGCAGACTAAGGGGTGAGGTACAAGACCTGTATTTTAAAATCGTGTTTTCCTCTAAGAAGCACTTCCACGAACAATAGGTCGCCCCTTCCCTCTCCGTGGACTGACATTCCAAGGGGCACCGACTCTCAAATAAGACATCCCAACTATCGGTCGTAGTTCTAATAGGCACACCGCCTTGTTTCCTATCCGAAGAGAATGTGCGGGGCACAGCGATTGGGACATGGCAACAACACGTAACAAATGTGCTTCCCATCCCGCAACTACACTCTGGGATTCAACGACTCTCAATCGGGCATGCCACGTTTTCTAAGGAGCGTGGAGAGGTTCCGAGTGCAACACAGGCGGCTGCTTACTTGAGGCCTGGATAACTTCAGCCAGCAGAAAAGGGCTGAAGGCAGCAAGAGGCCCGGCGAGCAAGAGAGAGAGGGTCGGAACCTCCCACCTCGATCCCCACGCCGTCCGCAGGCTCTCGTGGCTCCGCTCAGGGCGGCCACCGCAAACTCCCAGCCCAGGAGCCTCAGGATACCGGGCACGGGCAAGAACTGAAGACGAGTCTGGGCCCTAACCCTAACTCCGGCCGTAGTTCACCCTCGCCTCGGCCAAGAAGCCTGGTTTCGCCTCCCGGCGCGGACCCAGGCCACACTCACCTCCCAGAGCGCGGGAGGAGAGCCTCCCTCACCTCCGCGGCGTCTAACTCAAACCGCCGCCGCCAAGGCCGCTCGCTCTTAAAAAAATAGGTCAGAAAGACTGAAAGAACAACGGTTTAAAGCAAGCGAGCAGACTTTGCTTTTGTATTCCTTTTGACCCTTCGGGGCTTCCTCTTCCTCACCGCCACAACAAATTTCCTCCCCGCTTCCGGCGGCGCAGCCCAATCAACGGCGGCCTCCCGCCCCCGAGCGCCTCGTGGAAATCCGGTGCTCCAAAACCGGATGGAGAGATTTGATTGGGCCGTTCGCCCTTCGACAAGGGGATTAGCGGGTTCATTCCAGGGTGGCGGGCCGAACCGGGGGCTCACGTGACACGAGCCGTGGGCGATGATTGGCTGCCGGAGAGAGAGGGCTTGCCACCGAGGAAGGGGCGTTTCCTAGGGGGACTGAGGGAGGGCCCGGGCGGTGCGAAGCGGGGGTGGGCCCTGCGCGTAATGGCTGTGCCGTGTCCTCGCGTCCATCTTTACCGCTCTCTTGGACCTGTCACAAAGGAGTCGCGCCGCTGTCGCTGTTCCCTCCCTCCGGTGGGCCCAGGAGCTAGTGGAAGTCAGTGCCACAGCCCAACCTCGCTGCTCTGGGAAGGCCCCGGGGGACGTGGCCGGGGAGGGAGCCTACAGGCTAGGGACGTCTGTGAGGGAAGGGAGCAGTCGCTAGAGCCTGGGTCGGAGAGAGCGGACTGGGGCCGCGGCCAGCTCCGGGTAGGGGTCTGTGAGTGGGTGGCGCTTGGCAGAGCCTGGGAAGCAGCCGGCACGTTCTCCGCCGAGGCCCGCGCTGGAGGCGCCTGAAGCGGTTCCTGGAAGAGGGTGTTTCCCTCTTGCCTGGAGGAGGTCCTGGGGTCACCCTTCCGACGAGACTGCGGCTAAGCGGGCCCAGGTGAGAGGCAGGTACCCCCTGGGGAGGCTCCCGACGTGGGGGGGAACGCTCCGTCCAGACTGCTCAGAGCGGAAGGGGTCGAGGGGCGCACGCCGTGGGCGGGGGATCCCTTTTTAGGGAGTTTGCGTTTCAGCGGGGAGCAGACTTCTCCTGGGGAGGTCTGGTGGTGCCAGGGGTGGAGGGTTTGACGTGGTGGAGAGAGGCTGGGGAGAGTTCCGCGCCGTACCGAGAGGCTGGAGGCAGGAGCCAGACCTAGCGGATTCTCTTCTCGAGGCCTGAGCTAAAATTTGGGCAAAAGCCCGGGGAGGCAAGATTTCTGGGCAGCTCTTTCCATTGGAAAGCCTGCGTTCGGGATAGTAAGCGGAAACGGGAATAGGCAGGGTTCTTCCCTCTCTCTGGAGACTGACCAGGTGTCCTAGACGGAGGATTCTCAGAGTGGGACGCGGGAGTCGTCCACCAGCACCCCCAGCGAGCCTCCAGATTTGGCATCGCTTCCTGCCTGCTGTCTGCCTCGCTCTCCCCGTTCTCACAGGAGACCTAGGTAGAGCTGCCGGGCTGAACCGCTGAGGAAGTCTTGTGTAGACGTCTGAGTGAGGCTGTGTCCCCTGGAGTGTTGTACTTTGAACTTTTCAAAGTTGGCGGTGTCTGTTATCGCCTGGAGTAGTGTCCCGTAGTCTCCCAGGTCCCTCACTTGTCCTTGGTTGAAGTGACTTAACAGCTTAAATAATCAACGCTGTGTGTGAAAGTCTGGTAATGCGGACGGATTGCTGTTGCGAAATAAAGTGTTTTCTAATCTGTAAAATAGTTGATGTGAGAGATTAGCATAAATGCAGGTGTCGACTTCCTATAGCGCTCCGAGAACCACACCTTACTGTATGCTTCAAGGGTTACAGCTTCTTAGGTAATGTTAGTCTAAATCCTGATTTCAAGCCCTGCTTCCTTGACATGAAGAGGTTTCCAGGTTTTGTGTGCGGAGTTTTAATTTACTTTCAACTTCTCTTGGTGCTGGTAGGAGCTAGCACTTCCTTCGGGAAGTTTTTCTCCAAGAAATTTGCTCTCGATAGTGTAGGCCCACTTCTTGTCTGTATTCCTGGCCTTAGGATGGCTACAGGTAGTTAACGCTCTGCTGGCTCCCTGGATTGTAATTTGTAAATAAGCCTGCGGTTTGCCTTCCACGAATAATGCCTGTGGTACCCACAGAGTATAGATTACAAGGCACTTCTTTTGATTTTTCACTTTCTGTAGAGTTTGCACTTCTTGGGGTGATAACTTGCTTTGTAGATCCCTGTTATTATGGGTTACAATAATAAGATAAGAGCCTATGTCAGTACGTGACACTTCACTAACCTTGGTTTTAGTGGTACTTGTTAGAGCTGTTTTGTTAGGGCCGGTGTCCCAGAATTTAGGAATTTATTTGTGTTTTGTTGTTGTTGTTGCCTTTTAAAAATAGGCTTTTTTTTTTCTTTTTTGGATTTTCGAGACAGGGTTTCTCTGTGGCTTTGGAGCCTGTCCTGAGACTAGCTCTGTAGAACAGGCTGGTCTCGAACTCACAGAGATCCGCCTGCCTCTGCCTCCCAAGTGCTGGGATTAAAGGCGTGCGCCACCACCGCCCG
>NC_022011.1:14573868-14584700 GCF_000317375.1 Microtus ochrogaster | reverse complement strand
AGAACAGGCTGGTCTCGAACTCACAGAGATCCGCCTGCCTCTGCCTCCCAAGTGCTGGGATTAAAGGCGTGCGCCACCACCGCCCGGCTTTAAAAAATAGGCTTTAAAAGAAAAGTTGGCCTGGATTTCCTGCCTTTAATCTCACATTTCACATTTGCTGTTTTGTTTACTGTGGTGACTTTGTGAGCATCCTGATTTCCCAGATACATAGTGTGTGGGGCTTCTGCTTAAATATCTTTGTAAGTTCTGCTTTTTGCTTTTTTTTTTTTACAGGACTTTCATTTTTTTTCTAGACTCAATGTTTTTAAGCTATTGATTATATAAAGTATTCCATCATGGCCTATGTAGATTTTTATGCTTAGTCAGCTAAATAGCTTCTTTTAGTATCAAGGGGAACAAAAAGCTTTAGCATTGTACATAATAGCGTGTTTTTCTGTACTGAATAGGGAACAAGCAATTCTCTCAGCTCTGAAGTATGATTAGCAAGGTTAGTAACAGTAGCTGTGTTTCTGAAGTGTACTTACAACAATCTGTTTAAACTCTTGGAGATTAAATTCGTGTTCAAGGATTATATAATATTTTCTCTAACTTTTTTCTGATAATGAATTTTTTTTTTGAGACAAGGTCTTACTATGTATTTTTTTTTTTTTTTTTGTTTATCGAGACAGGGTTTCTCTGTGGCTTTGGAGCCTGTCCTGGAACTAGCTCTGTAGACCAGGCTGGCCTCGAACTCTTACTATGTATTCTTAAACTGACCTGAAACCAGTGGTCCTCCTGCCTAAGCCTCCTGAGTGCTGGGATTGCAGGTGTGTACCATACCTAGGTTTGTTTTTTGTTTTTTGTTTTTTTTTTTTTTTTTTTTGAGACAAGGTCTCCTTATGTAACTCTGGCTGGCCTGGAACTCAAAAAGATCACCTGCCTCTGCCTCCAGAGTGCTGGGATTAAAGGTGTGCAACACCTTATCCAGTGAAATTGAATTTATGATGGAGAATCACCTTGAAGGTTTTAGAATACAACTTTCTTTGATACTCTAAAATCTGTGCAGCTTTAAAATATTATTAAGAATCGCTTAGAAAATTTGGTAAACAAATTTTAAAAGGATTTTATTTTTAATGTTTGTAATTATGTGTATGTGGAAGGGAAATATGGTACATGTATGAGGGTGCCTCTGGAGCTACAGGTGCTGATCCTCTGGAGTTTTATCAGGCAATTGTGAGCCTGTCGCTGCTAGGAACAAAACTTGGGTGCTCTTAGGCACTGAACTATCTCTCCAGGCCTATTAGGAATTCTTGAAAATGGTGATCTCTATTACAAAATAGTAAATGGGAATTTTTCTGTATTAATATTCATCACGAGATTCTAAGTGTAAGGTGGGCACCACCAATGAATGACTAACTGAACGAGTTATCAATCAATTTCAGTCATTTGGGTGATGCTGGTTCTCCTTCTTCTCCTTCTCCTTTTTCTTCTTCTTCCTCCTCCTCTTCCTCCTTCTCTTCCTTCCTCCTTCTCCTTCCTCTTCTTCCTTCTTTCTCCTCTTCTTCTTCCTCTTTCCTCCTCCTCCTTGCTTTTGGCATTTTCAAGGCATTTGCCATTGAGTTGGTTGGATTTTTTTTTCTGGTATTCAAATTTAAAAATTGAAAAGCTGAATAGTCAGGAAGTAGTGAATGCCAAAACCTGGGCCACAGCCCTTAGGAAATTTTTAGTGGAGCAAAAGAGTGTGTATTTTCCTCCTAGAGCTGGAGTTACAGGCACTGGTGAGCCAAGCAACATGGGTGCTGGGGCTTCTGCAAGAGCAGTGTGTGATCTGCTGCGGAGCCACCTCTCCACACCCTGCTTACCTGCCTTTTTTGTCTGAGCTTTTGAGAAATAGAAAATATTTAAATAGCAAAAAGTTGATATAAGAATTCAGTAAGGAATGACTTCTGCATGAAGCTTTCCCCCTGCTTGAAATTACAGCATCCACGCATAATTTCACAGGTCCTGTACACTTCAATTAGAAGGTTTAACATTTCTTACTCAGCAAGTGTATTATTATTCTGCAGTTTATGTTTCAGAGTTGGTTTTTTCTTACTTCTACCTCCTAAAGAATTAAGTTTCCTCTCCTTTGTTCACTGAATGCAGTATTCTCAAAATATGACCCCAACTCCACCCTTCCTCACGAGAAATAGAGCTCCTTTATTCAGTCCTTACTGCTTTGTCATTGTTCGTAGCTACAGATGCCTATGAATTTCATATTAATAACCTTCCAAGTCAAGTTTTTTTTTTGGGGGGGGGTGTTGTTGAGGTTTTTTTTTGTTTGTTTGTTTGGTTTTGTTTTTTTAAGACAGGTTTTTTGGTTTCTCTGTGTAACAGTCTGGGCTGTCCTGGAACTTGTTTTGTAGACCAGGCTGGCCTCAAACTCACTGAGATCTGCCTGTCTCTGCTTCCGAAGTGCTGGGATTAAAGGTGTGCACCTCCATTGCCGGACTCCAGGTCTGTTTTTAAGGCTCGCTAAGATACTGTATTTGTTACCTCAGACTAAAGCAATTAGAATTTGCTGCAATTGGACTGGGGATATGATTCAGTGGGCAAAAGCATTTGCCATAGAAACTTGAGGACCTAAATTCAACTCTCCATAACCCATATAAAGCCATGTGAAGTGGGGTGAATCTATAATCCCAGTGCTTTTACATGGAGGTAGGAGGCAGAATTGGTAGGATTTCCAGAAGCTGGCAAACTTGGTGTTCATGGCAAAACAAGAGACTGCCTCAAACAAGATAAGAGGCAAGGACCAAGGCCTAAGGTTGTCCTGATGTCCACATATATTCTCTGGCGCCTGTGCCTCTAATCACATGTGAACATTAACACAGATTTTTTTTTTTCAAAAGATTTTTATTGTAGTCTCTAGTACCTTTTTTCCCTTAGGTGGTCTGTCCTGGGACATTTGGCACCAGTACAAAACTTCTCACCTATCAGGTATATAGTGTGGATTCCTACAGAGGATTCCTTCAGAAAGGATATCGGGGTACAACATCTTTTGTCTCAAAAATAATTTGATTTTCCATTGGATTTCTGATCCTTGTTGTTTTCATTAAACTTATTGTTTATAGCTTTATCAATTTAATTTTTAAACTCTGTTAACCTTTCACTGTGTGGTTTTTAATTTCTGAATTTTTTAAAAATTTATTTTTTGCTGGGTGGTGGTGGTGCACGCCTTTAATCCCAGCACTCGGGAGGCAGAGGCAGGTGGGTCTCTGTGAATTCGAGGCCACCCTGGTCTACAAGAGCTAGTTCCAGAACAGGCTCCAAAGTTACAAAGAAACCTTGTTTCAAAAAACCAAAATAAAAAATTTATTTTTGTTCTCTGAGTGTGCATATATGTGTGGAGATCAGAGAACGACTTTGTTTTCTCTTTCCACTCTTACATGGATTCCAGGGATTGAATTCAGGTGACCAGGCCTGTGTGGGAAAGTGTGCATCTTAACCACTGAGCCACCATCTCACTGGTCTGCACGGGGATCCTGTGAGAGAGTGTTGCAATGCAGTTGCTAATGCTGTTTTATATGAGATACTTCAGTGTAATTAAGTTCCTTTTCAACTAGA
Organism: Microtus ochrogaster; assembly: GCF_000317375.1. Classification (NCBI taxonomy): domain Eukaryota; kingdom Metazoa; phylum Chordata; class Mammalia; order Rodentia; family Cricetidae; genus Microtus; species Microtus ochrogaster. Next base: position 14,581,115 of record NC_022011.1, on the reverse strand, counting down.
AAACTGGTGGGATCAACAGTCTATCCATAGGCTTTGTTAGGGTGTTAAGTGTATTGTGTATTGCTGTCCTTTGTCCCTAACCCTGGCTCCCTTTGACAAGAGTATACAGACATTTTTCATCTTTGTTCAATACCTGGTATATTGAATGGTGACATCACAATTTTTAAAACTTTAAACATTTTGTAAATGTTTTCTGTTTTTTAAAATATTTTGCCACTTTCTAGTTTTACAAATTTTAGAATAAATTCACCTAGGTATTTATGACTCCACCTATTAGATCTGATGGGTATACAACTGTGTGTACAGTCAGGTGTTTTAGACACCATTTTAAACAGGTATTATTAAGAAAAATTTTGCCACTTGTGCCAGTTATATCTTTATTTACTTTTCTTAATAGCATTGAGGTTTTTTCTCAATAAAAATTTTTTTCCTTAAAACTTTGGATAGGCCGGGCGATGGTGGAGCACGCCTTTAATCCCAACACTCGGGAGGCAGAGGCAGGTGGATCTCTGTGAGTTCGAGACCAGCCTGGTCTACATAGCTAGTTCCAGTACAGGCTCCAAAGCCACAGAGAAACCCTGTCTCAGAAAAAAAGAAAAAAAAACTTTGGATAAAATAGCAATATTCTTCCTATTATTAGGTTTTCTGTGGTGAAACCTTCAAGTAATCAAGAATATTAAATTTGAGCCGGGCACTGGTAGGTAGCACATGCCTTTAATCTCAGTTCTTGGGAGGCAAGAGGGAGGCAGATCTTTGTTTGAAGCCAGCCTTAGCTACAGAGTAAATTCTAGGACAGACTCCAAATCTACACAGAGACACCCTGTCTCGAAAAACCAAAAAGAAAAGAATATTAAATTTGTTTTTCTCCCTTCTTCTGCAGCCATCATTAGCACTTACCTTAGCTTTTACTTGGAATTTCCTTTTTGCATTTAAGGCAGATTTTTTTCATCCTTAAGACTTAATCGAAGGATATTTCATGTTTGTTTTCTCTATTCTGAAAAGTCCTTGCTCTAGTCAAGACCTAAATTTTATTTTTAACCCCCCTCATGGTTTGCTTTTGTTGGGGTCCTTTTTATCACAGCAACAGAAAAGAAATTCAATCCTTCTTTTCTTTTCAAATATCTATAGTTAGTGGAAACTGTGGAGAAGGAGGACTATTTCAGACTTCTCTTTTCCCCTCCAACAACATAACAAATGCTCTAGAGCTTTAATACTTTAAGTAATTTAAAAAAAAAAAAAATCTTTAGGAGACCTGGAGAAATAGCCCAGTGGTTAAGAGCATCATTGGTTGCTCTTGCAGAGGCTATGGGTTCAATTCCCAGCACCCCCCGTAGTGGCTCACAGCCATCTGGAACTCCAGTTCTAAGGGATCTGACTCCTTCTGGGCACAGACACATGCAGGCAAAATACCCTTACACATAAAACAAAGCAATAAAAAAAAACTTTGGGTACTTTCTATTTCAACTGGCATGTGTGGTCTTAAAATATATCCGCATTTATCTTATTGCAGTACTAAATTTGTTTTCCTCCATCTAACCTCAATAATTAAAGAAATTATGCTCTTTGGGTATCCTAAAAGATATTTTCAAAGGAAACTTATTTCTGTGTAATGTATCCTGTATTTTTCTTTTCTTCCACTGTGGTGTCTGCAAGTGCCCTACTGGAGATGTACCCTATCTTGATAGGTACTGAAGACACAGATATTTGTTCAACAAAACTCAGCATTGAAATAGTATAAATTTAGCTTCTAAAAATATTGAGGTCTGACTAGTGATAGGTATGCTGAATTATTGGGGGTTTTCTAAAGTATGTAGTTTTCTTCAAAACATTCTTAAAAATGTAGTGTGGTGGATATGATGATGGACAAATTTGTGGTAAAGCAAACACAAAACATTACTGGTAGACTATGTGGTAAGTATATAGGTGCTGTTTACAGTGCACTAGTCCCCCTTTGCTGTATGCTTGAAAGTGTTCGTCATAAATAAGACACACTATACTGAGAGAATCTAAAAACATCTTCTAATGAGAGAAAATCACTGAAGCAGCATACAATATGGCCTTTCATGCTGCTTGGTTTAGCCTTGAGGGGTGAAGGGCTGGAAAACATCCTGTGTCTTGTAACACTGTTTTGGAATGGTGGGGTAAAGATCACATTAGTTGGCATTTTGTTTTCTGTCCTTATGATCATTCATTTAACCAGCATCTCCATTCTGGACAGTATTGGAAAAGTTCTTTCTGTCGTGTGCTTAATAACTAAATGCAAGCAAATATTTGAAAAGATAAATCACTAATTCCTGGACCATTTGTTAGAGGGGGTTAGACCAGCTGGCCAAAACTTCTGTGGTGAGCTGGCTTTGAGGGTAGAGTCTTGTTTCTTACTGACTGTGGGACAGAACCTCACTGAATTAACACGAAATTTACGATTTATTAAGATCTACTGAGCTTGTTGGGTTTTTTCTCCTCATAGGAAAATTGAATACCTTAACTGTATAAATGTAATAAAAAAATCTTCACTTTAAAGATATGCATTTACAAATGCCATATTGTCTATAATTATCGTCTAGCAGCAAAATGGTATAAAATGGTATAATGTCATTAAGATGGTAAGAAAAATATTCTAAGCATTTATACTCAGTGATAAGAAGCCTCTCTGACTCAGTTGAGCATTGCCCAATCACAATTATAATAGTTGTGCATACTTAAATGACCAGGGTTTTGTCCTTATTTTTTGTTTATGTTTGGTCTTAAAGTTGACTTTTTGAGCTAATGGTGAAAAGATAATGTTGTCCGGGTGGTGGTGGTGCACGCCTTTAATCCCACCACTTGGGAGGCAGATGCGGGAGGATGTCTGTGAGTTTGAGGTCAGCCTGATCTATAAGAGCTAGTTCCAAGACAGTCTCCAAAACTACAGAGAAACTCTGTCTTGAAAAACCAAAAAGAAAAAAAAAGATAGTGTTGAAGTTTATAGGTATTAAAAGTGTATTGCTTTTATATAAACGGTAGTTTTCTCAAACTCTGGGTAATGTACCCATGAGCAGCATACCATCTACTTTCTTAGTGATGTTTTACAGGGTAGATCTGATGAAAATTACTATAGGGAGCTGTTTTTATTGTTTTTCACTAATTAAAGTGTTTTATTATGAAATTTTTATACATTCATATTGGAGCCCTCCTTCACCCCCACTATTTTGTAGGTATGACTATTTCTTAATGGCTATTTTGGCTGTCATCTCCAAGCATTTAAAAATGATCTTTATTTTTCTGGAAGGAATATTGATATATTTGACCTCACAAGAACCACTACTTAGTATTTCAGTCTGCCCCATAATTCTTTCAGTAGATACCAGGTTCTGTGCCAGGAACTAACAGTGATTTCCAGACTTGGCTGGCATCAGAATCACCTAGGGAGCTTTTCAGTAGTCACAGGCGTGGGCCACATCCTAGAAATGTGAATTCTGACTCTTTGAAGTTACTGTGAGGTAAGAATTATTACTGTCTTCCTCTTTGTAAAGTGTATCATGGTCAGATTCATTAGAGTGCCTGCCAGTAAACAGAGCAGAGCTGGGACTTGTACCCAGGCCTGTCTGTGATGTCCATGTACTGTGCTTGAGCTTCAAGTGGCCTCTGATATCCTGTGCAAAAGCTGTAGCTGGAGATTCTGTCCTGAAGCAGTGGTCCTTGGCAATGGAACACATACTGCCTCTTTCCTTTAGAGACAAAACAAAGTTGTTTGAAGTGTAATTGTTTACCCTCTCACCCGAATAACCAGTAGTCACGGCTTCTTTCCAATGAAAGCATGTCATGGTAGCTCCCACTTCTAAGGATGAAGCTATGCATTTGTAGTACTGAATGAAGCTGAAGGAGTTTATACATTGTACATATGTGTGCCATGTCTGTAAGCCTAAAGAATATGGCCATTTCACAAACTCTTTAAAGATAGTTTTTTCTTTATATGCCTTTTCTTTGTATGTTTTTGCTCTAATTTTTTCTTTATGTTTCATGAGTGATCTTCTGTGTAACCTTTCATGGCTTCTACCACCTACACCACACCTGGTCATTATAGCTTTTTGTTTAAAAAAAAAAAAAAAAGAAGAAGAAGAAGTCTCTAGTGGGCATAGTGCTGTGCAATTGGGAGGCAATGACAGGAGGATCTCTGTGAGTTCGAGGCCAGCCTGAATTCCAGAACAGCTAGAGCTACATAGTGAAATCTTGTCTAGATAAAACAAAACAAAATTAATTAAAGCAAAGGAAGAAAAAGTCTCTCTACTGTTAAAATAATTGAAAACTTTAAAAAATCTGTTTAACTAGGCTGGTAGCATTATGCCAATAGTCATAGCTACTTGGGGAACTGAGACAGAGAATCATACAAGTCAGGAATTCAGTGCCAAACTGGGTCTGGACAGCTTAGTGAGATTACAAAATACACTCCATATCCTTCCTAAGAAATTTATAGTGGACACCGTTTTCTGGATTATTGAAGGCAGTGACCCAAAATGCACTTGACTTCAATTCAGAAATAAAAAAAAAAAAACTTTTAATTTTTCCCTTCTTACTTCAAACTTAGTCAGGCTTTAAAAATTCTTGCATGTATGTAGTGTCTTCAAATCACTTTAAAATTATACTAAATAAAAAAATCTACATTAAGGAATTAATTATTCTAAACATATACAAGCCTTAGGAAAATAATTTTAGATAGGATGAAGTCTGAAGTTGTTGAGACCCAACAAATTGCCTTCTTCATGGGTACTTTTAACATTGTTCTTTTCTCTTTTTAAAGATATATTTATTATCTATGTTAGATGTGTTTACTTGCATGAGTTTATGTGCACCATATTGCTTGCAGGAACCCTTGGAAACCAGATTCGCTGGAACTGGAGTTGTAAGTGGTTGTGAACAGCCTTGTGGATTATTGGACAGGAAGGGCCAAAACATGAGCTCACACATATAACAGTGTCGTGCTATATAACCCACGCTGGCTTTTAAAACTCACATGTCTTTATTCCCAACACATGGGGTTGCAGAGTCAGGCAGATCTTGAGTTCTATGAATTTGAAGCCAGCCTAGTCTAAAGCAAATTTCAGGACAGTTACAGAGAAACCCTGTCTCAAAAACCAAAAAACAAACAAAAACCTCACAATCCTCTTGCCTCAGCCTCCTAAGTGCTAGAAGTGCAGTCACGTGCTTGCTGCTAGGCCTGGCTTAGAGCTTGTATTTTTAAATGTCACTTGGTCTTTTTCAGAAATCGGCTTAATTTATAAAACCCCTTTAACTTAGTAAAGTTATCTCTGGTTTCTTTCTCCTTTGTCTGTTAAGCATTGAAAACTTTTGATTATCTACTCTCGAGAGGGAATTTTACCCTGGCCTTCATAGTAATAGAAATATAATACAGCTTTTGTGATTTTAGGGTATATTTTATGTTTTAAAAAAAAAACCTATTTCCAGCTGAGTCCTTTTATCATTTTCTTACCTATATATTCAGTTACATCCTTGTAAGTATGTATGTGTATGTATACGTGTGAGTGTGTGTGTATATGTGTGTGTTTGTGTAGGTAAACATTTTGGCCTTCTCTACAAGCTGCTGTGAGGTTCTGTTGAGTCTGCCCACCTTTCTGAATGATATACCTTCTCCTTTTTTCTGACTCTCTGGACACTGGCCAGAGTTAGTGCTTTCTGGTACTTTAAGTTTTCTTAGTCTTTCTCAAAGTCTCTCTTCCCACCGTGTAATTAATCTCCATTTCAATATAACTCATATGGCATGGATATTTTTCCTTCTCCATTCTTTTCTCCCCAAAGTAGCCACTGAGATTTACAGGTTGCCTGCCTTAGGTTTTTTCTATTAAACTCTAATAAAATTGTCCTCAAACCTTAAAGAAAAAATTCTCATTTCCATTTTTTGTTTGTTTTTTGCTGGGTTTTTTTTTTGGAGGGGGGGGGTGTTACTTTGTTTTGTTTTTCTGAGACACAGTTTCTCTGTGTGGTCCTGGCTGTTCTGGAACTCACTCTGTAGACCAGGCTGGCTTCGAACTCAGTGGTCCACCTGCCTCTGCTCCTAAATGCTGGGATTAAAGGTGTGCGCCACCACACCTGGCCTATTGTTGGAGTTTTTTATTGTTTTGGTTTTAGTTTTACTTATCATTTTTTCTATCGCCTACTTCCAAGACTTCATTCCAGAACCTAGTCACACGTTTTCAGATCAATGAAGAGCTGTTTCCATCATGTATGATGGTCAGCACATTGTGTGGGATGAGATTAGCCATCCATGGAGTGCAGGGACTTCGCCTTCCCTGGTTTTAGCCTCCTAGTCTCAGCCTAATGTTTGGCAGAAGGTGCTCGGACTCTTTCAGTGATTTTACTCTTAACTTTGTAGCAACAGACCAATCATTGTGAAGAGCATAACTTCTTCATGAATTCACAATTTTTCTAAACAATCTTCCTTATGTAACAGAAAACCTTTGTGTGTAACCATTTGCATGATTTCTATAAATTTTCCCTCCCTCTTCCCCCTTCCCCACCCCTCTCACTCTGTTCCTCTCCCTCCCCCCACTCCGTCCCTCTCTTCCCCTCCTCTCTATGGGTGGGTGGTGCATGTACATATGTTCTCTGTGGATATGTAGAGGCCAGAACAGAATATGGAATGTCTTCCTCTATTGCTCTCTGCCTTACTGTCTTGAAGTAGAATCTTTTACTGAACTGGAGGCTGACCATTTTAGCTAGATGAGTTACTTGGGATCTACAAGGATCCAGTTCCCAATGCTAAGTTTACAAGCACATACTGCCATGCCATCTTTTATGGGGGTGCTGGTGTTTTGAACTTGGATCCTCATGCTTGTAGAGTGAGCCATTTCCCCAGCCCTGATTTCTGTTAAATTCTTGAGTGATCCTTCTTTGGGAAATCAGTGTAGCTTCCCTCACTCTTTTATTATTAGATAGGAGTTATGATATTTGTATCATAACTTTTTCATCAATAGACATCTGTAATTAGATATTTTATTTGAAACATTAAATTTTCCCATATGTTTAAATAAAGGACATGTTTGTTTGTTTTTTTAATCACAGAAGGAGCCTTTGAAAATGTAGCACAGGGCTGGAAAGATGGCTCAGCGGTTAAAAGCATTGCCTGCTTTTCTAAAGGTCCTGAGTTCAATTCCCAGCAACCACATGGTGGCTCACAACCATTTGTAATGAGGTCTGGTGCCCTCTTCTGGACTGCAGGCATACATGTAGACAGAATATTGTGTACATAATAA
>NC_022011.1:14550202-14573168 GCF_000317375.1 Microtus ochrogaster | reverse complement strand
CCTGCCTCTGCCTCCCGAGTGCTGGGATTAAAGGCGTGCGCCACCATCGCCCAGCGCCTTTATGTTTATTTTTTAATTTAAAAGGAATTGTTGATCTGTTATCCAAAGATATCTTTATAATGGGAACCTGTAAAAATAACCAAGGTGATATTTCATTGTAATCTGAATGCTATTAAAACCACACTAGCAAAATTTGAGTAATTGGGTAACCACGATCTTCTGTTAATTTCCTTTCTCTTTTCCTCTCTTGTAGAACTGCCAGTGCATGGCCAGCATTCCTGGTGGTTGATAATGTTGGAAGTCAGCTGTCCGACCTTCTCCAGCACGCAGTTGTTAGAAATGAATAGAATGCGAGTTCAACTCCACATCATGGAAACAGTACCTGGGAAACTGAAAACTATCTAAATGATTGTCTTTGGTTGGGCTGTGTTCTTAGCAAGCAGAAGCCTTGGCCAGGGTCTGCTGTTGACTCTTGAGGAGCACATAGCCCACCTGTTGGGGACTACAGGTGCCACTACTACTATGGGTAATTCCTGTATCTGCCGAGATGACAGTGGAGCAGAAGACAGTGTTGACACCCACCAGCAGCAGGCTGAAAACAGTGCAGTCCCTACTGCTGACATTAGGAGCCAACCTCGGGACCCTGTTCGGCCTCCAAGGAGAGGCCGAGGACCACATGAACCAAGGAGAAAGAAACAAAATGTGGATGGGTTAGTGCTGGATACACTGGCGGTAATACGGACTCTTGTAGATAAGTAAGTATCTGACTTACTGTCGCCACCAGTGTCATGGAAAGTGTTCTGCCAGGAACCACCACTTTTGGACTCCTTCCATTCATTTAAGTTCTATTTGCCAAGCCTTGTCTCCTAGGCCAAGAGAGAATGCTTATTTCTCCTCTGGCAGAGTAAATAAGGTTGGATGTTTTTACTTGCTGTCATCTTCTCCTGTCTGGAAAAGTTTGAATGCTTCTGTACATAAAACTCTTACTGAGAACATGATCTTTATAAGGGTGAGTGAGTTTGTGTTACTTGCTGAAGTAGGAAATGAGAAAATGCTTTCTTGAAGATCCATTACTGTGCTTGCCAATCTGTTCTGCTGATCATATATTCAAGATAAGTAGTCTTACCAAGAATATGGCTGCGTGCAACTTCTCTCTCTCTCTCCTGCTTTCTTATTTCTTATTTAGCCTGTTAGAGCCATTTGAAGAAATTGTAAGTTGAAACTTCAGGGCACACCTGGGCCTGTGTTCTCCTTCTCCTGCTTTGTCTAAAAACAAAATCTAAGTTTGAATGGCAGTGAAATTAAAGGATATTGTTCAAATTGAAAAAAGTTCAAAGTTATTTAGTAAGTGCCTAAGTTAGACCACGAAGGGCCTGATTCAGATTCTAGCTCATTACTAACTTTATCACATTGAGCAAGGTACTTCTCTAATCTTTTTTTTTTTTAATTATTATTCTTTGTCTGGAGAGATGGTTCAGTGGTTAAGAGTGCTGACTGTTCTTCCGAAGGACCCAGGTTCAAATCCCAGCACCCACATGGCAGCTCACAACTGTCTGTAACTCCAGTTCTAGGGCACCTTCACACAGATATGCATGTAAGCAAAACACAAATGCACATTAAATAAATCCTTTTTTTTTTTTTTTTTATTGTTTGAGACATGGTTTCCCTGTGTAACAGTCCTACCTGTCCTGGAACCAGCTCTTGTAGACCAGGCTGACCTCCAACTCACAGGGGTTCACCTGCCTCTGCCTCCCAAGTGCTGGGATTAAAGGTGCGCATCACCATGGCCCGGCAAATAAATCTTTTTTAAAAAACTCAGTATTAAGCCGGGCGATGGTGCCACACACCTTTAATCCCAGCACTCGGGAGGCAGAGGCAGTCAGATCTCTGTGAGTTCGAGACCAGCCTGGTCTACAGAGCTAGTTCCAGGACAGGCTCCAAAGCCACAGAGAAATCCCGTCTGGAAAAAAAAAAAAAACAAAAAAACTCAGTAATATTAGAAAAATAGAAAAGGCAGTGCTCAAAAGATAGCAGTCATTTTCAGTTTTTGCTTTAGGCCCTGCCAGAAAATTTCTAAGTATTTAATAATCACACTAATAAAAGCAGTTTTGTTTAATTCTTTAAAAAATGATAAAGAAAAAAACACTGTGCACCTAAAATATACAAACAAATCCTTAGAGCTATATTAGAGTCTTCCACACAGTGCTGAATTATTTGTTGATCAAGAATAATAATTTGGGGGGGGGGTTAGGGATATTAGTTCAAGTTAGAACACTTGACTAATATCCATTAAGCTCTTAACTAGATTCAACACACACAAAAGAATATTTCTTTTAAAAGTTATCCTTCATATTATATAACTATAATGGAAAATTATCCTTTCCAAACAAGGAAGTAAACCACAACAATGTTAATTAAGCAATTGAGAAACGGGTACAGAGTAGGTTTGCTATATTTTAAAGGCAAGTGTAAAGGATATAGGAGCAAGCTTTAGTTCCAAGTTCCAAGCAAGCATTACAAATTTTAAGTCTTCTTGTTAATCAAGCTCATAATAATTCACATAGGAGAAGCAAGTGTGCCTTTAATCCCAGCAGAGGTAAGCAAATCTCTTTAATCCCAGAGAGGGCAGGCAGATCTCAGAATTTGAGTTCCAGACAACCGAGGCTACACAGAGAAACTCTATCTCCAAAAAAAAAGGGGGGGGGAGGGAGTCAAGTACTAATGCTTGAGTAACAAGGTGACTTCTATTTAAATTTGTCTCTAGAATGATAAGTATAATTTCTGAGACTGGAAAAGTAAAGCAGGTCTTAAGCTTGCAATCCTCTTGCCTTGCCTCCAGAATACCTGGGATTACAGAGATAACCCAGCTTTATAGTTTAATTATTATTGTGTGTGTGATGTATGTATGTGTGTGTGCGTGCTCACGTGCGCACCAAGCCTTCTGAGTGCAGGCACGTGCTTGCCGTGGGTGTGGAGGTCAGAGAACAACCCGGATGTCTGTCCTCACCCTCTGCCTGTTTGAGACCTGCCTCTTTTGTTGTGAACTGGCTTGCAGACTTAGAGGACTTCTGTCTCTGCCTGTCATCTCTGGGATTGCTGCACCAGACTCTTATGTGGGTATATGTGGGTACTGGGGACTCAAACTCAGGTCCTCACGCTTGTGCGTTATCTGCAGAGCCATATCCCCAGAAATCAAGTTCCTGACTTGATTTCAGAAGATACTAAAGGGTAATTTTATAACTTGGTTCTTGAGGTTGTCAAGATGAAATGTCAAGAACTACAAAGGACAGGACAAAGGGATGTAGCAAGAATATATATAAATCTGTTACAGATGTAGATGTGGCAGTTACCAAATAGTCTCTTGGTTAGATTTTCTTGTTTGCTTAGGAAGAAATGCAGCTGGTGTGAGAAGACAGCAGGTGCCCAGTGCCATGGCAGAGAGGCTGTGGAGCAAAGTTTTTATGCTGTTTTTTCTAGTTCTCCAAACTTTATTTTGAAATAAATGGCCTAATCGCAGCATGCCTTTATACTTGGCCTTCTTCTTGTTGTGGCTGCCTGATTTTAATCCTTTGTGTTTGTTCTTCAGTTCTGGAAATTCTCAGCTATTACATCTTTGAATATTTCTGGTATTCAAAGTGAATCCTTCAGTATTTTTCCCTGTATGTATATGCCTCTGCCCCCTTTTTGAGTCAAGGTCTCGCAAACTCAGGATTTTCTCCCCGCCTCAGCCTCCTAAATGGCAGAGTACAGCCATGTTCTCTTCAGATTCACTCAGTTTCTCTTTCTGGCATATCCGAATTCCATTTTCTTTTCTTTTTCATGTCTGCTTCTTGGTTTTTGTTTGGCCATTTTGTTTTCATGTACTTCTTATAGTTGTTGTTCCTGCAAATAAGCTTATTTTAAAATCATTTTTAAAATCTTTGCTTATGCCAGGCGGTGGTGGCGCAGGCCTTTAATCCCAGCACTCAGGAGGCAGAGGCAGGTGGATCTCTGTGAGTTCGAGACCAGCCTGGTCTACAAGAGCTAGTTCCAGGACGGGCTCCAAAACCACAGAGAAGCCCTGTCTCGAAAAACCAAAAAATAAAATAAAAAAAAAAATCTTTGCTTATTTTGAATAGTGGCTCAGATTGTTATGATCTTTTTTTTTTTGTTTGTTTTTGTTTTTTTGTTTTTTTGTTTTTTTTGAGTCAGGGTTTCTCTGTGGCCTTGGAGCCTGTCCTGGAACTAGCTCTGTATGTATAAAATATTCTGTCTGTGTGTATGCCTGCAGGCCAGAAGAGGGCACCAGACTTCATAACAGGTGATTGTGAGCCACCATGTGGTTGCTGGGAATTGAACTCAGGACCTTTGGAAGATCAGGCAATGCTCTTAACCACTGAGCCATCTCTCCAGCCTGGGTTTTGAATTTTTCTAAACATGTTTGGAAGTTTAATTTACAGACTCCTTTTTCTCCTTTCTCTCTGAGACAAGGTTTCACTGTGTAGGTGGGGCAGGCAACAGTGTGAGGTCTTCCCACTTCAGCCTCTTAAACTGCTCAGTTACAGGCATGTGCCATCATACCCAGATGCAGATTTCCTCCTGCGTTTTTCCTCACTATGCCATGCTAATAAGCTCCCCCAGTCTCCAAGTAAACCTAATTAAAATCGATAGTTCTGGGTTTCCAATTCTGTAAAAAGATAAGGCCTGTAACATGAATTTTATTTTGCCTTTAAAAAAAAATTGTCACTGGAGACTTTACAGCACTTGTATCTCTAATTATCCTTCAGCTTTCTTAACTCCTTTCACTGAAAGGGATCCATGCTCCAGATTACTTTGTGCAGCTTTCCTGTCCTACCATAGATGAAGCAAGCTGAGCATCCTCAGTCCTCTGTCCATTTCACAGCCTACAGCTCGGTAATCCTCTGGCACACCATCCATCAGAAATGTCTGCTGTTTCTGCCTCATTGGACATGTATCTACTTTGACAGAGGAATGTGTTTGTGTCCTTTATGTATCTCCACATAGACAAGCAATATTTACTTACCTTTTTGGCTGCTGGCTCTGTTGCATTTTATTATTTTTTTTCTGAATTTTATTTTTTTCATCACCCCCCTTCACATATCAGTAGGTAATCATACTAGTGTTCCAGTTTCAAGCTTACATTTACTTGCATCTGTATCAGAAGAATATTTATAGAGAGGGGTTGGTGGGTTTTAAAAAGTACATTATCAATTTAATTATAGAAAACTTTTCTTAAAATTTTTTTCTCATTATTATGTTTGAGACCTGTATTGCTATATGTAAATCTATGCCTGCTTCTGGCTGCTACAGAGAATTCCTTTGTATGCTTGAAAGTCCTTTTTGTTTTGTTTTTAGAGACAGGGTTTCTCTTTGTAGCCCTGGCTGTCCTGGAACTCCCTTTGTAGATCAGGCTGTCCTTAAACTCACAGAAATCTACCTGCCTCTGTCTTCCAAGTGCTGGGATTAAAGGCGTGCACCACCACTACCCAACTGACAAAATAAGTACCATAATTTGTCATGTATTTTCATATGGTAATAGTTACTTAGGCAAATGCAAAATTCTTATTGCAAATACCCTGTGATAAATAGCAAAAATATATGCTTATGTGTAGACCTATGTAACTTTCTCTAAAGATGTTAGGTATGTGCATATTTGACTTTATTATTGATATACTGTCCTTTGGGAATGTGTGCAATAGTTATATTTTTAAGTGTTTTTTTCTTTTTATTTTGAGACAAGAACTCCTATCTCAACCTCTTGAGTACTGAGATTACAGGCATGTGCTACTGTGCCCCACCTAAAACATTTATTTATGTTCGTGGTGGGAGGCATGGGTGCTCCTGGGGTATGGTGTATATGTGGAAGACAGAGGATAACTTTTGGAAGTCTCCTACTATAAGACGGAGGTAGAACCCAGGTCATCAGGTTTGCTCAGCAGACACCTTCACCCTCTGAGTCATCTCACTGGCCCTCAAACACCTTTTAAATAATTAACCCACCTTGTGAAAAGACACAGGTTTGCCAAGTAACAAGCACCTAATGAACATCTGAGATAAATGTAGTAATCTCCTTATCTCAAAGTTGTTCTGAGGATTAAATGACTGAAGACAATAGTTTTTATGTTTGTTTGCTTGTTTTTTCCATAGTAGGAAACAGAAACCCAGGGCTGACGAGATGGCTCCGTGAGTAAACTGCTTGCTGCGCAGCATGAGGACCATTACCTGGCAAGCTGAGCACCCTGAGTTCTGGATCCCCAGCACCTGGGTAGAAGCTGGGTGCATCTATAGCCCTGGCACTGGGAGAGTGGAGACAGGTGGATCCCAGGGGTGCTCACTGGCCATCAGTCTAGCTGAAATGGTGAGCTTCAGGTTCACTGAGAGACACTGTCTTGAAAAGTCAGGTGGAGAGTGATGGAACATGACATCAGTCTCTGCCTCCACACGCGCACGCACACACAAACACACATATCTGCACATACACCCACACAAAAAAACAGAAATCCAAAACTTATAAACAAAAGGTGAGTCCTTAAGCAATTTGAATTATCATTGTTTGGTGGAAAATGTTTCAACACTGATGCTCCCCTGAAACACCTCTCTAGAACGCCTGGGGTGACAGTGTTAAAACCCATTGAGACATCTAATTCCATTTTAGAGAGCTATCTACACTATTAAATAATTCCTCTTGCTTTCGTTTTTGGATTCGGCTGTTAACATTTTATAAAGTTTAAACAAACAGTGATTTTTTGTTTTTTTTAGAATAAGTCTTGTAAGTGTAATATATCTGTAGGCCCTTGATTCCTAAGTCCTCGGTGGAATTACCACCTCCCATCCTAACAGCTGTTCAAGGTAAGTGTGAGGAAGATGCTGATGACCTTTCTGGCATGTGTCAGCTGCCACTGGGCCTTGAGAAGCAAAGCTGAGAACTCTTGTCCCTAGTTTTAGTATGTGATCTGCTTTTTTTGGGCGCCATCCCATGACTGGAAGCGAGCACCTATGGCCTACATTTGTTCTTACAGTCGTCTCTTCCGTCTCTTGCCTAACATCCATTCATGTTGATTTCTTGTCTCTGTTTTGGCCCCATACTTCCAGTTTGAATTTATTTGGAATTAAATTTAAGTCTAATGTCTGGAATATTTGTTTTTCAGTGATCAGGAACCTCCCTACTCAATGATTACATTACATGAAATGGCAGAAACAGGTATTTTAAAGTTTTTATTTTTAATGCTTCCTATTAAAAATATTGAAAAATGTATGACTACCTTTTTAAAGATAAAAGATTGTAAAAATGCCATATGTAACATAGAAAAGGTTCTGGGTGTATGGAAGTCTCCTGTAAAAGTGTAATAAGGACCATACATTGCATCCTCAATATTGAGCTACTCATCTCAGTGATGACTGTATCTCATTTGATTGAGATTTAAAACTTTATTGGTGCATCTTTGTACTTGTCCTATTGTTTGTCTTTCAGTATCCTAAGTATTATTCTAAAATCGAGCCAAGTGCTGAGTTTACATAGTTCAATCCTGTTCAACAAGTGAGTCGCTTAAAACTATTTTAATCATAATCTGAGAATCAAGGCTATAGCTTAATTTTTCTCCAATTAAAAATGCCCTTGAGTCACAAGATACCTGTAACAGGGTTTTGGCTTCATCATGGCAACTAGGGATTTATGATAGTACCCAGGTCAGCTTTTCTGGCTTCTTAAAGCCACTGCATAAAGGCCAAAAATGTTGCTTTGTTGATGTGAAGTCCTTTTGTATGTTCTCATGTTTTCAAAATAGTGGCTCTTTTATATAATCTTCTTGGTTTGCCCTTAGATGAAGGATGGTTGGATGTTGTCCAGTCTTTAATTAGAGTTATTCCATTGGAAGATCCATTGGGACCAGCTGTTATAACCTTGTTACTAGACGAATGTCCATTGCCTACTAAAGTAAGTTAAACTAATCTTCATGGAATTGTCATCTGTGCCATTTGTACACAGCATGAATAATCACAGAAGCATTTGATAGACTTTATATACTTGAGGTCTATATTACTGGGTAGGAGTAAGAAAATTTTTATTATTAATGAAGTGCTATATCCTCTTTCAGTAGTTTTAGTTCAGCATTTTTTTTAATGTTTAAAGTAGAAAGATTTGTCTAAAAACTAGAAGAAAATAAGCTGAATTTATCTGCCTCTGAGAAACTTCCTCATAACCAAGATTTCTATTAAGAGGAAAAGTACAGTACCAAAAGCTCTTCTGAGTCTTACTTAAGCACATTAGAGGTTTGCATAGCCCGGCTCATAATCTAACTAGGACACAAATGTTAAATTTTCATTGCTTTGGCCTTTACCTTCTACAGACTGCCTCCGTGTACGCGTTTTGTTTTGTTTGAGACAGGGTATTATGTAGCCTTTACAGGCCTAAAACTCACTTTGTAGACCAGACTGGCCTCAAACTTAGAAATTTGCCTGTGTGCTGAGATTAAAGGCATGCACCACCATGCCTATGCATACTTTTAAAAATTTGGATTTTGATATATTTTATTTGTGTGTTGAAGCCTCAGACACTTGAGTAGGAAAACATGAAAAGGAATGTCTTTAGCCTAGTCATTGTCAGACTGGTCATTGCCTATGCTAAATTTTCCATTTTTAATTTGCCTCAAAAGTTGGTAGGGGGAAAAAAGTTGGTGGGATTTGTTCTTGCCTGATAGAGCTTTTTGTAAACCCAAGCATTGTAGTACATCCCTATAATTTTAACACTCAGCAGGTAGAAGTAGGAATTTAGGATTCCAAGGAAAGCCTTGATGCCTTGGTTACACAGTAGGTTTAAGGACGGCTTGGACTACATGAGACCCTCTCTTTAAAAAATAAGTACCCCAGCCTGGCGGTGGTGGCACATGCCTTTAATCCCAGCATTCAGGAGGCAGAAGTAGGTGGATTTCTGAGTTCGAGATCAGCCTGGTCTGCAGAGCAAGTTCTAGGACAGGCTCCAAAGCTACACAGAGTGAGGTGGCTCATGCCTGTAATTTCAGCATTTGGAAATCTGGCATAGGGATTACATGACCTCAAGGCTAGCCTGGACTATATTGGGAATTACAGGCCAGCCTGGGCTAGACTACTGTGAGCCCTTGTCTTGGGGGAAAAAGTAATTTTTTATTTAAACATCACTAGGTCATAATTATTTTTGGTTTTATGTTTTTGGATTTGTTGTTTTAAGTCAGGGTTTTACTATGTGTGTTTGGTTTCTTTTTGAGACAGTGTCTTGCTCTGTAATATAGGCCGGTCTTGGGTAGCTCAGTTTAGCCTTGATGCTACAATTTTCATGCCTCAGCCTCCAGAGTCCCAAGATTTTAGGTATGTTCCACCATGACCAAGTTACTGTAATTAATCATATTAACATTTAAATGGGTTTAGTCTGGTTAATGATTCAAGAGTATGTATATTGTAAAGTGGATGTGGTAATTCATACCTGTAATTCCAGCGCTCGGGAAGTTGAGGCAGGAAGATTACCACAAGTTCAAGACCATCCTGGGCTATAGTGAGTTTCAGGATAGCCTTGGTATATATAGCTATTTGTATGACTGTATATACCAAGACTCCATCTCAAAAAACAAAAGAATAAAACATGTATTGTCTATAACTGCTACATTTTGGATAAAATGAAAATATGGCATTGAGAAAACTTAAGGTTGATCAGATATTTCCCATCAATAATGATACCATTGAAGTAATTTTATAATTTTATGTGATCATTCCAAGTTCATTGAATACCTTTTTATGGTTTTGTTTCTAGGAATTCCCATGGGAAAATAATGTACAGAGTATATATTCATCAAATCTATTTGTAACTTTTTTATAGGATGCACTCCAGAAATTGACTGAAATTCTCAATTTAAATGGAGAAGTAGCATGCCAGGACTCAGGCCACCCTGCCAAACATAGGAACACATCTGCAGTCCTTGGCTGCCTGGCTGAGAAACTAGCAGGTAACTCTAGCACACGCCACCCAAGAACCTTACTTGCTTGACATTGAGACATCTGTGCTGCAGACCTTTGGGCCGTCTTTTTTAGCAGAAGGAAGCCGAGTGTGGTGGCTCACATCTGTAACCATAGCACTGTGAGACAAAGGGCTGAGAGCTCAAGCCTCCCCTGTATAGTTAGAGGCTAACCAGACCTCTGGGAGACCTTAAACAAAAAACAAAAAAGGAATGAACAGAAATGAAATAAAAGGAAGAAAATTACTCAAAAAACAGTTAAATGTAATCTAATTTAGCTTTATTTTTTTCAGAGAAATTTAAGATAAATTTGTCATTTTTTGCTTAAGACGGGGAAAAGGCAAAATATAGTATAATAAATAAATATTATATACATTTATAGTAATGAATATTAGCCATTTTAGGAATATTAACAGCAAATTGCATGAGAATATTTCAGCCAGTTACTTTATATATGTTGGAAGAAATAATGGATTGAAAATCAGAACACGTGGGTGCTGGTCTAGACTATCATGGCTCTCTAATGGGAATGGTAGTAGGAACAGCCTGAGAGAGGAGGCCTGAGGAGTGTGCATCAGAGAACAGAACTGAAGCAAAATAATTTTTGTTATTAGTTAGTTACTGGTTTAAAATAGTATGGCACTTTTAATTATATTCAGTGTTTGCTGTGTTTGTCTAGGTCCTGCAAGCATAGGTTTACTTAGCCCAGGAATACTGGAATATTTGTTACAGTGTCTGGTAAGTAAGACATCAAAGATAATTATTCTCATCATACAGATTGTCTGTTTTTCTGAAATCACCAGCATAGTTCCTGGTGCAGAGGATAGGGTGAGTTATAAATTTTATGTACGGGTGTTCCCTGGGTGTTTGTTTATCACCTCCTATGATTAGAGACAGAAAGGAGAGAGAAAAAGAGATGGGAATTTATTACAAGCAAATAATAATTGAATTGGTCTAGTTTTAAATTTAGTCATAAGATAGCTGCTAGGACTTCTTGTGTGTTCTTACAGTCTACACAATAGTAATGGAGAATACCACCCCACCAGTCCACCACACCTCCCTACACACAGTAGAAACAGAATTACATGGCATTCCAACAGCAGGCCTGGTTCCCAGTGTATAACAATCTCTAGTCCTGCCCACCCTTCCCTTTACAGTTAAAATGCCATTGGTGGAATGATGAATGTATCGCCCATGAAGCTGGTGGTTTGTTGAAGCTCTGTCTCCCTATTGTTCATAGCTCTTGACTGCAGTATTGACTAGCCTGTGTTTCTAAGTTATTTTTGCAAGCTTAGTGAGCCTTGGTCTTTTTAAAAATCTGTATCCTAAAAGAATTCATTTGTTGGTGCCTACAAATTAAGTGATTAAAATAACCCTTATACAGCTCTGAGTGAGCACTGGTAGGTACCAAAGTAGTAGGAGGGTCATTTTCCTTCACAAAGCTCACTATAATGTAAAGAAATAGAACCATTCAGACAGCAGTTAAATTACAGTTTATGACAGGATATGATCGAGGGCAAAATTACTTCCTCCAGACTGAGTGCTGTAAGAGTTCTGAGAAGGTGAAGGGATGGGCGGGTGGGGTGGATAGGGTGACAAGGGGCCTGTAGTAATCGTGGAAGACAGACTTCCTGATGTGGTGGGGCTTAGCTAGCTCATGAGAAGGTTAAGATTAGGAACTCACAGTGAGTTTCCAGGCTAAAGCAGCACGGCAGAAGCCAAGTGAGGGTTATCTGATCAGAGAAGACAGTGTTCAGAGGGAGGAGGATGTGAATTGGAAGATTTGGGACTGGAAAAACCAGGCAAGAGAGTTAAGGAAGTGGCAAGGATAAAGATGCTGAAGAGGCTTTATAGCAGGGAGAACAGTGCTTCTGTAAACCGCGCTAAACTGGCTATGTAGGCCTCTCTTTAGGTGGGTGATGTAAATTCAAATATAAGTTAAGTACACTTCTTATCTCTCCTGTCAGCAGCAGCAACTGTAGAATTCCCTGCAGGAACTAGATTAAAACTAAGATATTGCCAGGTGTGGTGCTGCACGCCTTTAATCCTAGCACTAGGGGACTGAGGCAGGAGGATCTCCATGAGTTTGAGGCCAGCCTGGTCTACAGAGCGAGTTCCAGGACAACCAGGGCTACATAAAAGACCCTGTCTCACATAAAAAACTTAAGATGTTAATTGATAATATCATTATTTATAGTTCTAGAACTGGTATTTCTTTGTGGTTCCTAAAGGTCATTTTTAGCTATAATTCTCCTTTTCTTTTGGCTTATTTTAATGAGTGTAAGTATGAACATTATTTTAGTTAACAAAGCCATAATGCAAATATTACTAAGTCTAATAGCATAATGCATTTAATAAGATACTGCTGAAATGTCCATATCTATAAATTAACCCAATGATTTTTGAAAAATCGATTAAGAGATTCTATCTTAGTCTCCATTAGCCAAGTGGACAATTGAAAGTTTGAATGAGGGAGACTTCTCTGCTTTTCCAAATATATAATCTGGCCTGTATTAAGGAAGAATATGAAGTTGATGCCTTACTGCCTCTGTAGGGGTGACTTTTGTTTTTATCTTTTGTTGTCTTTCAGAAGCTACACTCCCACCCTACAGTCATGCTTTTTGCTCTGATTGCACTGGAAAAGTTTGCCCAGACAAGTAGGTATAGTGACTTCTTGCACTAATGATCTTTGTTGGTTGTAAAAAATGAGCCTACACTTTAAACTCCATCAAATGTACATACATTCTGGTTAGAAAACCATCAAAGTATATCAAAAATAAAAACAAAGATTTTTCTCAGCTAAGATTCTAAGCATGGTGACTATAATTTTATAGCTAAAACTTCAGTGATAAGGGGATGGCAAGATGCTGCAACAGTTAAGAGCGTTTGCTTTGCAGTCATGAAGACCTGAGTTTGGATCCCAGTGCTCATTAACAAACCTGGCACCTCATGCATACCTTTGGGGTGAACAAAGACAAAACAATTGCTGAGGCTTGCTGGCTTCCAGCCCAGTCACAAAAATTCAAGCCCCCAATTCAAGGAGTGATCCTGCCTCAAAAGAAATGGTGGAGCCTGTAGACGAGGACACCCAGTGCTCTCTCGCTTCTGGCTTCCGTGCATGCCTCGCACGTGTGCGTATATTCACACAGACAAACACATACATAAACCACACACAGAATTTAAAGGAATAATTGCAGTGGCATGATGAGACTGGAGAGATGGTTCAGCAATTAAGAGCACTTGATGCTTTGCCAGAGGATTGGAGTTTGGTTCCCAGCACCAACATTGTTGGGCAGCTCACAGCCACCTGTAGCTCCACTCCAGGGAATCTGAAACCCTTTTCTGATCTCTACAGGCACTCAGACACACATGACATACACATTCACAGACTCTTATGGATATACATAAATAAAAGTAAATCTTAAACTGTGTGCTAAGTAAGGTACATGCCTTTAATCACAGCACTTAGGGCACAGAGGTAGGTGGCTCTCCATTAGAGGCCAGCCTTGTCTACATAGGGAGTTCCAGGACAACCAGAGCTACATAGAGAGACCCTATTTCAAAGAACCAAAATAATAATAATAATAATAATAATAATAATAATAATAAATAATAACCAAATAAATATTTTAAAAGAGTGATGAAAACGTAGAAAGTAGCCACAGCTTTTTGCTTGTGTCATCCCTAGAGGGAAGTGTTAATGAAAACTGTTCTAGTCTCCAAATTCTGTATTGTCTCCCCTCATTCCTTACCACCACTAATCTGCCCAGTATATCCTTCTTCTCTGCCATTGTTATTTAAAGATCTCATCCTTCTAAACAGGTGAAAATAAATTGACTATTTCTGAATCCAGTATTAGTGACCGATTGGTCACCTTGGAGTTGTGGGCTGATGATCCTGATTATCTGAAACGTCAAGTTGGCTTCTGTGCCCAGTGGAGCTTAGACAATCTCTGTGAGTGGGGGTTGTCCTTTATTAAAATGTGTTTCTGCTTCTATATATTGATATTTTTGTTTTATTTATGTTGCGTTGGGGGTGGTGGATGTGCACATACGTAGCGGTTAAAGGATAAATTTCAGGAGTTGGTTCTGTTTTTCCACCATGCGGGTTCCATGTCATCAAGCAACTGCCTGTACCTGCTGGGCCATCTCACCAGTCAAAATTTGTTTACATTTCTAAACCCCTGTCTTCAGTAGGATCAGTAGCCTTCCTTTTGCTGTAATGAGTGGGAGTTCTTAATAAGTGTCTTTACTGCAGGTTGGATATACTCTAATAGAGAAGTATCCTAGGCACCTTTCAGATGAGAGTTAAGTGGAACGCTTCTCATTTAGCACTCTCTGGGTCACAGACCTTTTCTGACAGCAGCTGAATCCGATGCCTTAATTAGATAGCTCTGTCTAAGAACTTGCCAGCACACACTTTCCTCACTACCCATCAACTAGGTCCAGCTAACTCCACCTCTGGGCCTGTTCACACGTGTACTTTGTTCTGTGTCTTTCCTTGTATATATGTGCATGTGTGTGTTTTATTGTCGTGTGATGGAATATGTGATATGAACCACCTAATGGGAAGAATTACTTATTTTGGTTCATAGTTTCAGAGATTTCAGTTTACCATGGCAGGAAGGTGGGAAGAACAGCCCAGTCAGGGAGGCCAGGAAACAAAAAAACAATTTAATGCAAAGGATGGGTTCTAGAACCTATTCATGCTAGGAAAGCTTTCTGCCACCGAACTATAGCCCCAGCCCTTTTACCTTCTTCGTATTCTTCTTATCTCAGGTGGCCTCCTCAAACCCAAATTAATTCTTTCTTACACAGTGGCAGGTTCTTTTTTAACTTTTTCTCCTCCAAAGGCTACTAGAATACAAACCAAATTGCTGTACCATTGCCTGTCTCTATTGTTAGCACATAACCTCTAATTCTTGCTCTAACGTGGAGTACAGTCTATATAGTGCTAGTTAAAGGTAATTCTGAGTAAACGCAATTTGGAAGATGGGAATGATTGTATTGCTATAATTTTAGCATTTGAGAGGCAAAGGCAGGAGAAATGAGTTCAAAGTCATCCTCAGCTACATCGTGAATTTAAACCCAACCTGAGCCACATTAGACCCTGCCTCTAAAAAACAGAACTAAACAAAACAAAAAGCCACTATCCCGAGCATTATACACTTAATCCTGTACTTGGGAGATAGAAACAGGTAGATCTCTGTCAGTTTATAAGTTCTAGGCCAGTCAGGGCTACACAGTGAGACCTGTAATTTGAATTTTGTTTCATAGGTACAGAGACTGGAAACACCATGCTTGCAGTACTACCTTTTCTGGCCTTTGCTAATTAGTTCATGTAACAGCACAGCTAAGATGCTAGGTCCGACCAGTTCTCCTCTCTTTGACAACTAGAGATGACAGTTTTCCCTTTCTTCCAAACCTAGTCTGCCCTAGGAAACATGACCACCTTTTCTTTTGCAGTTTTAAAAGAAGGTAGACAACTAACCTACGAGAAAGTGGACTTGAGAAACATCAGGGCCATGCTGAACAGCAATGATGTCAGCG
This sequence comes from Microtus ochrogaster, assembly GCF_000317375.1. NCBI lineage: Eukaryota > Metazoa > Chordata > Mammalia > Rodentia > Cricetidae > Microtus > Microtus ochrogaster. Next base: position 14,557,639 of record NC_022011.1, on the reverse strand, counting down.
AGTACTTGAAGATCTCACCTCACGGCTTGGAGGTAACGCTTTCACAGACCTTTTGAGGGCCAAAACTACTTTCCCCATTTTTTTATGCCCTGCTTCAGAACAATGGTTAACAGAACAGGTAGAGGCTTTTCTTCTATCTGAAGAGTGGCTAGAGGTAGAAGTGGTAGGGATAGAGATTGCTTTGGGATGCCGCTCACTCAATTACAGCCCACAGAGCTGCATCCATTGTAGCGCTACAGTGCTTGTTGACTGGTTCACATATGTCTGAACTGTTTGTTTGTGGGACTCAATTCCTAAGTAAGTGTTCTACTACTGAGTTACAGCCCTAGCTAAATATGTTTTTAAACACTTCAAAATATTTTATCTTATGTATATGGATATTTTACCTGCATATATGTCTATGTACCATTTCCCTGCCTGGTGCCTGTGGATGCCAGAAGTCATCGAATGCCCTGGATCTGGAGTTCAGAAGTTTGTGAGCCACCATATGGGTGCTGGGACTCACATGGTCAGTGATCTTAACTGCTGAGCCATCTCTCTTAGCTCTATATCTGTTTTTTTTGTTTTGTTTTGTTTTTGATTTTCAAGACAGAGTTTCTCCGTAGCTTTTGGTTCCTGTCCTGGAACTAGCTCTATATCTGTTTTTAATCTTTGTCATTTTATTCAACTAAAAGTATGAAGACAGATGTTTCCCAAAGAAGCCTCTCCTTCTGCAAATGCCCACATAGCCAATTGTGCTAGACCTGGTGCTTCCCTTTCTTGTGTTGAATATTGCCAATTTTATACTGCAGGTGATAGAAGAGCTGATTATATACAGGAAAGTACCAGGGACGAGGCATTTCAGAATTGAAGTACAAGTTGAACAGTGGTTGCCAAATCCCTTTTGTCATTTTGTCTTTGAATTCTATGTAGATACCCTGTCTTTACTTTTCTCCTTCTTCATCTGATGAAGACAATGTTTGCATCTATAAAGATGCTGATCCTACAGCAAGCTCTCTAAGTACTGAAAAACAAAACCAGTAGCTTTAACTACTTGCAGCTGCAGCTATCTTTGAAACCCTAGAAGTCACTCAGTTTGATGCTTTTTAAAATTACTGAAGATGGACAGTGGAGAGCATTGATAAGGAAAACTCTGTCCCGTCTTCCAGTTATTGATGAATTGATTTGTACTCCTTGGTTCTGCCAGGCTCGCTGTGATGCCTCCTCCTTTGAGAGTGTCCGCTGCACTTTTTGTGTGGACACTGGGGTGTGGTACTACGAAGTAACAGTGATCACTTCTGGTGTCATGCAGATTGGCTGGGCTACTCGAGACAGCAAGTTTCTCAACCACGTGAGTACCAGGGGAATGCAAATGAAACAGCTGCAGCTTGCTTTTCCAGTGGACAGGTGGATATGTTTATCTTCAGACAGGTTTGCTCAATAGCTAGGTGGTGCCAGACTCCTAACAGAGGCTTGCTGTGCTGATGTAGAACTAGGAAACAAGCGGAGATGCCTCTCAGCCTCTGGGCTTTTCCCTTTTTTTGCTTGTTTGTTTTTGTTTCTGTTTTTCAAGACAGGGTTTCTCTGTGTAACAGCCTGGAACTCGTTTTGTAGACCAGGCTAGCCTCGAACTCACAGAGATCAGCTTGCCTCTTTCTCCTGAGTGCTGGAATTAAAAGCGTGCGCCACCACCACTCTACTAGAAATATGTCTTTATGGCTCTCCTGTAGTCCCAGCCATATTTGGGGCCCAGTTATCGAACTGTAACAGGGGACATCTATTATTCCATTTTGTTTTTTGTTATTTTTGAGGTGGTGTTTCTCTGTATAGCCCTGACTGTCCTGGAACTTGCTGACCTTAAACTCAGGAATCCACCTGCCTCTGCCTTCTGAGTCCTAGTTGTAAAAGTGTATGCCACCACAGCCTGGTTGGCAATGGATGATTTTTACCTTGAGATTAAATTTTGGAAACCTTGTAGGGTTTGGAAACCTTATAAGGTTGCCAGAGAAATGATTCAGTAGTTAAGAGTGCTTTCTGCTCATCCCAGAGGACCTGATTTTGGTTCCTAGTACCCACGTGAAGCTACTAACAACCACTTGTAAATGCAGCTTCAGGAGATCCAACAACCCTTTCTGGCCTCTTTGGGTGCCCACATACATATTGCACACACATACTAACATACACATAATAAAAAAATAAAAATGCATCTTTAAATAAAGGAATCTTTGTCTGGGCAGTGTTGGTGCCTGCCTTTAATCCCAATACTCAGGAGGCAGAGGCAGGTTAATCTCTGATCTACAGAATGAGTTCCAGGACAATCAAAATATATGTAGAAACCGTTTCAAAAAAACCGAAAGAGAAAACAAAAAAAAAATCTTTAGCTGGGTGGTGGTGGTACATGCTTTAAATCCCAGCACTTGGAAGGTACAGGCAGGCAACCTCTATTGAGTGCAAGACCAACATGGTCTACAGAGTGAGTTCCAGAGGTGCCAGAACTGTTAAGCAGAGAAACCTTGTCTCGGGGAGCGGAGGTCCTGGGTCCTGTCTCAAAGGAAAAAGAGAGCCATGTATAAATTCTCTTTCCATAGCATTAAATGTTGGCTAACTTTTCTTATTTGATTTTTTACCTTGTAATTAATAGGCACATTTATTTTCAATATTTATTTATCTTTTGTTTTAGAAAGTACTGAAGTAAAAGGAAGTCTAAATCTTCTATAGTAAGCAGGCCTGGGATACCACTGATGTGGGAGTGTCATGGGTCCTTCAGGTGGATACTTTTCCTTTTGGAAATAAGGTCTTGCTAACCTATATCATTATATGGCCCAAACCTGAAACTCACGGTGCTCCTCTTACTTCAGCCTCCCAAGTGCAGGGATATAGGCCTACACCACCACACCTGACTAGACATACCCTTCAACACCTAACCCAACTGAATTTCTACTGTTAGTCAAATTTTATGATATATGAGCTTTCTTTTTGGAGAAAACATGGATGACGGGTGATGCTGGTGCAGCAGGAAGGGTCCTCAGTCCTTGGGAGGCCTAGCTAGGTTGAGTCATGGTCAACACTGCAAGGCTTGTGAAGGTAAAGCCAAAGACAAGGAGTGGATCCCTGTCACCAGGCTGGGCCAGTGCCTGGTTATCTAGTCCCTGGAGGAGATCTGCCTATTCTCCATGCCCACTAAGAAATCCAAGCTTATTTTTTCTGGGTGTATCCCTAAAGGATGAGGTTCTAAAAGACAGAAGCAGACGCTGCTGGTCAGTGGACCAAGTTCAAGGCTTTTGTTGGTATTGGGGACTACAGTGGCCATGTTGGTCTTGATGTTAAATGCTCCAAATAGGTCACCGTTGCCCTCTAAGGGGCCATCACCTTAGCCAAGCTTTCCATTATCCTGTGTGGAGATGCTACAAGATCATCAAGCCCCACATCATCCCACACAAGATGGTAGGCCACTGTGGCTCTGTGCTGGTGTGCCTCATCTGGGGCAGAGGCACTGGCATTCTATCTGCTCCTGTGCCCAAGAAGCTGCTACTGACAGCCTGTTTTGATAACAGCTGCACATCAGCCAGGGGCTGTACTGCCCCCCTGGGCAACTTTGCCACCTTTGATGCCATCTCATAGCTAACCAACCCCTGATCTCATCAAGTCTCCGTATCAGGAATTCACTGGCCATCTTGTGAAAATGCATACCAGAGTCTGCATTCAGAGGACTTGAGTTTTTGTACCAGAAAGATAAAGTGAATTAAGTTTAGGGGGAAAAAAGGTTATTTGAAATCAATTCAGCTTTGTCCAAGATTATTTTGTAAAACTCCTAGACTAGAAAGAGAATAGTTGTAAGAAGAGGGCTAATGGGCAAGGCGGGGTTAGCTGGACTCTTGCATTATGTGGACTGCAGTCTGCTGCTGTTTATTTGGGAACCTGTCATATTTGCAAACCTGGGATTTTTTTGAGCTGCTGTGTAGTCAAAAGTTCCTAGGTCTGAAAAATAATTCTATTGTTGTTATGTGATGATTTTTACTCTTTTGGCTTTTTGAGTACCTCTCAGCTCCCAAGTAAATTACATATGGAGGCTTATTCTTAGTTATGAATGCCCTGCCTTAGCTTGGCTTGTTTCTTGCCAGCTTTTCTTAAATTATCCCAACCACTTTTTGCCTCTGGCCTCCTTTTCTCTTTCTCTCTCTCTCTCTCTCTCTCTCTCTCTCTCTCTCTCTCTCTCTCTCTTTCTCTCTCTGGATATCTTACTTTCCTTCTTGCTCTGTGGCTGGCAGTGTAGCTGGGTGGTTGCCCCCTGGTGTCCTCCTCTCCTTGTTCTCTGTCCTCTCAGATTCCTCCTATTTATTCTCTCTGCCTGCCAGTCTCGCCTGTCCTTGCTCCTGCCTCTCTATTAACCATTCATCTCTTTATTAGGACCATCAGGTGTTTTAGAAAGGCACAGTAACACAACTTCACAAAGTTAAATAAATGCAGCATAAATAAAAGTCACATACCTGAAAATAATATTCCCCAACACATTGTCTAGTTTCTAACATCAGTTTGTCAAATATATGGATACTGGTTGCCTGTTCCAAATAAATATTCTAAATAGTAGCTTTCTTTTTTAACATTGAAAAATAATCTTGAGCCATATGTGGTGGCTCATGCCATTAATCCCAGCACTGGCAGAGACAGGCAGATCTCTGAGTTTAAGACCAGTTTAGTCTACAGAGTGAGTTCCAAGACAGCCAGGGCTACACAGAGAAATCCTGTCTTGAAAAAACAAACAATGGGTGGGCAGTAGTGGCACAAGCCTTAAATCCTAGCATTTAGGAGACAGAGGCAGGTGGATCTCTGTGAGTTCGAGGCCAGTCTTGTCTACAAAGCAAGTGCCAGGACAGGCTCCAAAGAAAGAAAGATAAAACAAACAGTAACAGCAGTAATTTTGAGCTGGCATGCCAATCCAAGTCTCCCAGCCTAACAAGACCCTGTCTCAGAAAGTCAGTGTCTTTAGTCTTGTCATCTGATTTCTACAACCTCGTCTACCTTTTTTTAGGTATCTTTTTTGTTTTCACAGTTTCCATTTCAAAAATGAGAAAAATTGGAACTGAGAAAAGGAAATAAAGAATAAGACCAATGCCAGGCAGTGGTGGCGCACGCCTTTAATCCCAGCACTCGGGAGGCAGAGGCAGTCTGATCTCTGTGAGTTCGAGGCCAGCCTGGTCTCTAAAAAGCAAGTTCTAGCACAGCCAGGACTGTAAAATAGACAAACTTTGTCTCAAAAAGCCAATACAAGAAAAAAGAAAAAGACTAGGACTAATTCCTATTTTACAACAGATTTTTACTTTCTTTCTAAAAATGAGGAGAATCTGCAAGGATTGTCCTGTCTCCTCATTTGAAAGTGATAAAGCAGGCCAGAAATAAAGAAATCAGGGATTCTCAGTAGTCCTCATTGTCCGCTAAATAAAGGTACCTTTTCTATATATTTTTCTATTGGAATTTTCTAGTAGTCATACTAACAACAATAACACTTATTTTTTTTTAATGATCAGTAAAGCTTGTGGCTAAAACTGTTTCTGTCCTAGAGGTGTAGATACTTGACACCTCAAATTAAGACTAAAAATTTTTAGTTTCTTGCCCTCTACTTTGTAGCAGGCTTTTGGCTTTTTAGATTCTCTCTCTCTCTCTCTCTCTCTCTCTCTCTCTCTCTCTCTCTCTCTCTCTCTCTCTGTCTCTCTCCCCCTCCCCGTGTGTGCGTGTGTGTGTGTGTATGTGAATGCACACTCATGCTTGTGTATTTGGAGGCCAGAGGAAGACATCAGACCTCCTGCAGCTAGAATTAAAGTCAGTTGTGAGTCATCCAACATGGTTGCTAGAAACCAAACTCAGATCCTCTGCAAGAGAAAGAATGCTTTTAACCTCTGAGCCACAATTTTGACTTTTTTTTTAAAGCAACAATTATTTTTCCTGATCCAAGAACTAACTCAGCTAGAATCCCAGTTAGAAATCTGTTGAAGTCAGACAGAAAGTCTTTTTTCAAATGTAAGCTTTTTGTTACCATGACATTATTCTGATGATCATTCATCTTTTCACTTGTATAGACAGCCTGCAGTTTTATGGCAATAAATTATTGTGCAGCTAACACCTGTTTATAAAGATTTGAGGTCTTTATAGCACCTTTATTGTAACTCTTCTGCATGGGTTTCAGTCTCAAGCAAATAAACTATTGGGCTCAGATATGGAACATTAAAATGAGAAACTTTAGGATAGTTCTTTGGTCACCTACAGGATAGTTTGTCTTGTTTTGTGTTATTTTTGATGGAGCATTTTGAGGACTAACAGTACAGTTTGATTTATCTAAAATATCTTTTTCCTTCTTATGAGCATCCAACAGGATAAGTCTTTCACACACTCTCTCATTTAAAAATGAAGAAAAACCATGATGGCGCACGCCTGTAATCCCAGCACTCAGAAGACAGAGGCAGGCAGATCTCTGAGTTTCAGGCCAGCCTGGTTTACAGAGTCAGTTCCAGGACAGTCAGGGCCACACAGAGAAACCCTGTCTCAGAGAGGGGGGAGGGGGAGAAAAAGGAAAAGCAATGACTTGGAAGCCTGTTGGGAGCTTCCAGACTCTAAAATAGTAGAAAATAGACTGAGGGGTAATGCCGAAATCTAGAAAAGGGAAGTTAAACGGTTAGTATTTGGGAAGGCTGATCTGTCTAGAATGCAGCAACACTGTTGTTACAAATGAGCCCTAACCATCTTCGAGGTAATGGAGGGAGTCTGATGGGAAGGACCTGCCAGAGCCTAGTGAATCTTAGTCTGCTTGCAGAGCAAGAATCAAGACACTATCTCCTAAGATGCTGAATAATAGAAAGGTTTAGGGATGTTTCATAACAGGAAAAAAAATGGCTTTCCTTTTACAGTGGGAAGGATTCATACTATTCCATCAGTGATAAGCGATAATAAACATTTTTTTAATTGCTTCTATTGCTATAATATACATGACTAAGAAACAAGAAATTTAAGAATACCAGAATATCAAGCTAGCTACCCTATTCTCCTAGGGATCTAACATTGCTAATGAAAACCAGTGTTAATCCTACTAGAAATGTTTTTAAGATGAAAGAACTTACTCTAAGATGTAAGTTCATTAACATCTACTTCTTAGCTCTGCAAAAGTTGATATATGACTAAAATTGAATCAGAGTTTCCCCTTGTCCTGTAGCTTCACCCAGAGGATCTTGCCAGGTGATGGCTTGATCAAATGTTCTGTCAAAGACTTCCTAAGTCATAGAAAGTAAAGATGGATGGGGCCAGTGAGATGGCTCAGCAGTGAAAGGCTCTTGCTGCCAGTTCTAAAGATTTGAGTTCAGTCCTGGACTTGCTGAACATAGCGGACAATGAGGACTACTGAGAACTCAAGAACAATGGCAATGGGTTTTTTTTTTAATATTTATTTTATTTATTTATTATGTATGGTTG